>NC_056732.1:720466847-720814347 GCF_019279795.1 Protopterus annectens
TGCGTTCCATAGCTTTGCATATCAGACTCGTCAGGCTAATAGAGCGATAGTTCCCAGGGTCTGTAGTCACTCCTCCTTTGTGGAGAGGGATGACTGTAGCAGTGCGCCATTCGGTAGGGACAAAGCCTGAGGTGAAGCTGTGACTGAACAGGGCACACAGGTGAGGTGCCAGTTCACTCTGTAGTTCATGTAGAACACAACCAGAGATATTGTCAGGTCCCATGGAAGCTGTATTCTTGGCCTTGGGACAGTGCTGTTTTAACCCGTGCAGCAGTAATACTGGGTGTCTGGCAATCTACTGGTATTGTGATTGGTCCTTTGGGGAGGGAGAGGGGGGTAAAGTTGGCACTGAATCTGTCAGCCAGTATACTGGCAATATCTGTTGGCTCGGTATAGGAGGTACCATTGTGCAGTAGCTCAGACCAATCTGGGTTTTGCCATGGAGATTCTTTACATAACTGTAGAAGGTCTTGTGGTTGTCTTTACTATCTGCTGCAATTCTGTTTTCATACCTAGAGGATTTGATGAGGGATCTCAACTTTTGGTTTTGTTCATACAATGGAACTTCTTCAGACCCAGACATTCTTATTATGCAGATTTTTATACACAAGAACGTACTCTAAAAATTTGAAAAAAAATCATTTAAGACTCTCCTGATCCTGCAAAAAGAAAAAGAAAAGAACAAATCCAAAAAAAGAAAGTACAACCAGAGCTAAACAAAGTCGTCAGATGCAGATCATTTGCTATATTTAATAATTTACATTTTCAGTGAGCATGTCTTCCCCACTTGCAGACTTCATCTGACTCTTTCTTAACTTATCCATCAAGTGCAGTACTTTCTCTCTTAATCCTTACACAAGCAAACTGCCTGAAGCTGGTAAACAAATTTCCCACTCCAGCTAAAACCCATCCTAAAATGAGAAGGTGGAAAATCAATCAGAGCTTAAGAGAGAAGGACCATTTAGTAGTAATCAGGAGCTCGGGCTATACAATAGGTGAAATTTCCAATCAGGGCTATAGAAAAACACAAACTATTACGTTTTTGCTTGTGTTTTACTTGTGTGACTAAGGTGAGCAAAAATGACACAAACTCCTGGAACTCTCCTCATCCTACTAAGTGCAATGGCATCCAGGGACATTATAATTGCAGAGTGGAGGCAGAGCATCAGAGGAGCGAGTAACAAAAATACTATGGACAGACATCCATGGGAAGAGAATTAGATTTCTATCAGTCTGATCCAGAAGTAGATAGGCTCTCATCCTCAAGGTGAGAGTGTTGTCAAAGTGTTTCAATGAGAATATCTGTGGTTTATTAAAAAAAAAAAAAAAAACTAAGGAAAAAAGGGTGCTTTTCATTTGGAATGGGAAGAGGGTGGGATAAAACCATTGCAGGGCTACCCTGGGAGGACGAAGAAAAATAAGTATGTAGGCCATACCCAGTGGGGTCACGGTGAAAAAAAAAAAAGGGAAGGAGGGAGTGCAGGGCACGTGTGGGAGGGCTGAGACCATGAAAATGTGTGATGACTGTCAGATGGAATAATGCACTATGCCATAGGTAACTGCATTAGTAAACTATCCTGGAGATTGATGCAAGTCACTATCATTCTGGCTGAACAAACATTCCAGATCTATCAATATGTCGAACAGATGCACTGCTGCAGCTGTCGGACTCACATTAGTTAAAACTGACTGGCACTAATACCAGAACTCACAAAAGGTGAAATCACACTAAAAAACGTCACCAAGGCAAACTATACCCTCCTGGGCGAAGATATAAATGCATTCCAAGCTCCACTCCAAGCTGGAAGAGGTAACTATGGCAAAACTTACACTAAAGACCTGTACAGTCACTTGAATAAGTGTGTGAAATAGGCTGTACCCAAAAGAATCAAAAGCTACAGCCCCAAGTAAAAACAAGCTGCCATGGTGGACATCCAGCATCAACAAACTTTACAATAAATGCAAAAAGTTGTTGTCCAACAAAACAAAGGCAAGGCCCCAAAAATGGAAAAGCATCCTCCTCAGCCTCATCAGGCAGATAAGACAACTTATCAAATCCTCCAAGGGCTCCTTTGAAAGAAACTTGGCAAGTACAGCCAAGGATAACCATAAGGCCTTTTACACCTATGTAGGTAGCCTAAAGGGTAGGACCCAAGCATGTGCAGAACTAGTGGCCAATGGTATCACACACACACACTGACCCCACACAGTCAGCAAACCTGTTAGAGGATTGGTTTGGCAAAAATTTCACTCCCATATCCCCTCCTAACTTACTACAAACTTTCACCCAAACCACCCCCTCACCATACATTTCTGAAGAGCAGGTTTTCAAAGTCCTGTCCAAGGCAAAAAAACAGCCTCTGTGGGACCAGACGACATCCCAGACTGTCATCTAAACAGGCTAAAACATGAACTAGGATCACCACTAAGTACCCTTTTCTATCATAGCCTAACCACAGGCTTTGTTCCTGCGGAATGGAGAACAGCAACTGTTATGCCCCTCTACACAGCCGGCAGAGCAACAGACCCATAAGCCTGACCAGCTTCATCTGTAAGGCCATGAAATGCATCATTATGGACCTTAAAAAAAAAAAAAGACTTAGGTGACCTCCAAAACCTGGATCCTATTCAATTTGGCTTTGTGAAGGGCAGATCCTGCCTGTCAAATCTGGTGATTTCTTAGAAAATTTGCCCAAAGTCATTGAAGGGGTAAATCTTTGCACACAGCATACCTTGACCTGATAAAAACTTTCAACGCAATCCCACATTCAGGCATTAACGATACACAAAGCAAACTGAATGTAACCCCCTTCGTTGTAAGACAGGTTGCCAACTGCCTCACAAACTGGGCACACACTATCAAAGTGGGTGACTCCACACCAACCAGCAGACCTGTTACCAGTAGGGTGACACAGCGGTCAGTGCTGGGCCCCCTACTGTTTGGTATATACTCCTCAGAAGTTCAGGTCAAAACTAAGGGGTCGTGGCTGACCAAGTTTGCAAAAGACTGCAAACTAAGTGCAATCACCGAATATCTACGTGATGTCAGTATACTCTAAGAGGGTCTCACGCAGACCAACAACTGGTATATTTAGTCATGGTCTCAAGCTGAATGCAAAGCAATGCACCATCATTTCCTTCGGCATAAACAATGTCCCCTCACACCGTCAAATCAACAATAACTTACGTACCCAGTGAAGAGGTAAGGGACCGAGAAAACAAGTTGACTGTGACCTTAACTTTGACCACCATGTGTCTACTGTAGTAGGAAAAGCTTTCAACTTAACACACATGATTAGTAAAGACAGGAGAACAAATTAAATTAACCCCCCCCCACCCCCATACTCGACACTTATCCGGCCCATAATTAAGTATAAAAGTCCCGTTGGGCATATACTGTACTAAGCACCTGCAACAATTAGAGACCTCAGAGGTTTCTAACAAAAAAAAGATCAAGGGGGTCCAGCTTGTGCCTTACACAGAACAACTGAAGTCCTTATCACTATACTCCATATCATACAGACTTCTTAGGGAAGACTTATGCCTGGCCTACAGAGCAATCCAAGACCCAAACCTAATGAACTTGATGCATATCTGTAAATCAAATGGGACTAGGGCTACCCATTCCAGGGACCTAAATATGGCTTGCGACAAACAGGAGATGCTGGAGGGACAGAATTATCTCCCAGTGACAGCAGCATCATTGGAACAGGCTACTACTTAATGTGAAAAGAGCATCTCTATGGCAATGTTCAAGAGGAACCTGAACAAGTGGATGGAGAACCATTTACTTCTTACCAGGAAATGGAGCTCACAACCCTCCTGGACATGAGCAGTCATCACTAAATGCAATCTTGGGTACTGACTAGCATTGCTATGGTATTACACTGGGATGAAACGGCTAGGCTTAAAATGACCTCCAGGTCAATAGCCTAGTAATCCCCCCCCCCACACCTGCTGATTGTGCAATGAGAGGAGAATAAATGTAAAAAGTAGTGTGGGTACCCTAGTCACCATGTATTTCCATTGCTTTATCGGGTCCAAAGAGGCATCTGGATCCCTTCAGGAATGGAGAAATAGGGACCCTAGATCTGACTGCTTACTCAGCAGACTATATCCACAAAGTTTCACCATGCTGGTACAGAGCAAAGTCCTCCATGTTAGATGTATTGTTCAGGCACAAACAACAAAGATATGTAGAGGGGTTGTGTCAGTGTTTTGGGGGGATCCATACAACCAGGGCTACATGGCAAAGGAGAGATTCTGGCTAGCTGCTATACTTGGCATTGTGGGCCAATGGCCAGTGGTATGATAAGGGAAGCCACCCAATCACACTCCAGCTGAAGTCTTTTTCTGAAAAGATTTCTAGCCTACGTAAACTAAAGCACTGCTGGTGATTCCCTGCTGGGTGAGGAAAGTAAACCTATACTTTATGTAAAAAAACACTAAACCCAACATGGTAAACTACTAAAAATAAACAAATAAAACCATAAAATTCATGGACTGCACCAAACCGCTTTAATGAAGAGCTGATAAGACTCCAAGATACTAAGCGCTTTCACCATCAAAACTAATGGCTTCTTCAGAGTAAAAGGAGCATAAAATCACATTGTTTAAATACAAAGTTCCACTTATACATTATCCAATCACCTTTCTTGCTTAATTGTCAATCACATTAACGTACATTGTGTTGTAGTGTTGGATACACCATAAAACATGCATACAAAGCATAACAAACATATATTTATATTATGTACTTGTTTTTTGCATACCAATTTGTACCTTTACTAAAACCTGATTTTGATTACTACTAACCTTACCCCCCTAAATTACCCAAAACAAAATGACTTCAAACAACCACTGCCCTTTGCTTTAAAATGGGCTTGATAGAAATATGGTCGTTGAGTCCAGGCTAAGTTGTTGCATTTAATATCACCTGCCATTTTAATTCTAAAAATTCAAGTAACAATTTCGTCACCACCTCTCTCACTTGTCAATATTTGGTCAACTACAACAAATATAAACTTTTTGAAATTGACACAATTCTTAGAATGTAAATATAATGCATTATGATTGTATTTGTTCTTTATAGCCCTCTGATGTTCTGCTATCCTTTCCCTTAACTTACGTATGGTTTCCCCACCTAAAAACCTGCACATGTTATACATGTTGCTAAGTAGACAACCTTCTTAGAATTGCAACTACATTTGCCTGGGCATGAAATAATTCTGTTGTAACCCCTTAGTCACATATGGCCCATCATTAATGTATCTACAGTACCTACAGGATCCACATTTATACATTTGTGAACTTGTAAATCTAACTTTTGATCTCTCCAATAAATTCTTAATGTTTAAACCTCTTGAAAATATAATTTTTGGTGTTTGACCCAACTCTTTTTGATGTACAAATCATAAGCTAAGTCCCAAGATTTTCCAAAAATATCTATAATAGTGGATGTCTGAAAGTTATATTTCAAGACAAGAGCTCTAGAATCAAACAGTTCAGAACTAAAGGGTTTTGTTCCCCTCCATTACGTCACTAGTCTCACTAATTTCTGTCAAGATAGGTTTAAATGATGTCCACCTTCTTTTCATTACCTCTTTCTTAACTGAAATCAACAATTTCAGTGGGTAACCTCTATCAAGAAACATTCCTATTAGTTTATACATCTCAGTTTGCTAAATCTTGTCATTACTTGCAAGGCGTGCCAATCGGACCATCTGCCCTTTAATCACACTTCTGCATTGATGTAATGGATGGCAACTTGAAAAATGCAAAAGTGAATTACTATATGTCTCCTTTCTATAAATATTACTTTCCAAACCTTCTGGTGTTTTAGTAAGCTTTATATCCAAAAAAATCTATTGTTTTGTTGTCCCACTTAAACGTAAAAGAGAAAAATGGGGTAGTGGTGTTAAGATATTCAACAAAATTCCTAGCTTCATCTTCATTTCCCCTCCAAAGAATCAGTAGATCATCTAAAAACCAATTATATACTACAATATGTTCAAAAAAGGAGTACGGAAAAGAAATGTTTCTTCCTAATAGAGAAGTACCAAATTCGCAAAAATGGGGGCACATTTGGCCCCCATTGCCACTCCTGATATTTGATGGTAAATTTCTCCCTCAAATATCATGTAGTTATTTTTAAGCACAAGTTCCATGAAGTTAACTACATTATTCAACTTTACAGAAGTCAGACATTTACTTTTCAAAAGGCTTTCCCTAAAATATTCCAATCCCTCTTCTTGCGGTATTGTTGAAAATAAGTTAACTACATCGATAGTAAGAAATGACCAATTCAAATCACTTTTGTCCACCCTATTTAGTCGCTGCAGACAATGCCATGAATCCTTTAGTATACGCCCAAAATTGTTAAGCAAACCCTGCGTATTCCTATCTACATACGCTGCTAATGGTTCAGTCTTGGACCCCCTTGCTACCACTATTGGTCTAAAAGGTGGGGCATTCATATTTTTATGGATTTTAGGAATGCCGAACACCGCATGTGTAATTGGGTGTTCATCTAACAAAAATCCATATTCTTTTTCTTGTATCCCCCCTTCCAACGATGTGTCCATTAGGAATACATCACTTTTATGGTATGCTATATTCATCTCACATCTAGAGGCTCTCTGGTATGTGGTGTCATCATTTAAAATAGCTTGCATTTTAGCTACATAATCAAATTGTGCCATGATGACAACCCCACCCCCTTTATCGGGCTTCATTATTCTGACTTCTTTATTTGTGGTCAGTTCTTTCAATGCTAGCCTCTTCCACTCTAAGATTATCTTGTTCCCTAAATTTGTTCCTTTCCAAATATGTCCATTTATTGTTAACAGATAATTTCGCAAATATTGCCACATCTTTATCAATGGGTGGAATGAAAGTACTTTAACTAATCAATGATGAAGAAATACAATTTCTCTGTAAATTTTCTCTTTTGAAATATAAAGCTAAGCTCAACTGCCTAGTATATATTTTCAAACTAGTGAACAAGTCCACAATGTTGTAACAAAACACAGACACATATGTAAACCCCTTTGCTAATAAGTCATGGTACACTTCTTTTATTTCCAAGGTACTGAAATTATAAATAGTGAAGCCAGCTTTTGTGCTCGCCTCGCATCTAAATTCAGCTGTGTTGTTATTACAAGAAAATATACTCGAAATATTGCTAACAAAACTGTCAGCATCACATATAAATTCAACATCATCAGAATTACAATCCAATGTACTTGAAAACACATCACTGACATTATTATTGATGTTAATAGTTTCGCTATTTGAAAAAAAGTTCAGTCTCTGGGTTATCTCTGCCTCCGGTTGTTGTGGTACCACCGCCCTCTCGTGTTGTGACGGTTGTTCCCTTGTTGCTGATTGTAATGGGAGCCATTCGACTGGTTCCCTAAACCACCCCCCATTTTGTTTCTCAGGCGTTCTGATCTTCTTGGTCCTGGAGATGTTTCTAAAAAACGAGACTGTTCATCATTACATTCCCCAGAATCATGGTTACAATTATCATCATAGACATTGTCTAAATTGTTGTACTTTTGCCCGTTACTTGGACCATATTTGTTGTTGTTAGGCCCAAAATTGTATGCCATATTGTTCTTGTAGTCCAACAAGTCTCTAGATAACTTTTTCATTTTAGTTTCAACATTTTTATCTACAAACTTTTCAATATTACCAAGCACCACATTGTATTGTTTAACATACTGAAAAAACAATAACTAGTGATACTTTCATTCAAAGTTATTTCTTTTTCAAGTATTTCCAACTTACTCGTGTTATTTTTGATGATAATGTTCTAAATTTCTAAACCAGTTTTATCGTACAAGTCCACCAACTGCTTGTAAGCCGTGGATCCTTTTTCGATACCATTCGGTAATTTGTTAAACCTGAGCCCTTTTGGTACTTGCTTCAAAGAGATGGATTTGGAAAGAAATGCTTTATCCAATTGTAGACCTTGAAATCTTCGATAAACATTTTCCAAATGTTCTAACTGCTTTTTTAGAGATGGTGTCGGACAAACCCTTCCCTCCTAAATCGAGACCGAGAAGTCAACATCCGGAATACGCAGCCACTGCTGGAAATCCCTTCGGTTATGCTGGGTTCCAGCACTACCCTGGGTTCCTTCATTGTTGGTAATGCCTCCATCTTCATCGATGTCCAAGGCTGGGATGGGATGGAATGCAACGTGAACAGTTGAGCTTGCGACTCCGTCACCTGAGAAGACTTCCCAGCATCCACCTGGGCCTGCGTAACATCGTCAGCTTCTTAACTGAAGCAGTTAATTCACAAATAACTGCTTCCATAGATAGTTAAATAAGAACAAATCCTCAAAAAACGCTGGTGAAGCCGAGAAATAAATGTAAAAATCACTAAACCCAGCTGGGTAAACTACTAAAAATAAACAAATAAAACCATAAAATTCACGGACTGCACCAAACCACTTAAATGAAGAGCCGATAAAACTCCAAGATACTAAGCCCTTTCCCCATCAAAACTAATGGCTTCTTCAGAGTAAAAGGAGCATAAAATCCCATTGTTTAAATAGAAAGTTCCACTTATATATTATCCAATCACCTTTCTTGCTTAACTGTCAATCACATTAACGTACATTGTGTTGTAGTATTGGTTACACCATAAAACATGCATACAAAGCATAACATAAAAAACATTTTTATATTATGTACTTGTTTTTTGTATACCAATTAGTACCTTTACTAAAACCTGATAGGTTTAGAGTTTTTTACATTTGTTATTTCTCGGCTTTACCAGCGTTTTTTTTGAGGATTTGTTCTTATTTAACTATCTATGGAAGCAGTTATTCGTGAATTAACTGCTTCAATTAAGAAGCTGATGACGTTACTCACGCAGGCCCAGGTGGATGCTGAGAAGTCTTCTCAGGCGACTGTGACTTGAGTCGCAAGCTCAACTGTTCAACGTTGCATTCCGTTGCATTCCATTACCAGCCTTAGACATCGATGAAGATGGAGGCATTACCAACAATGAAGGAACCCAGGGTAGTGCTGGAACCCAGCAGAACTGAAGGGATATCCAGCAGTGGCTGCGTATTTCGGATGTTGACTTCTCTGTCTCGAATGAGGAGGGAAGGGTTTGTCCGATGCCATCTCTAAAAAAGCAGTTAGAATATTTGGAAAATGTTTGTCGAAGATTTTGGGGTCTAAAATTGGATAATACATTTCTTTCCAAATCCATCTCTTTGAAGCAAGTACCAAAAGGGCTCAGGTTTAATAAATTACCGAATGGTATCGAAAAAGGATCCACGGCTTACAAGCAGTTGGTGGACTTGTATGATAAAACTGGTTTAGAAATTTTGGACATTATCATCAAAAATAACGTGAGTAAGTTGGAAATACTTAAAAAATAACTTTGAATGAAAGTATCACTAGTGATTTATTGTTTTTTCAGTATGTTAAACAATACAATGTGGTGCTTAGTAATATTGAGAAGTCTGCGGATAAAAATGTTAAAACTAAAATGAAAAAGTTATCTAGAGACTTGTCGGACTACAAGAACAATATGGCATACAATTTTGGGCCTAACAACAACAAGGTCAACAACAAATATGGTCCAAGTAACGGGCAAAAGTACAACAATTTAGACAATGTCTATGATGATAATTGTAACCATGATTCTGGGGAATGTAATGATGAACAGTCTCGTTTTTTAGAAACATCTCCAGGACCAAGGAGATCAGAAAGCCTGAGAAACAAAATGGGGGTGGTGGTTTAGAACCAATCGAATGGCTCCCATTACAATCGGCCACAAGAAAACAACAGTCACAACACGAGAGGGCGGTGGTACAACCACCGGAGGCGGAGATAACCCAGGGACTGAACTTTTTTTCAAATAGTGAAACTATTAACATCAATAATGTCAGTGATGTGTTTTCAAGTACATTGGATTGTAATTCTGATGTTGTTGAATTTATATATGATATTGACAGTTTTGTTAGCAATATTTCAACGAGTATATTTTCTTGTAATAACTACACAGCTGAATTTAGATGTGAGGCGAGCACAAAAGCTGGCTTCACTATTTATAATTTCAGTACCTTGGAAATAAAAGAAATGTACCATGACTTATTAGGACAGGGGTTTACATATGTGCCTGTGTTTTGTTACAACATTGTGGACTTGTTCACTAGTTTAAAAATATATACTAGGCAGTTGAGCTTAGCTTTATATTTCAAAAGACAAAGTTTACAGAGAAATTGTATTTCTTCATCATTGATTAGGAAAAGTACTTTCATTCCACCCACTGATAAAGATGTGACAATATTTGAGAAATTATCTGTCAACAATATACAAACATATTTGGAAAGGAAGAAATTTAGGGAACAAGATAATCTTACAGAGTTGGAGAGGCTAGCATTGAAAGAACTGAACACAAATAAAGAAGTCAGAACAATGAAGCCCGATAAAGGGGTGGGGTTGTCATCATGGCTCGATTTGATTATGTACCTAAAATACAAGCTATTTTAGATTATGACACCACATACCAGAGAGCCTCTAGATGTGAGATGAACATAGCATACCATAAAATTGATGTATTTCCTAATGGACACCTTGTTAGAAGGGGGGATACAAGAAAAGGAATATGGATTTTTGTTAGCTGAACACCCAATTACACCTGCAGTGTTTGGCATTCCTAAAATCCATAAAAATATGAATGACCCCCCCCCTTTTAGACTGATAGTGGCAGCAAGGAGGTCCAAGACCGAACCATTAGCAGCATATGTAGATAGGAATACACAGGGTTTGCTGAACAATTTTGAGCATATACTAAAGGATTCATGGCATTGTCTACAGCGACTAAACACGGTGGACAAAAGTGATTTGAATTGGTCATTTCTTACTATCGATGTGGTTAACTTACTTTCAACAATACCACAAGAAGAGGGGTTGGAATATTTTAGGGAAAGCCTTTTGAAAAGTACATATCTGATTGCTGTAAAGTTGAATAATGTACTCAACTTCATGCAACTTGTGCTTAAAAATAACTACATATTTGAGGGTGAACTTTACCATCAAATATCAGGGGTGGCAATGGGGGCCAAATGTGCCCTCATTTTTGCGAATTTGGTACTTCTCTATTGGGAAGAAACATTTCTTTTCTCTACTCCTTTTTTTGAACATATTGTAGTATATAACCGGTTTTTAGATGATATACTGATTCTTTGGAGGGGAAACGAAGATGAAGCTAGGAATTTTGTTGAATATCTTAACACCACTACCCCATTTTCCTCTTTTACGTTTAAGTGGGACAACAAAACAATAGATTTTTTGGATATAAAGCTTACTAAAACACCAGAAGGTTTGGAAAGTAATATTTATAGAAAGGAGACATATAGTAATTCACTTTTGCATTTTTCAAGTTGCCATCCATTACATCAATGCAGAAGTGTGATTAAAGGGCAGATGGTCCGATTGGCACGCCTTGTAAGTAATGACAAGATTTAGCAAACTGAGATGTATAAACTAACAGGAATGTTTCTTGATAGAGGTTACCCACTGAAATTGCTAATTTCAGTTAAGAAAGAGGTGACAAAAAGAAGGTGGACATCACTTAAACATATCTTGACAGAAATTAGTGAGACTATTGACGTAATGGAGGGAACAAAACCCTTTCGTTCTGAACCGTTTGATTCTAGAGCTCTTGTCTTGAAATATAACTTTCAGACATCCAATATTATAGATATTGTTGGAAAATCTTGGGACTTGGCTTTTGACATGGACATCAAAAAAGAGTTACGTCAAACACCAAAAATTATATTTTCAAGAGGTTTAAACATTAAGAATTTATTAGAGAGATCAAAAGTTAGAATTACAAGTTCACAAATGTATAAATGTGGATCCTGTAGGTACTGTGGATACATTGATGATGGGCCATATGTGACTGTAAGGGGTTACAATAGAATTATTTCATGCCCAGGCAAATATAGTTGCAATTCTAAGAAGGTTGTCTACTATTTAACAACATGTATAACATGTGCAGGTTTTTACATGGGGAAAATCATATGTAAGTTAAGGGAAAGGATAGCAGAACATCAGAGGGCTATAAAGAACAAAGACCATCATAATGCATTATATTTACATTCTAAGAATTGTGTCAATTTCAAAACGTTTATATTTTTTGTAGTTGACCGAATATTGTCAAGTGAGAGAGGTGGTGACGAAAAATTTTTAGAATTAAAATGGCAGATGATATTAAATGCAACAACTTACCCTGGACTCAACGACCATATTTCTATCAAGCCCATTTTAAAACAAAGGGCAATGGTTGTTTGAAGTCATTTTGTTTTGGGTAATTTTGGGGGGTAAGGTTTGTAATAATCAAAATCAGGTTTTAGTAAAGGTACTAATTGGCATGCAAAAAACAAGTACATAATATAAATATACATTTTTTATGTTATGCTTTGTATGCATATTTTATGGTGTAACCAACACTACAACACAATGTTAATGTGATTGACAATTAAGCAAGAAAGGTGACTGGATAATATACAAGTAGAAATTTGTATTTAAACAATGTGATTTTATGCTCCTTTTACTCTGAAGAAGCCATTAGTTTTGAAGGTGAAAGCGCTTAGTATCTTTGAGTCTTATCAGCTCTTCATTAAAGCGGTTTGGTGCAGTCCATGAATTTTATGGTTTTATTTCTTTAAACCTATACTTTGTCAGTGATAAAGCTGCTTTCTGTTTTGCCTGCTCCATTTTGTTTCCTGTTTTAAGAAGTTTCATAGCTCTCAACATTCCATCTCCAAAATGAAGAACACTGCCTGTCATAATGTGGAACAAATGGGCAAAATGTGGAACACCTACTTACAAGCTTAATAACAACTTCAACTAGGAAGCTCACATGATGGTTAAAATGTGCTACTTTATACTTACAAAAGTTCTTTTCATGAATTAATATGATTCATCACTATTTGCCATAGATTTCAGTTAAAAAAAAATTCCTAAGTCTGAATGTGTGACAGACTCTTTCAATGTTGAACTTTGAGGAACATGGATTTTTTTTTAAGACCCAAAATGACAAACGTTCCTCGTAATGAGGTACAAGTGAGAGGTATGAGAAGTTTGCTTGGTCTGGCGTTTTTCTTCTATATGAGAGAGAAACACTTAAATTAGCTAAGCTGCACATTTCACGTCTTTTCATTGGTTAAATTGTTTGAGGGATACTTAAGTGCACAGTGACTTTCTGGACCTTCGTCTTTTTTCTGAAAATATTTCAAGCCTGCATGAACTAAAACACTGATGGTGATTCCCATTCACTCTCCACTTTGCTGATCTGCTTTTTAAACCTGGTTGTTTTAAGCTGCCCACCCCTACTGTAAATTGAGCTAAGCTCCTCCCTTTCTTCAATGCTGCTGCTATATTGAATTAGTCGTTTGCCTTTTTGTGCTTATATTGAAAAAAGTGCACTTTGCCTCTCACTGCCTGTTCTACTGATTTAGTTGCTCTGAATTCATTATCTAGCTAGCTGTTGGCTAAAGTAGTGTATTTTTAAACCATAGCAAGCACTTGCTTTTAAATCAAGAGGTCACTGGATTTTCCATCTAGTGCGCTGGGAGGTAGCCTGGTGTGTTTAGGTTTGAGAAACATTTGAGATTTCTGCAAGTAATTTTATTGGCTGAAGATTTATTAATCAGCTTATCTTGCTTTTAGTGCCATTATAAATTCTGTACAACTGAGTGGCTCTTGGCTCATTTATACAAAGGGAGTTTTATTGAATAATCACACTTTTATCAGCTGTTTAAAGTACACTGCTGTATCCGTATCTTTAAGTTTGTTTGTGGTAGCATTTTGTATATTTTAAGTTTGTTTGTGGTAACATTGCACTCCGGACACCTGTTTACTGTGCTTTTACATTAGCAGGACTGGGATTATTCATCTAGTGGCAGTAGGTAATTAACTGTTCTATCTGAGGTGGGAAGCACACAGAAGGGCTCCAAGTATATTTTTGCACTTCTCATATATTGTGACTGTACTTTTGCAGTTCCAGAAAAAGAAGAAAAATAACTTATTGTCTGCTGCAGCTTTAGGTAGTTAATTGTACTGTATTACATTGTATCTGTTAGTATTAGGGCTGTTATAGGTAGTCTGTGTGGCCTTGTTACACTTGGGCTTCAAACCAGCTGTTCTACATTAAAAAGGTGTTTTTCTGCACCCTCATGGTAGAAGTGTGCTGATCTAACATGTCTGAGTTGTCGATTACTGGTGGAAGACTTACTGTGTGCTTTCCTTATTTGTAGTTAGCTTAAAACTTGTTTTTCTTTCTTCGTGTTTAAGCCTTGCGTTTGCATGGTGCTGTTCTTCAGAGGCGGTTAGCAGTGCACTTGTAGAGATGCAAAAGCCTAGAAGCTCTGTTTTTCCCTAAACAGCTGTCAATGAAACCCTTGCAAGCTTTTCTGCTCCTCTAGGAGAAACTCAGTTGTGCATTGAGCAGCGATGCCTTATTGCTCAGCCTTAGCGTACACAAACTATAGGTCCATCTTGTACTCTCTGTACTACCAGCACATTCCGGTCAAATTAACCCATTTCCTTCCCTAATAAAACATAGAGCCTGCTATCATGGCTGGGCAGCTTCCCATTATCTCACTGGCCAGCCTGATGGACACAAGTGTCTTGAGGCAGTGTAGCAATTGTCTCATGTATAATGACAACCAGTTACTCCTGAAACAAATACTTTATGTGAGAGATGTAGTTACACTGTGAAACTGGAGGCAAGACTCACACATTCCCAGACTAAACAAGGACATGGCATATAAACCCACATATATGGAGGTATTCACTAGTAACTTACCAACAGATCAGAGGCCTCCCAAATGGAAACCACTTACACACAGCAATGCAAAAAACAACCACAACACACACATAGCAGTGTCTCAACAAATAAGCCAGCAAGGTAAAATACCACAAAATCTAATGTAGTGGTCAGAGGTGACTCCATTGTGAAACAATACAGATGTTCCCTCTCACCAGGCTGGATAAGGAGTGGATTATGGTTAGTTGACAGGAAGTCACTAAGGAGTGGGTTATGGTTAGCTGCTTGTCAGGTGCCATTACCTGTCAAGTCACTCAACCACAGATGCCAGTATGATTCAGTCATAGTCCATGTGGGGGATGAGTGACTTGAGATGTACCTCACCGGACTACAGGAAGAGACACATGACTGAGCTCCTAGATTGTGTGTCATAGGCAGGTATATACCAAGCCTTAAGCAGCATTCTACCTTCTCCAAGGATGGCACAATGCAAACAAAAAATGATTGACTAACAATTGGCTTGGCTTCTGGTGCGAGTCCAAGGTGATCCAATGTCTGTCAGCCTGGGAAGAAATGGTCGACAGGCCACACTCCTTTGCTAGAGAAGGTCTGCACCTGTCTCCTCTAGGCTTTCAGATACTGGAAAAGGCATTAGACAGCCCTATTGTGCCCTTTTTAGGCACTGTCAAAATAATCAACTTCCCAACAAAACAAAATCTTCTCTAGATAAACTCAAGGTTCTGCTGCTTAACGCTGGGAGTCTAAATAAGAAACTGTACTTCCTGGAAGCACTCTCTGGAAGATGCTGATATCTGTGCATTCACAGAGACATGGTTCAAAGGTGCTGAAAGCACCCTAGCCATGCAGAGCTGCAATGCCTTCCATATGTTCAGACCACAAACTGAGCATGAAAGAACCAAAGGAGGTGTTTATCCATCTTCAATAAGGATAAGTACATCTCAACACTAGTCAAACAATATGACTCCCTTGAGCCACTTCATGTCCAATTAGCTATAAGCAAAGCCCTATACCACATCATAGCTACCTGTAGGTCCCCCACCATGGCACATAGTCTGGGAAATGTACACAACCACAAATATGCTGGCTCAGAGGTTCTTGGTCTTTGACAGTGCAAATACACTGCAACAGTCAGAACACCCAGAAGAGACTCAAATGTCCTGAACACAGTACTCACTAATATGAGAGAGCACTGCATCCCCCCATGTGATGCCCTCCCAGGTAAGATCAGACAACAAATCGGTCTCGTTTAATGTAATTATATGACCAGAATATCCCACCATACTCAAAAATGCAAAACAAATCATCTCCTACTAAGTGACGGTATAAGAAGTTTCAAAGCCCCCACAAATGCAGATAACACAGACTCCTATGTAAAGGTGTACAATGTCCTGTATAATCATTGAAGTAGTTGTATACAATCGGCTGTACCTGACCAGATTAAAATTAGATCTTGCCGAAAAAAACAAACCACCCTGGTGGACCCCTAGTATAAACATGTTATACAAGAGAAAGAAACTAATGTCCAGAAACAAGAGGGAACTGTCTCATCACAGGAATAAATCCCTCTCTAACTTAAACAAATTAGAGATCTTGGCAAATCCTCCAAAGCTAATTACAAAGCAAAAACAGCCTCCTAGCTAAGGATACTCACAAGACATTCTTTAACTACATCCAAAATCTTAAAGGGAATACCCAGCTATGTGCTGAACTGGTTGTGGTTGGCACCACCCATACTCAACCGGAGGTAATAGCCAACCTGCTAGTTGACAAACTTGTAGAAAACTTCAACCTCCTGTCTCCTCCAGTCATCCCCCAAAGAATACCTGCCACCATTCCTCAGCCTATTACCTCAAGACAACAGGTCATCTTGGTGCTCTTCAAGAAAAAAAACACGGCATCAACGGGACCAGACAACATCCAAGGATGCCTTTTAAACAACTTAAAACATGACCTAGCAGACCCACTTTCCACAGCCTGAGAACTGACAGTGTTCTGGCAGAATGGGGGACAGCAACAGTAATCCCTCTGCACAAAGGGGGACCATCAACTGACCCTGGGAATTAAAGGCCCAAAAGCTTGGCTAGCCTCATCTGCAAGGCCATGGAAAGCATCATTATGGACCTTACTAACAAGGACATAAGTAATCTCCAAACTGTGGATCCAACCCAGTTTGTATTTGTTAAAGGTAGATCATATGTCTGTTAAAACATGGTTGACTTCTTCAAAAAAGTCAACGAGGTGCTGAATAAGGGAAAGAGTGCATACTGCCTATCTTGACCTAGCCAAGGCATTTAAAACAATGCCCCACTCAGGTATTACAGAGAAACTCCCAATTGGGAATTAACCCCTACATTACTAGATGGGTAGACAACAGGCTCACTGACAGGACACACACAGTCAAAGTGGGTGATTTCACCAATAACAAAAACACAGTCACCAGTGGCGTACCACAGGGTTCTGTGCTGGGCTTCTTACTGTTCAGAATTTATTTCTCAAAATTCCAGGCAAACTTGGATGGTCTGTGGCTGACCAAGTTTGCTGATGATTGCAAATTGAGAGCAATCATTGAGTGTCCTCCCACGATGTTAATATACTTCAGACAGGGTTAACACAGAGATATGACTGGGAAAGTTGACATCCCTAACTACATTACAGACAGCCCCCCCCAAGTGTAGATCCAGTGGTACATGATATGGATACTCAGGTTGACAGCAATCTGAACATATCCACAGCAGTAAGGATATCTTTTTATGTGACACATCTTATAAGTAAAGGCATCTCATCTAGATTTAATGATGTTATAATTCCATCATCAATTCTCATCAGACCAATAAATGAGTACAATGCTCCCTTTTGCATGTACCTCCCCAAACACCTACAACAATTGGAGAGATCACAGAGGTTTCTAACTAAGAAATTACAGGGTACACCAAAAAAGAAGTTATGTCTTACCGTAATGTTCCATCTGTGTTGTCAATCTTCACTTATCCTTGACAGTGGGTTTGGTTCTGAACCTCAAAACTGACTTGGCCGTTTTTCTTAGCTCTCTCCCTCCAAAAACTCTCAAGCTAAGCTTTACCCATAATAATACTTGCAAGAAAACCTCGTAATGAGTTTGCATACAAGAGTGGCAGACATGAAATAGCAGAAGAGACTGTATCTGCATCACTAATTGAAAATCCAATCTCAGGAAAGGCTCCGATCCACCATGAAGCCAAAGGGCAGGGGGAAGGAGGGTGGGTATGTCAAGGATAAGTGAAGAACGACAACACAGATGGAACACTATGGTAAGACATAACTTCTTTATCGATTTTGTCAATCTTCACTTAATCCTTGACAGTGGGACAGAGTCCCCAACTACCTAAATCTTGGGAGGTCTCAGAAGAATATTCCTGAGGACCATCGAGCCAAATGATGCTCATTCCATAGAGACCAGGTCCAGTTTGTAATGAGTAATAAACGTATGTGGAGATGCCTATGTAGCTCTATAATGGAAAACTGCAGACTCCGCTACCGCTCTAGTAGAATGTGCTTTAACAGGCCTTTGTAGTGGCAGATTCTTTTTGTCATACACAAAGGTAATACAGTCCCTTAGCCATCTAGCAAAGGTTACTTTAGAAACTGGTTTCCCCAAAGCAACTGAAGAAAAGGAAACAACTGATCTGACTTTCTGAATTATTTTGTCCTGTGAAGGTAAAAACAGAATTGTCTATGTACACCTAGTAAATGTAGACAATATTCACCTTTATTTAAAAAGTTGGGAAAGAAACAAAAGAGTTGTATGGTTTGGTTAAAGTTAGTTTCGTACACTACATTTGGTAAAAAGGAAGGATTAGTATTCAAGGAGACTATGTCTTTATGAAAAATTAGATAGAGAAGTTTACAGGACAAGGCTTGCATCTCAGATATCCTCCTTGCAGTAGTAGTAACAGCTACCAGGAATAAAGTTTGCAGGGACAAGAACTTTAGATTGCAATTTGCGGAATGTTCAAAAGTGGGATAAATTAGAGACTGGAGTACCAAATTCAAGTCCCAAGGTACAGAGGGTTCTTTATATGGAGGTCTGAGCATTAAAGATCCTTTCAGAAAGGCTTTGCTTGTGGGACATTAGGGATGTGACATTTAAAACAGACTGAAAGTTACAGATTGCAGCTAGATGTACTTGAATTGTCAAGGCTGAAGCTCCTGCTTCAAAAAGTAATGTCAAGAACTCCAGGACTTTGAGTGGAGCCGAGTAAGGGTCAATATTAGTCTTTCATGTCCATTTAGAAAATGTTTGCCATTTGTTAAAAGTACAGTTTCCTAGTTACAGGTTTGTGGCAGCCCAGAATGATTTGTTGAACTTAGAGAAGCCATGCAGTGAGTCTGAGGTTCTGATGAACCAGTCCGTCCAGATGGGACAATAGTTCTGGAGCTGGGTCAAGAATCAAAGGTTTCCAAATTAGATGGGACCAAAGAGAGAAACCATATCTGTCGAGGCCAGAATGGGGCAATGAGAATTATTCTATTCTTTGACCAGCAAGGCTGGCCCCAGTGGTGGAATATCTTTTCCACTACCAATAGGTTGAGAGACCACTCGTGAGGCATCTGCTCAGTTTGTCCGCAATCACGTTGGAGCTCCCCAGAACATGTGTAGCTATTAGAAGGCAGATGGATGAAATCGACCATTTCCAAACTCTGAGAGCTTCTCGACAGAGGAGAATATCAGATTCCTCCTGCTTGTTGATGTACCAGACTACTGGCATGTTGTCTGTTTGAACTGCAATCGTTCCCAGGGGGAGGGTTTCTTTGGATGCTTGCAACGGTAACAGCACTGCCCTCATCTCTAGAACATCAATATGCAAGTTGGCCTGCAAGTGGGACCACGTACCTTGGACTGTCTTTCCCAGATAATGCCCCCCTACCCTATCT
Organism: Protopterus annectens; assembly: GCF_019279795.1. Taxonomy (NCBI): domain Eukaryota; kingdom Metazoa; phylum Chordata; order Ceratodontiformes; family Protopteridae; genus Protopterus; species Protopterus annectens. Next base: position 720,486,585 of record NC_056732.1, read on the forward strand.
GGGATGCACCTGTGGTCACTATGGACTAGGGTTGATCTGTAAGAAAAAGTCTGCCTGCCAAAATCTCTTCAGAATGAAGCCACTAACTCAGATCTCTCTTGCATAAACTGGTGTTCATTGCTGGGTAGGACATTGGTTGATTTAGTAAGGACCTTTGGGACACCAGAAGCCACTTAAGAATCCTAATGTGATACCGCACAAGCAAAACCAAAGTGATGGAGGCTGCCATAGACCATAGTGCTTGTAACAGCAGCTTTGCTGGAACTTTTTTGCTTCAAATAATTTGACTGACCTGTGATCCTATTCTTTGCTGTCTTTTCAAAGGAAGGGATGCAATGTTTGTGTGTGTTCAGCATCGCTCCTATGAATTCTACTTGCTGAGTTGGCTGTAGGTGTGATTTTTCATACTTTATAGTGATTCCCAGTGAGGACCAAGTTTGAATGACAGTCTCTTGTCTGTAATAGTAGATGCCTGGTGGAAGCGGTGAAAAGCCAGTCTAGATAAGGAAACACGCGGAATCCTCATGGTCTGAAGTGAGCTGCTACCACTGCCATGCATTTGGTTAACACCCTGGGGCTGTGGTAAGACCAAAAGGCAAGACTCTGAATTGGTAATGACTGACTCCCAGCTGGAAGCGCAGAAATCTTCTGGATCAGTTGTCCATCTTTATGTGATAATACACATCCTGAAGATCTACTGAGCACATCCAATCATCTTTGCCTAAAAGGTGGAGTACAGATTGTACCGTGATCATCCAGAATCTGATTTGTTCAACTGGCTGAGATCCAAAATTGGTCTCCAGTACCACTTTCTTTGGCACTAAAATAACTGACAGTAATATCCAGATCCTATCTGGTCTGGTGGACTGCCTGGATGACTCTCTTGACAAGCAGTTTTTGAATTTCTAAGACTGCTGCATCCCTGTGACTGGGTGGGATGTCTGGAATTCTTTTCAGTTTCTTGGGCTCGTCTAAGAAGGGGATATCTGGCTATAATCCTCTGTACTCAATTGTCCAATGTTATCTGTAGCCAGGCAGTTTGGTGCAGGGATAATCATCCCCCCCGACTATCTCCAGAGGACGGCAATCGTGCCTCCTTCCAGGAGCCCTGACAGGAGTTAAATGAATGCCACTGGAATTAAATCAGGTGTGAATTTGCAGTTATCCTTTCATTCATCTAAGTTATATTTGAACAGAGTAAGAGAAGTACTCTGCTTTCTATGGAGAAAAGCCACTTCCACAGAAGTGGTATTCTTTGTGATACATACCTATCCCTCCAGAATGGTCTTAACCTTGCAATGGAGACCGAGGCCCCTTGAGTAATGGTTCTCATAACATTGGACTACTGAATGTGTAACAGATCTAATAGACAGGATCTCTTGGGTTCTACATGGGAGACATACATCACCTGTCAATAATCTGTATTATACACAGAAGAGAGACAAGGCTTTGAGATATGTACTGTTTTTATTATTTAGGCATTTGACTTTTAGTGAGGAAGCACTGTGGTCATTTGAGCTGTAACAAATGTTTGGACAGGTACATACCAAAAGGAAAATCATACAATGACTGGCCTACTGAGTGCCGATTATACAGGAAAGTACAGTTTTGTACCTACCATAAATGTAGATGTCTGATAGGTATGCATCTGCAGTCATCACATATGGGTTTGTCCTGCCTCAGGCAGCCCTTCGGTCGGCCGGATTCCAAAGTCTGGGTCCGGCGTCGGCTGATGTCGCCCCTTCCCCGACGTCAGAGCGCCTGGGGTATAAAAGCGTCAGCCAACGCCATCTTCCTCAGTTTTTCATGCCCCAGATGCCAGGTGCCCTCTAAGGAAGGCTAAATTTGGAGAAATGCAATAAATTCCAAACATGCACAAAAATATATACATATATAAAAACAAATACACCATAATAGATAACCCCAGCTAGCTATGAGAGGGGAATGTACCAAAGAAATACCACAGAGGGGAAGGAGGGAGGGTAAACCTGACTGCAGATGCATACCTATCGGACATCTACATTTATGGTAGGTACAAAACTGTACTATGACCTTCAAGAATGCATCTGCAGTCATCACATATGGGTAGAATACCATAGCCAATCTGGGGGTGGAGGATCTATGTAAAGGATGGTGTAGCTAAAATGCCCTGCAGGACTGCCGTAGCAAAGCCTGCTCTGGATCTGGAATATAAAGGTAAGTTGTAATGCTTGGAAAATGTATGCACGGAGCTCCATGTAGCAGCTTCTAAAATGTCCTTGGTAGCCACCCCTCTTAAGAAGGCTGTGGAGGTGGCTGTGGCTCTGGTCGAATGAGGCCTAATGTTAGCTGGCACAGTTTTTCCATGAAAGGAGTAACAGAAATGAATGCAATTCCCTATCCATTTTGAAATTGTCTGTTTTGAAACTGCTTTTCCTTGCGCACCAGCAGCATATGCTACAAACAACTGGTCAGTTTTTCTGTAATTTTTAGTTTTGTCCAAGTAGTAGCGCAATTGTCTGTGTATGTCCAGGGTGTGCAGAAGCTTTTCCCCTTTGTTTTGTGGATTTGGAAAGAAGGTAGGCAGGTGAATAGCTTGGTTTAATGAGACCCTAGATACCACCTTTGGCATAAATGAAGGATTGGTTCTCAATGAGACTCTGTCTTGATGAAAAATAAGAAATGGCTGTACTGCCATGAGGGCCTGTAACTCAGATACTCTTCTTGCTGAGGTTATGGCCAGAAGGAAGGCAGTCTTCCAAGAGAGGAACTGTAGTTCTGCAGATGCTGCTGGCTCAAAGGGAGGCAGTGTTAGTTTTTCCAACATGAAATTAAGGTCCCAAGTAGGCAGTGGTGGTTTCCTTGGAGGATTGATGTTCTTAATTCCTCTTAGAAACTGTCTTAGCAGAGGATGAGAGAAGACAGGTGGATCAGTATTGTACTGAAATTGCTGAAGCGTGAATTTTAATGGAAGAGTAAGACAGGCCATTGTGGAGCATTTCTGCTAAATATTCCAGGATATGTGCCATGTTCATAACTGTTGCATCTAGGCCCTTTGAAGTTCTCCAGGTGTGAAATCTTTTCCATTTTGCTGAGTATGCCTTTCTTGTGGAAGGCCTGCGAGCTTCCATGATGATATCCTTCACTCTCTTGGATAGCTTATCCTGGTGATGAGTCAAGGTATTTTCCAGGCAGCTAGCTGTAATGTTTTCAGGTTGGGATGCAGAGTTTTGTAATTGTGCTGTGTCAGGAGAAGCGGCCATTGTGGCAGAAGCCATGGTTTTGTCCGTGACATGCTCTTTAGCAATGGGTACCAGTGCTGTCTTGGCCAGTCCGGAGCTATCAGAATCACTCTTGGCTGCTCTGCCCTGATCTTCAGTAAGAGCTTGGTCATTAATGGAAGAGATGGGAATGCATACACTGTTAGAGCTCTCCAGCTGAAAGAGAGGGTGTCCACTTTCCATGCTTGTGGGTGGTATGTCCTTGTGCAGAATTTGTCCAGCTGATGATTGTGTGGGGAGGCAAAGAGGTCTATGTCCGGTCTCGCCCATGATTGTGTTATCTGATGGAAGATGTCTGGGTGCAGTATCCATTCGTGTGCATCCATGATGTTCCTGCTTAAGCTGTCCGCCAGTATATTGTCCTTTCCTGGTACAAACTGGGATTGCAGCTGTATATTGAGAGTCAGGGAAAGTTCCCATAGATTCACTGCCAGTCTGCAAAGAGGGTAGGAATGGGTGCCTCCTTGCTTGTTTATGTACCACATAACTGTAGTGTTGTCTGTCCTTATTAACAGGTGGCCTTGATGTAGAAATAACTTGAAGGCCTCGATTGCATGTATCACTGCCAGCATTTCCTTTTGGTTTATGTGCATGCGTAGCTCTTTTTGTGACCATAGTCCTTGAATGCATCTTCCTTCCATGTGCGCTCCCCATCGTGGTCTGGAGCATCCGTTGTAAGGGTTTGGCTGGCTATTGGTTTGCTGAAGGGCAAACCCCTGTTTGACTGGCTTGCTTGAGCCCACCACAGAAATTCCCTTTGAAGGCATGGGATGAGTGGTATCAAAGTTTCCAAGCTGTGACTGTGCTGAGTCCATAAACTCCTGAGGTACCATTGGAGTTTCCTCATATGTAGCCTTGCTTGAGGAATCAGAAGAATGCAAGAAGCCATGTCTTGACAGGTTTTTGAAGTAATCCGGTAGTTGGTTTTGTTTTTCTTCTGTGAGGAAAGCCATTTGGGTGGTTGTGTCCAGATCCGCACCCAGAAAAGTTATTCTTTGGGATGGTACAAGTCTTGACTTGTGAATGTTGACTGTATATCCCAAGGCCTGAAGAAGATAGATGGCATAATTCAAGTGTTCTACCAAAATTTGTTGGCTGTCCGCTTGTATAAGGCAGTCGTCCAGATACGGGTATATTTGCATCCCCTGAAGTCTGTAGTGTGCAATTACTGATGCCAGGCATTTCGTGAATACTCTAGGCACAGTAGATAAGCCAAAGGGCAATGCTGAGAATTGATAATGCTCTGAACCTGCAAGAAATCTGAGGTGTCTTCTGCAGCTTTGTCTGATAGGGACATGCAGGTATGCCTCCTTGAGGTCCAGAGTTACCAGCCAAGACCCCTTGCCCAGCATGGGAAGGAGCTGCTGTAGAGTCAGCATTTTGAATTGTGGCACAATGAGATAAGTATTTAGTGCGGACAAGTCGAGAATAGGCCTCCATTGCTTTTCTTTTCTTGGAACAAGGAAGAGTCTGGAATAAAATCCTTGGCCTTGTTCTGAGAGGAACCTTTTCTATTGCTTTCATTTTCATTAAGTTGGAGATTTGTTTCAAAGCCTCTGCCCTTTGATTTGGTGGCAGGTCTGGCATGCCTTTTCTTTTCGGTAATGTGTGGAAATGGAACCTGTATCCTTTGTCTATTATTTGTAGTGTCCATTTGTCCCTTGTAATAATGTGCCAATTCTCTGAAAATAAGGAAAGCTTTCCGCCCAAAGGTGCTTCCAATTGAGCCCTGGTTGGCGGTGTCAAAGTAAAGTCATTGAGTCTGTCCTTGTGCAGCAGTTGTAGGTCCTGCACTACCTCTCTGGTTGGGATGCTGCCATTGACGTCCTCTGTAGGAGCCTCTAGCTTGCCCTCTACCTCTGGCATGCCTGTTCTTGCCTCTCTGAAATCTGTCTGTGTCTGGAAAGGACCAGTTCTTGGAAGGCCAATTTCGGCTGAATCTAGGTGGTTGGACTTGCATAAAATCTTTGACTGTTTGTACAGATTTTGCCTTTTCTTCAAATTTCTTTAACACCTCCTGAGCAGTGGAGCCAAATAACTTTTGCTTTTCCAGTGGAGCATCCAGAAGCTTTGCTTTAACATGGTCTGGCAGAGATTGTTCCTTCAGCCAAGCATGCCTACGTATGACTGCACCTGTCATAGCTGACCTACATGAAGCTTCCAATGCATCATAACCACACTGCAAGAAATGGTTGCTAACCTGTTGAGAGTTATGTACCAGATCCTGAAGTGATTTGCGATCTAGGGGTTCAGGGGAAGACAGCTTTTTATGCAATCCATCTAACAAATATTCTTGGTACTGTATCATATGAAATTGACAGTTTAAAGCCCTCATAGAAAGGGTAGCAGAAGTATACACTTTTTTACCCCATCGCTCTAAAGCCCTGGACTCCCTTTCAGAGGGGAGTGGATTTTTTGTAGACAGCTGCAACACCTTTAGGGCCCTGGGAGATAGTTTCTGGATCAGCAGAGTGGGCCTTGTAAAGGAAAAGGTGTGATTCCGGGACCCTGTAGTACCTATCGGGTTTGGCAGGAGCCGGAGGGAGTGTCAGGGGTTGTGCTAGATTCAGAGTACACATCATCAATGACATTCAAAACAGGGGGAATAGCCAAAGGTCTATGTTGAGGCAAATGCAAGAAGGTCCTTAATCTCTTCCTGGAATCAGAGAATTCCTGGCCCTGCCATTGGAAATGCTCCCTCATAGTGTGCAGAGTTTCCCCAAAAGACAGTTCTTCAGGAGGGGAGGCCGAAGGGATAGATTCCTCTGCATCTGAATCCTCGTGGGCCGGAAAAGCCTCCTCCTGGTAGTCCGAGAGAGCAGAGCCATCAGAGGCCTCATCTGAGGAGAGGGGATCAGAGAGCTCAACCCTGGGCCTTTTTTCTGTAGGAGGTTGAGAGCCCCTGTCCGGATGAGGCTGAGAGCCCCGAATTAATGAAATAAGGTCCTCTGCTAGACTAAGGATCTGAGAACCTGTAGTGAGTCCCTGAGTGATAACCCTGGGAGGCATAGATTTTGAGTGTTTAGCAGCTTTAGCCCTAGAGAATGCCTTAATAGACATGGATGCAGGAGGCCTGGCTGCACCACGTGCTGGTGTAGTTTTGTCTAAGGGAATGGTGTTGGAAGGTTCCTGGACACCAGATTCCAATGGAGATTCAACAACCGATACAGTAAAGGCCTCCGGGGCCAAGGTTGTCGGTTGTACGGTTTTGGTGGATGGTAGCACCAAGGACTCTGTTTCAGCCGAGACCGAGACACTCGCGGTAGGCCTGGCCGTGGTTTCAGCCAAAACCGCGGACCGCGTGTGTCGGTCCTTGTCCTTCCATTTCTGTAATAAATGTGTAGTCGGAGTCTCCGACGGCATTTTGTAAGCAAAACTAGCCCAAAAAAATTCCTCTGCAAACTCCGACCGACGTCTTAGAGTGCGTCGGTTGAAGGAAGCACAGGCGGAACAGGCCGAGACATCGTGGTCTGGGCCTAGGCAAGGTAGGCAGTAAGAGTGGAAATCCTTATGAGGTATTTGTTTCCCACAAGTTAAGCAATATTGGATACGTGGTGATTAAAGAACAGTTCATTGTCAACATAGGTCCCTAGAGCTCTACCCATGTGATCACTTTCTAGGGGTGGCATTGTCAATGTTGCATTTACAAATGAAGCCATGTTTGCTAAAGGATATTATTATACATTTAATGGCATTTAGTTTCAGTCCAATGGTTTCAGCACCAACTGTTCGCACAGGCCCTGTTGTAGAACCATGGTATCCTCTGGGGTTTTTATGATGGCACAAAGCTTCCAGTCATCACCACAATAACTTAACATTAGCTTTGACCTCTAAGACGTAAATGCCAAAGAGAAGTGGCCCACGGGCTGAATGCTGTGGCACTCCACTAGTGACAGGTCTTTCAGAAGAAGTACAGCAAAGTACAGTTGTGTACCTACCATAAATGTAGATGTTAGTGTATTCACTGTTGCAGTCATTACACTTGGGTTATCCTGCTGGCAGGCTACCTGCAGTCGGCCTGAATTCCAAAGTCTAGGTCTGGCGTTGGTTGCTGTCGCCTCTTCCTTGACGTCAGTGTACCAGGGGTATAAAAGATGCAGTAGACGCCATTTTCTTCAGTTTTTCTTGCCCCAGATGTCAGGTGCCCCCAAATTGGTAGGCTGAAAATTATGCCAATAAGTATGCATGCACAAAAATAAACATTTCCTTAATCTACAAGCAAATACACCACATAGGTTGTATAGGATAGAGAAGTACAGATAAGTCCCAGCAAAGGAAAGGGGGGTGGTGGGTGGGTAACCTGGACTGCAACAGTGAATACACTCTAACATCTACATTTATGCTAGGTACACAAATGTACTATGTTCATCATGTTTCACTGTTGCAGTCATTACACTTGGGTTGAATCCCAAAGCTGAGGTTGGGTGGCTGGGTCTAAATAGGATTAGGAGAGACTATAAGGCCCTGCAGAACTGCAGTGGCAAAGCCTGCTCTGGATTTAGAGTAGAGAGGTAAGTGGTAGTGCTTGGTAAAAGTGTGCACTGAACTCCAAGTTGCAGCCTCTAAAATGTCTTTGGTTGGTACTCCTCTGAGGAAGGCTGCTGAAGTGGCTGCTGCTCTGGTTGAGTGAGGCTTAATGGCCTTAGGCACTGACTTGCCATGTTGTGAATAGCAGAAACGAATGCAGTGGCCTATCCATTTTGAAATAGTCTGATTTGAGATAGCCTTTCCTTGTGATCCTGCAGCATATGCTACTAAGAGTTGCTCAGTCTTTCTGAAGCTTTAGTTCTGTCCAAGTAGAAGCGTAGCTGTCTGTGTATGTCCAAAGAATGCAGGAGTCTCTCACCCTTATTCTGTGGATTTGGATAAAAGGTAGGCAAATGAATGGTTTGGTTAAGGGCCACACTGGACATTACCATAGACATAAATGTCGGGTTCGTCCTCAGAGAAACCCTGTCTGGATGGAAAATGATAAAAGGTTCCACAGCCATGAGTGCCTGTAACTCAGACTCGTCTTGCAGAGGTTATTGCTAGGAGCAGAGCTGTTTTCCAAGATAAGTACTTTATTTCAGATGCATTGGCTGGCTCAGAAGGTGGCAGTGTGAGTTTTTCCAAGACATAATTGAGGTCCCATGCAGGTAATGGTGCTCTCCTTGGAGGTCTTATGTTTTTGGCCCCTCTGAGGTACTGCCTTAGCAACGGATGTGAAAAAATTGGTGGTTCCGTATTGTAATGAGCTGAAATGGCAGAGGCATGGATTTTAATTGATGAAAAGGATAGGCCTTTGTCCAGCATCTCAGTTAGGTATTGTAAAATCTGAGGAATATTTGGTAAAAACGTGTCAATTCCTTGTGCCTAGTTCCAAGCACAGAATCTTTTCCATTTTTCTGCATAAGATTTTCTGGTACTGGGCCTCCTGGCCTCCAAAATAACATCCATCACTGCTTTAGAGAGAGGTGTGTTCTGAATGGCTACACTATCCGCCATGCTGCCAGATTTAGGGTTCTGAGTTGGCTGTGCAGGATCTGTTTCGTTGGGTCAGTAAATGAGGAATTAGAGGCAATGTCCAGGCTGGGCCTTGAGACAAGCTCTTTAGGATTGGGTACCAGTACTGGCTGGGCCAGTCTGGAGCAATCAGAATAATTTTTGGCTTTTCTTGTCTGACCTTTAGGAGTACTTTGGGGAGGAGAGGCAGAGGAGGGAAGGCATATACTGTTAGGGGTTTCCAGCTGAATGATAGAGCATCCACTTTCCATGCTTGCTTGCTTGTGATACGTCCTTGTGTAGAATCTCTGTAGTTGGCAGTTGTGAGGGGAGGCAAATAGATCTATGTCTGGGCATCCCCATTTCTTTATTATCATGCTGAAGATTTGTGGATCCAGTTTCCACTCGTGGGGATCAGTGAGGTTTCTGCTTAGTTCGTCTGCCAGAGTATTTTTCTTTCCTGGCAGGAATTGTGCTTACAGGTGTACTTGGTAAGTCAATGCTGTGTCCCACAAGGTCATGGCTTGTCTGCAGAGGGGGTAGGAATGAGTGCCTCCCTGTTTGTTTATGTACCACATGACTGTAGTATTGTCCGTCCTTATCAGTAGTTGTCCTGGATGGAATAGATCCTTGAAAGCTGTCAGGGCATTCTGAACAGCTAGCATCTCTTTTTGATTGATAAGAAGGTGCCTTTGGCTTGTGGGCCATATGCCCTGAATACATTTTCCTGCCATGTGGGCCCCCCAGGCATAATCTGATGCATCTGTTGTTATTGATTGCCTGGCTGTGGGTAGGGTGAACGGCTGTCCCTTGTTGTGGTGACAGGCCTGTGCCCACCATTGAAACTCCTGTTGCAGGCAAGGAATGAGGGTAATTAATGTTTCCAGGCTGTGACAATGTTGAGTCCAAACACTTTTTAGATACCATTGTAGTTTCCTCATATGCAGTCTGGCATAAGGAATTAGCAGAATGCAGGATGCCATGAAGCCCACAGCCTGCAGAATTTTTCTTGCAGATAACTGGGTCTTTGTTGCCAACATTTTGAAGTAAGAAGTCAGTTGCCTTTGTTTGTCTGGCGTGAGATAAGTAATCTGGGCTGATGTATTTAAGCTTGCACCAAGGAATATTATCTCTTGAGAGGGTACTAGCTTTGATTTCTTTTTGTTTACTGTGTACCCTAGGCAAATTAGTAATCTTTTTACAAACGCCAGATGCCTTAGTAGAATGTCCTTGTTCTCTGCTTGAATAAGGCAATCGTCCAAGTAAGGATATATCTGAATTCCTCTGTCTGCAAAATGCAATTACTGGTGCCAGGCATTTTGTGAAGACCCTGGGCGCAGTAGATAAGCCAAAGGGCAGTGCAGAGAATTGGTAGTGCATTGAGCCAGCTATGAATCTGAGGTATCTTCTGCAAGATTGTCTGATTGGAATATGCAGGTATGCCCCTTTCAGGTCCAAAGTTACAATCCAAGCCTTGCCCAGCATGGGCAGAAGCTGCTGCAGAGTCAACATTTTGAATTTTGGAATGTCCAGAAATGTATTTAGAATAGACAGGTCCAGTATTGGTCTCCAGGCTTTGTCTTTTCTGGGGACCAAGAACAGTCTTGAGTAAAATCCTTGTCCCTGCTCTTGCTGTGGTACTTGTTGAATGGCTCTCATGTCCATGAGGGATGAAACTTGTTTTTGTGCCTCTGCCCATTGATTGTGTGGCAGGTCTGGCATACCTTTGGCCTTGGCAGGGAGTGAAAGTGGAACCTGTAGCCCTGAGACACTATATTCAAGACCCATTTGTCCTGGGTGATCATGTGCCACTTTTGAGAAAAAAGTGCTAGTTTTCCCCCTAATGGGGTTGCCAAAAGGTAAGTGCTTGGTGCTGGCAGAGGAAAGTAATTGGGACTATTTCCTGTATGGCTGTGTTTTGTCTTCTCTGCTTTTGGAGGTAGAAGCACCCCACTGTTAAGGCCTGTATGTGCCCTGGGGCTGGGATCTGCCTCTGGGGCGTCTGTATCTGCCTCTTTGTGGCCTGTCTGACACTGGAAAGGACCAATTCTTTGGAGGCCAGTTCCTGTTAAATCTGGGTGGCTGTACCTGTAAGAAATCCTTTACTGTTTGCATAGATTTCGCTTTGCCCTCCATTTTCTTCAACACCTCCTCTGCTTTAACACCAAATAAGGTATCATGCTGTAATGGAGCATCTAATAATTTTGCTTTAACATGATCAGGCAGATTCTGTTCCTTTAACCAAGCATGCCTCCTAATGACAGAACCTGTAACTGCAGTCCTGCAAGAGGCCTCCAGAGAATCAAAACCACATTGCAATGTATGCTTTCCCACTTGTTCAGTTGCATGCAATAAATCCTGCATTTCCTTATTTTCTGCACAATCAGAATTTGACAATATTTTCTGTTTTAGCATTGACATTAAGTATTGCTGATATTTAAGCATATGAAATTGACAATTTAAAGCCCTCACAGCCAAAGTAGCAGAAGTGTAAACCTTTTTTCCCCATCTATCTAGTGCCCTTGAATCTCTATCAGAGGGGATAGGGTTTTTTGCAGTAGAAGCCTTGACCCCTTTGGGACTCTGAGAAATAGTTTCTGGGTCAGCAGCAGGGTTTTTATAAAGAAATATATGTGAATCTGGAACCCTGTAGTATCTGTCTGGTTTAACAGGGGCAGGAGGCAAAGAGTCATGAGAAAGTCCGGACTCTGAAAATACATTATATACAATGTCTAACACAGGAGGAATAGCCAAAGGCCTGTGAAGAGGTAGTAAAAGGAAATCTCTAAGTCTTTTCTTAGATTCTGAATAGTCTTGGCTCTCCCAGTGGAAGTGCTCCCTCATGGTATGCAGGGTTTCCCCTAAAGAATAATCCTTAGGCGGTGAGGCTGAAGGGATAGATTCTTCATCATCAGAATCCTCATAAGGAGGAAGAGAGTATTCCTGTTCAGAAGAGGAGTCAGAGGAAATGGAAACCTGATCTGAAGATTCATATTCTGTCTCTTGCCTAGGCCTCTTGTCAGGAGGGGGATGGGAACCCCTGATCAAGGTAATTAGGTCTTCGGCCATTTTGAGCATCTGTTTTTTAGGCATGGTAGTCTGACCAGGAGAATGCCGTACTTGTTTCTTTGTCTTTAGAACTGCTTTAGTCTTTGCTTTGGAAGCTGAAGTAGGCTTTACATATAACTGTGTAGGTCTGAAAACACCCTCAGAAGCAGACACCTGCTCAGCGGCTCTGGACCTATCTGAGGGAATAGTTTCAGAGTGTCCAATACCTTGAGTATCCAGAGGCCTAGCTGGCTCAACGTGGGAGTCGTCAGCAGCCTGTGGCTCTGAGGTAGCGGGCACCAGGGGCTGTGAAAGCACCTCACTGAGAACCGGCTAACCGGCGACTGGCTTAGCGGAAGCCTCGTCGTTGGTTTTGGACCTCGGATGCCTGTCCTTTTCTTTTTCCTTGCGCTTTTTATAAACTCCGGTCGTTGGCTGTTCTGACGGCATTATATAATTGAATCTTCGGCCAAAGTAATGAAAGGCAAAATCGAACAGATGCTTAATAGTTCATTGGTTAGATCTAGCACAAAACCAACAGCTAGCAACGTTATGATCAGGGCCTAGGCAAGGAATACAGTAAGAATGAAAATCCTTATGAGGTATTTGCTTCCCCCAAGAAATACAATTGTTAACGTTTTCTGATATCGAACTGGAGCAAGAAAAAAGTTTCCCCAATGGGGTACTTAGCTTTAATGAAGACTTCGGATCTGAAATTCGTTTTTGAAAATCTCAGGAGTCGGCCGACCGGCACTTGCAAACTGCTTTTGCTTTGGGCACTGCGCGGCAAGAAAGACTGAAGAAAATGGCGTCGGCTGCATCTTTTATACCCCTGGCGCAGTGACGTCAGGGAAGAGGTGACAGCAACCGATGCCGGACCTAGACTTTGGAATTCAGGCCAACTGCGGGTAGCCTGCCAGCAGGATAACCCAAGTGTAATGACTGCAACAGTGAAACACGAACATCACTACCTTACTTCCTGTGTTTTATCAGCCAGTTTGCTATCCATTGAATTACATGAGGGTTAACATTTAGCTGGGAGAATTTATTAATGATGCCTGAGTGTGGGATAGTGCGGAACATCTTTGCAAGATCCAGATAGGCACCTTGTACCAATCTGCCCTTGCCCATTGCCTCAGTGACTTTTTCAAAGAAGTTAACCAGGTTAAGTTAGAAGGACCTAATCAGAGCCATGCTGGGTTGAGAGTTAGTAGGACACTTATATTCCTATTTATTAGTTCCATAATGTTCCTTTCCATAGCCTTCTAGATTAGGCTGGTCAGATTTATGGGTCTTTACCCAGTTCTGCTGTAACCCCACCTTTGAGCAAGGGAATGACTGCTGCTGTCCTCCATTCATTCAGCACAAACTTTATTTTAAGGCTAAAATGTTAAACAGCCTCTGCAGGGGTCTGACAATTCATGTTTCAGGCTAGCCAGTAGGCAGCCTAATATGTTATCTGGCCTTGCAGATGTAGTGTTCTTAGCCTTAGATTGTGCCTTGAGAACTTCGTTCTTGGGAGATGTGATTGGGGGGGGGGGGTAGATGTGTGTATTTGATCTGAGATTACTGCAGGGGAGATGGAGTGAAACTGGAGCTGAATTTACGGGTTAGTACTCTGGCAATGTCCTCTGGCTGTGAGTATGTAGCTCTGTGCTGTGCCGATCATTGTTTCTGAGATTTCTAACACAGTTCAAGAAGGATTTGTGGTTCATTTTTCATGTGGGTTACTATTTTTACCTCACATCTGGCATCAGTTGATTTGTTCAGGACTTAGAGTTGTTTAGTTTAGCAAGACTGTTTTTGCCTTCTTAACAGTTGGATTTTTGCATACATTTAGGTTTTTTTTCTTTTGTTATACAGTCTATTTATATTAGGGTTCTGCCATAGGGATTTATTTGGAATTCTGCATTTCATTTATTTCTGAAGAGGACAGATGCATCTGTGCAACAACTTAGAAGTGCACAGAACTTGGAAGTAAAGGATTTCACATATGCAGTGTGAGTAGAGTCTTAGTTTTAGAAGATTAGCCTTTGCACAGTCTTTGAATACTGAGGTATTGGAGGATGCTTCTGGTTTCAGTCTTACGGTGAATGTGATTGACATGTAGTACAATTTGGGAAGAGAAGAGGTTAAGAGTAGGCGAGGAGCAGAGCTGTTCCATAAAGATAAGTCCACGATTTATCTCAACTTTTTGGGGTGTGGAATGTTTTGATCCAGGGAGTTTGCATTTATGAAGTCTATAAATCTTAAAGATGTACTCTTTGTGTAGACCGACTGAATTAAACATTGTGTTAAAAATACACTGTGACATAAAACTAGCACAACTTCAACTGGTGAATCTAGAACTGAACAGAAGTTGGTGTTAAAAAGGGGTAACCAGCAGGTCATAAAAATATTGCACAATAACTACAGAAATCAATCGGAGGAGGTCAGAAAAAATTGGGAAGAGAGATTAGACAGGTGATTCACAAAGAAACAATGGGAAGACATATGTATGGCTCCCAAATATGCACCAAAACCTAGATGATGTAGAATTTTTTCCTGGAAGTGTTTGCATAGGTACAGTTGTATCCCAAGCAAACTTCAAAGAGTCTTTCCTCAAAGTTGGAGGCATAATGAGGAAGAGAGAGGAACCTGGGAGTATATGTTCTTGGCATGTAATGTGGTGGCAGACTTTAAAAATTCCTTAGAGTACTCTGTCAGAAATATTGGGTAAGCAAATGAGTTTAAGGAATTTTTTTTAGCTGGGATACAGACTCTGACCTGCTTAGACATAGTAAGGCTTTGTTAAGTTTAATTTTGGTAGCTGCCAACTATACTTGGAAGTAGTGAATATTCTAACAGGGCTAAAAGAACGGAAGTGAGATCTTTAGAAAAGTGTAGGAGCAAATTACACAGAAAATGAAAACTGTGGGAACAATACATGCAGAAAATGTTTAGGAAGAGGAACAAGATTTAAGAGAAGGCAGGAATTAATTTATATAATGCTGGATTGATTATGTCATATAGAACAACATCTGCAATAATTGATGTTTATAAATATGAATATGTTAATATGGTTTCACTAGCTTTATATAAATGTATGTTTGCCTATGTCTCAAGTGATAATTTAATAAAGGTGTTTCTATAAAAAAAAAAAAAAAAAAAAAACAATAGCAATCACTGTAAAAGGCAGGTACAAGTGGTGTAAACCAAGAAAATATTCTTATGTTTGGATGGCTCTGGATGCAGTTGAAATACTTGAAAAGACTTGCAGAGCTCTGTGTAAGTGGGCTGAGCTGCAAGGCTCTTTCTCACCAGAGTTTTTCTTCCTTTTCAAATTGTTTTTTTCTTACTTTCTCCACATTTCTTCTTTGCCAATATCCATAAAACACAGTGACTTATCCAGTAACATAATTTTACTTAAAAATGCTAGCTTTTACCAGCTTTTCACTCCACTTTTATTTTTCATACTGAAAGAGCTCTAATCAACCTGTTATCCAGAGTGCAGCCATCTTGGAATATCTCTGCCATATCTCAGTTTTTTAGATTTCATTATGAAACTTGCAGGCAGTTACAATGTGTTCAGCTTCAAAATAAACTGAAAATGAATTGGAGTCATAATTTTGGGGTTTTTTTTAGACTTTAGAGAATGGCATTTTAGCATTACATGTTAGAAATTACAAATTGTGTAAGAAATGCATATGACATTTCCTTCTCATGTAATATGAAGTTAGAGCACACACACTTTGAACATTAGTCTCATCCTGCCTTTTGGGTAGAGGTCATACAGCTTCCCAATGGAAACTGGATATCATGCCAGACTGCGACCCCAAAAGACTTCTAAAAGATTACATTTCCTTCTTATACAAGGCCACATGAATTTCCTTATGACAATTTAAAACCACAGTTTCATGGATTGTTAGTAAGATATTTGGATACAAAATGCACTCATGAATAACATTCCACTTCAAGGACTTCACTGCGTCTTAATCCTTATTTACATTTACTCTCAACATAAGGGGTTCTATATTTAGTAACAAAAATGTTGCTTTGTCTGCTGAAATATGTACGTTTAACTACTGCTATAACTTGTGGACACTGCTTTCACACTTTTTTTTTTTTTTGGAGCAGAGGTCAAAAAGCTCCTCTAGTGGAAACAGTATAATGCCAGACTGTGACAAAAACCCATATGAAATACTGTATTTGCTACATTTGTATGGAGCCATATGTTAACTTCCCTAAGAATATTTTTAAGAATGGTATCAGGGAATTATAACTGGGTCCATTCAATGCTGTTGATTTGTATCCAACCCCCCAGTGACCCCAAGAACAGTTGTCATCACTCACAGATTTTACTAGGAAGGCAAAAAATGGAAGTACATTGCCATGCCTTTACTCCATATGAGACATGCATGGACAATTTACATTCACCAAACTACCTCCTGCATGTCTTTGGGATGTTGGGTAAAACTAGAGTACACAAAGAAAATCCACATTAACACAGGGAGGACATGCAGACGCTACATTCTGGCACATAATCAAGCCGAGGAACCTCTTGCAGTGAGGCAGCATTACTACTCAGTTTGCCACTGGACCATGTTATCTCAGGTGCAAACCATACTGAAGACATCCATTCTACCCTCAAGAATTTCAATGCATCTTAGCAGCACTTTGCCACTGGCAACACACAAGGAGTTTAGGCCTCTCCATACATGCAGTAACAAAATGTTTACAATTTTTTTTTTACCTTTGGTGTAATGACACATTAGTAAAAAAAAAATTTGAGGTCATTGGGGGGTTAGATACAAGTCAACAGCATTTAATGGTCCTGATTATAATTCCTAAATACCTTTAATGAGTTTACTAAAATCTTCTTAAGTGTTCTAAACACTTAAGTCAAAGCCAACCCTATCCCATCACTATCACTGGCAACTAAATGACTCATTAAACAGAGAGACATAAAGGATGGAAGGTCTGGACAAAAGATAAAACAGCTCCCACTTCACAAGACAACTAAGAAACCTAACAGAACAGTAACCATTTGAAATGATGGGACCCGCTAACACAAGTCCCAAAACATGGAGAATGAATGACCGAAAGATGGACTCGCATACTAAGTCCAAGATGGTCATTTCCTGGAATATTCCCTTTTCTCAGAGGTATGTCAATCTCATGGTTGGTATAAACAAGTACAGGTGTGTGGGATCCTTTTCCCCCACATTATGTGGTACAAGGGGGGGGGGGCTTGCCCCCTGTAAAAAAAAGTTTAAAGGAGAAGAGTGATCTTCAAGATTAGCTTTCTTCCTGGGTCTTCAATCTTTTTTTCTGGCTTGTTGACACTTGGCATTTTAAGTGCCGACATTTCAATAGGAAGCCAACAAAACAGCTTATCACCTAAGTTAGGAAAGCCTATTTTATTTAACTAATCAAAACATACACACTAATTCAACATTGTTCTGGGCCTACATCAATAAACTGTCAAAGCCAGGACAAAATACACAACCAACACCAAACACACAGAAGCAAAATTATACCATAGCCAACCAATTTAATAAACACTTTATACAGACTATAAAGTCATTACTCAACCAACTGACTAATCAAACTCTTGATATCCCTACTCAATCAAATATCCTCCTTCAGCACTCCTTCCATCTGGTTTCTAAGATACCATCAAAAATACCTTAAAAATTGAAGACTAGTACAACTGCCCCTGACAATTTGCTTGGCAAGTATCTTAAAATAGCAGCTGAGACTAACACACATCTAATTTCAATTCAGATAAATCGATTCATATCTGAACATAATCTCCTCGCTATGGAAAAAAATCTTTCATTATTCCACTGCACAAGAGTAGAATCATTAGAGATCTTTCAACCTGCAGGCTAATTGCCATCTAATCACCCCTATCAAAAAATATTAGAAATGTTCATATGCAACTTTGCAACTCTCCAACCAGCTATTTCCACTCAACATGGCTTCCATCCTCATCACAGCACAATTAGTGCTACACATACGTTTGTTAATATTGTCAACACCCACTGAAATGTCAGAAGCCTAGTCTCCACAATCTTCCTAGACCTATCAAAATCTTTTGATACTGTCTCCCACCAAAAATTCAAACTTTTCCTTAGGACGCACCAACTATTACCTGTAATGGTTCCATAGTTACCTCTCAAACAAACCACAAACAGTGAAATGGAAAAATGACTGCCATCTTTTTGCCTATAACTACTGGTGCCTCATAAGCAGTAGCATTCCTAAGGCAGGACGAGAGGGGAAACTGCCTTGGGCACAAATGTTTGGTGGCATGATCGGCCATCCAGCATCCTGATCGCGGTTTAGTGTGATACCAGCTTTTAAAAGCCGGTACTGCATTTGCAGCAAACATGAGCACTGTAGAATTCACTGTGTAGTCTGAATTGTAGCAACGTTGTGGAAAGCGGTTTGCTACAGTTCAAAAGTAAAATAAAATTTTTAATGTTTTTAAACTAGAACCTGAGCAGTCCATGCAGGGTATAAACTGTCACAACTGCTTGTTATATTTATAGCATGGTATAAGCTCTAAAAAGAAGTTATGTATTCACCATAACGTTCCATGCGAGTTGTTCATCTCACCTTCATTCTCACTGATGGGTTCGGAGCCGATCCTCGGCTCTGACTCGGCCAGATGCTAAAGCTCGAGGTCTTCAAACACCTCGTGGCCTACTCTCTATCCCATGATACAACAGTGCTTCCCTCAGATCTTGCTTGCCCAATCATACTGATAACTAAAGTACATAGGCATTGAAATAAGAATACTGTAGATAGGGACAAAGCATCAGTAAGATTTGTTTGAACTTCCCGGCCCTCAAGACTTTAAAGGTAGGGGGTTGGTGGGTGGGACGCAAGAATGAAGGCGAGATGAACAACTCATGGAATGTTACGGTGAGTACATAACTTCTTTATATGAAGTTGTTCTATTTCGCCTCCATTCTCACTGACGGGTTACCGTCGCAAGCACCATCTCCTTGGGTGGCTTATGGAAGTATATTCCTCAGAACCATAGAACCAAAGGTGGCCCTGTCCCTGGAGGTCTTAGCCAATTAGTAATGAGTGATACAGGTATGAGGTTGTGGACCATGTGGCTGCTGCACAAATGGTATCTATAGGTAACAGTGTTAGAAAGGCTGAAGATGTGGAAACTGCCCTGGTTGAGTGAGCAGGTTCAAAGCGGGGTAAAATGATCCATGAGAGTACAAAACTGAGATTACATGGAGCAGATGGAGTTCTAATAGGTGGTCTCAAGTGAATAGTACCCTTAAGGAATGCTTTAGAAGGTCTGTGTGACATGATGGGAGTCTCTTGATCGCCAATATGAAAATTAGAAATTACTGCTAACTGAACCCTAAGAGTTGCCGCAGCTGCTCCTTCATGAAACAGTTTAGTCAGAAACTCTAGAATGGAAGAAATTGAAGCTATATATGGGTCAGAATTATTATTTGATGCCCATATAGAAAATCTTTCTCACTTACTAAGGTATGTTCTGTGCTGCAGGTAATAAACTGTGGAACTGGAGCAGTCAAACTGTCAACTTTAGGGTATGAACTGCAGGATAAAGAACCCCTGATGAATGCATCAGAAGATCTGAAACTGGATCCAGAATCCATGGTTCTTCCAGCAGATGAGGCTGCAGAAAGGGGAACCAAATTTGACGAGGCCATTAAGGGGCTATTAAAATAATGGTCCTTCCCAGAGTGCTGGCTTTCTGTAGGAATTTGGGTATCAGAGGAAATGGGGAAAGACATAAAGAAGTCCTGGGGGCCAACTGTGTACAAGTGCATCCCTTGGGGCATCCCCCGAGTTGGGAATCAGGGCAAAGTACTTGCTGCATTTGGTCTTGGTTGGGGTTGCAAAGAAATTGCAGCAAGGCTGGCCCCATCTGCGGAATATCCTTTCTGCCACTTCTTTCAGGGATCACTCCTGAGGAAACAGAATTGCTCTGCTCAACTTGTCCGCTATCACACTGGACCTCCCCAGGATGTGCGCGGCTATCAGAAAGCGCTGGATGGATATTGCCCATTGCCATACTCTCAAGCCTTCTCGACATAAGGGGTATGATCTGGTTCCTACCTGTTTGTTTATGTACCAGACCCACTGACATGTTGTCCGTCTGTATTGCAATATTCCCCAGAAGTAGAAAGTTTTGAAAGGACTGCAGTGCTGCTCTCATCTCTAGGACACTGATATGCAGATGAGCCTCGTGATTTTCTCATGTGCCTTGGGCTGTCCTTCCCTGAAAATGACCACTCCACCCTATCAGGGAAGCGTCTGTGGTCACAGTGGCAACTGGGGTTGGTAGAACAAAGGGACTTCCTATTGTCACTTGAGGAGAGGTCAGCCACCAAAGAAGATCCCTCTTGCATGACTTTGTTATTATAATGGGAAGAGATGTTGGAAGTTCCTGATAACACCATTGTGTAAAAAACAGCCATTGCAGTATCTGAATGTGCATTCAGCCTAATGGAATGGCAATGATGGCTGCAGCCATGGTCCCTAGTAGTTTGAGCACTACTGAAACTGGGGCTCTCTGTTTGGAGAAGAGGTCCAGAACTTGTTGTGGAAGGCTCACCACTCTTTCCATTGGAAGTTTTATGGTCATGGAAACTGTGCCTAGATCTGCTCCTATAAAAACGGTACGTCTGGATGGCTGTAAAGCAGATTTGTCCCAGTTTAGAGTAATCTGCAATTGACTGCAAAGATCTAAGGTTGCCTCCCTTGCTTGTATGAGTTGATGCTTGGTGGTGGTGAGGAGCCAGTCGTCTAAATATGGAAAAATCTGGAATCCTAACTGTCTTAGGTGAGCTGTGACTACTGCCATGCATTTGTTGAACACTCTGGGGGCTGTAGTGAGACTAAAGGGCAGTGCTTGAAACTGAAAGTGACTGGCTCCCAGCCAAAAGTGCAGATGATCCCTGGATGGTCTAGCCATCTTTATATAGTAGTTACGCATCCTGGAGATCTATTGAGCACATCCAATCGTCTTTTCCTAGAAAAGGAAGTATAGACTGTAGCGCGACCACCCAAAACTTTGCTTTTTTGACAGATTTGTTCAATCTGCTGAGATCCAAAATTGGTCTCCAGTCCCGTTATCTTTGGAACTAAAAAGAACCTTGAGTAAGTTCCGGATCCTCTCTGATCTGCTGGGACTGGTTGGATGACTTTTTTTCTAGCAACCTTGTAATTTCTATGGTTGCCTGTTCCCTGTGATTGGGTGGAACGTCTGGGATTTTTTTCACAGGGGTCAGAGGTGTAGCAAAGGGAATGGTGTATCCTCTGGATATTATGCTTTGTACCCAGTGATCTTTTGCGATTTTTAACCAGGTGTCTGGGTACAAAGATAAATGCCCCCCTGACTGCCTCCAGAGGTGGACAGATGGGCCTCTTTCAGGAGCACTGGTAGGGCTTTCCAAAGAACTGATCCCTGCCACCCTGATTTTTCAGGCCCCCTCTGCCGTGTGGATGGCGTCTTCCATTATTGCCCCCTCCTCTGCCTCTAGAGGTGGTTTTCACCACGTGTGTCAAAGAAAGCACCTTGGGCTTTGCAGAGCCATATTTTTTTACTTTTGACCTTTAGGATAAGGTCTGGTAGGGGTGGAAAAACAGACTCCTATGGTAGACTGAGTCTTTCCATCTTGCTCACACCTGGTAAGCGTTTCCTTCACTTTCGGTCCAAAAAGTGATGAACCATCAAAGGGAGTGTTCACAAAGGATGACTTGTAGAGCTCTGCAAAGGAACATAAGCATATACAGGAGTGTCTCCCAAGAGCAATTCTTGTACCCGCTGCCCTACTCGTTCCATCAGCTGCATATGAAATCAGATGCATGGAAGAGTTTTATAAGGGAATTTAGGGTAGCAAACTGGGAGGGGTTACCTTGTCTGAGACCTCCGCAGCTACCACACCCTGCAGAGCATCTCCCAACTCCTTAAGGAGATCTCTGTGTAGTCTGGTAAATTGTGTGAGGTAGTTCAGGGATATAAGAGTAAAGGCTGCTGAACTAAATATGCGCTTTCTGTATATGTCCATGATTCTAGAATCTCTATTAGGAGGATGAACAAATGTGGAGGTCTCAGATAACTCCCTTTTGGTGGCCGCTGCCACCATCATAGCATCAATGGGTATTCTTTGGTAAGGAAAGCCTTGTCCTGGGGTGGCATTATAAATCAGGCCTCTGAAAGACTGGTTCCATGGTATCTGGGGACTCCCACGCCTTTCAAGAGAGAAGGTTCATCAATTCATCAAAAGGCAGAGTCACCCAAGAGGTGGAGGGTTGAGACCCGAAAGCCTTCAGGAGTACTGACTCATCATCAGTAGGGTTAAGGGGGTTCCAGCCACCCCTCTGTTTTAGTATTTCTAAGATATCACCAAAAGAAATATCTTCAGGGGGGAACCATGGGGACCCTTCTGACTCATCTAAGTCAGTATCTGACGTGATGGATTCCTCTGGAGAACCCAGATACTTCCTCTTACAAATTCTCTTCCTGGGAACCTCCTCAGTAGGAGCTTCTGGGGGGGACCCGGAAGAGCAGGGCTCACCCAATGGGGGGATCTGAGACTCCAGGTTTCTACGCTTTTGAGGGATCAGTGAAGCAGAGGCAGACACAGGAACTTTAGGGGAGGAGATTGCTGGTACCGATGATGTGGGTGCCCGAGGGGACAACACTCTCCTCATAGCATCAAAAGCCCCAGAGCTCCAATCCAAGGAGACACCTGGATCTGTAGAAACAGGCAGTCTCTGCGGTGCCAAAGCTGTGGGCTCCGAGCCTGGGTTAGGTGCCGAACTCACCCGATCTGAGGCCCCGAGGCAGAGTTGGCACTGAAAGATCGGGACGACTATCCTCTCCGGACCAGACAGGCGAGTGGTGGCTCCTAGACTCTAAGGTAGGTACCAAAGAGGTCAGGGTAGTCTGAACCGAAAGCCCCAGGAGTGCCGCTCCAAAGGTTCCACAATCATCGGTTCCGAATACTCCGGCTCTGAAACTTCAGGTCGAATCGGAGGAGGAACTGAAGAAATGGGTTGGGTCTTAGTCTGTTCCGAAGCTCTAAGGGTTGAACCTGACAGAATTTTTGCTAGTACCTGTGACTGCAAAAGCCTCCGCACCACGGGTAGTCTTGAGGACCGGGAAGCAATAGATAAGGTCTCTGACTGCAAAATTGGAGATTTTAAAGTAGGAGATAACTGCTAAAATGCCGGCGACCGGCTCCTACTGACAACTGCCGAGGTGGCAGTCTTGCTAGTTTTAGAAATCGATGAGCACTTTTTTGGCTCCAACTCTGAAGACGAACTGGAAGATAAGGTTTTTGAAGACTTAGTGGGTTTGTCCTTTTCCAAGGTTTCTTGAAAGGAAGATTTTAATAGACCTCTTACCATTAGGTTTAGTTTTGCGTTCATGAAGATGACGAGAAATAAAAGAGTGACAAATGGCACAGTTTTCTTGAAGGTGAAGCTTACCTAAACAAACACATTTTGTGTGCCCATCTGTGACAGACATCTTTTGTCCACATACCGGACAATTCTTGAAACCAAATTTAGCCTTTTCAGACATGGTAAAGCACTCTGATCAGAAGTAATAACCCCAAAGAAAAAAAAAATAGGGCTTTAACAATAAAATATAAATGTACAGCACCACAGCACACAGTCTATAGAACAGCAAATATAGCAAAAAATTGCCCCAATAAAACAGGGTCTAACTCTAGACTAACAGAACTACGATAGTAACTATAGGAAACACACAATGCTATTCAAAGTACAATAATTATACAACCCTAACAAAAACACAGGGCTGAATAAATGCACAAGTTCAACTAACAGTATAAAGCGAACTACTACTGCCCTAATAAAAAAAAACGGGCTTACTATTTAAAGCAGAAAGGATAAGGAGCAAAGTTGTTTTTTTTTTTAATTAACTAATCTCAAGGATATATACATAGGCCTAGAAATAAATGGCCTCAAAGGCAAAGAAAAAAATACACTCTAGACTAAATATAAGTATTAATAATGACAAAGTATCTCAAGTACCCAAGTCTAATGTAATAACACTATTTTCATAATACTGACCAGAGCTGTTAGACGAACATCCAATCTGTTGCAGCGGTAAACGAGATCTGAGGGAAGCACTACTGCATCATGGGATAGGGAGTAGGCCACAAGCTGTTTGAAGACCTCGAGCTTTAGCATCTGGCGGAGTTGGAGCCAAGGATCGGCTCCGAACCCATCACTGAGAATGAAGGCAAGATAGAACAACTTCACATCAACTGTTTGCTACAGTTTAAAACAGAGCAGACTTGTTTGTTTTTTTAAACTAAAATCTAAGCACCACAGTGCTCCATGCAATCAGGTCTGCTACATTTGCAGCAAGCAGTTTGGTACAGTTTAAAAAGAAATTATTTTTTTTAATAAAGTGCGAGGAAGCAGGGTCAGAGAGAAGACAGAAATGGGACCTAAATGGTTGGGGGGGGGCATGTCATGCATCTTGCCTCCTGCTTGGTGTGCCAATAGGAGAACTGGGGTCATGCTGACTGTGTACTTGAGCTGAGAGGGTCAGGTACTAGTTAATGGACCTGGACAGGACAACGGTTGAGCTAGCTATGCTTCTGCCCACAAGGATCTATACTAGGCCCCATACCTTTCAACATATTCATCAATAACCTGTACACTGCTACAGAAAATGCTACCCTAGTTCAATATGCTGATGACTCAACCCTAATCTGCTCTGATAAATCTCTCTGAACTCCAAGACCTTAAAAGACAATTCTTCTTAGAGACTGAAACATGGCTAAATAATTCACAACTAAATATCCCAAAAAACTCAGTTACTGCTCTTTACCCCAAAACAACATTACTGACTATTGTCTCTGCCAACACCATGATAGAACAAGTGAATCGCACAAAATGACTGGGTGTCTTCATAGACGGCCAGTTGAAACTCAACCATGTACTACATGTGGTTAAAAAAAATCATCAAAAACTAGGGACATAATACAGAGCAAAAACCTACCTCACTGACAAGCAGAGTGTGTACTGCCTCTACTTTCTTGTCATCTCTTCTCTATGCTGCCCCAATCTTCACTAACCTTCTAGTCTCACACCTGTCCAATCTTGTGCAATGTTATAATAACATAGGCAAATTTGCAGTAAACCATAACAGAACACACAATTGCCTAGCCCTTAGAGAATTAAACTGGTTAGAACTACATCATCACCTAGCTCTCTCTCAGCCAACTACAGTGTACAGACTTCTGTGTAAGCCAGCAAATTGTCCAGCCCCTAACAACTTAATACAGTACTTCCTCAACAGAATTTCATGCTCCAGGGTAAAATCACTAATCACTATAGCCAAACCATCTAAAACTGCAGGCGACTGACTGCAAATATTCAATGTAGTTAAACTATAGAACCACATACCACTACCACTGAAATCCATTTAAAATGCAAACTCATTTAAAACACAAAATACCTCAAATCAATGGATCTGCTCCTGTACATCTCCAGGATAAAAAAACACTTATCTACAGCTTCCCATACCATCAAACCATTTCTCTTCATTCTGAGTCAGCTCCTCCCTGGTTAGATCTGACCACAAACTAATCACCTTGGAAATCCACATCCCTCCCATCCCCCCACAAAGGTAACCACCATGAAAAACTTCTCCAAAGCTAACTTTGGGCTCCTAAAGAAAGAGGTGGCTAACTTCACGGCTACCATGCAAATGGCGAAAAGTCACATGACCGCCGAATCATACACCAATGCACTGTATGAACATGTACACAAATGCATGGATCTCGCCATACCCAATAGAACCAAGACGCTCTCCTCCAAAAAAAGGAAGCCAAGCTGGTGGTCCCCTGCCATAAACAAGCTCTACAAAAGGAGGAGGAAACTGATGCAGAATAAGGTGAAGTCCCAAGACTGGATAAACTCCCTTATCTGCCTCAGCAAAAAGTTGAGATCCCTTATCAAATCCTCTAAAGCTAGGTATGAAAACAGAATTTCAGCAAGAAGTAAAGACAACCACAAGGCCTTCTATAGTTATGTAAAGAATCTCCATGGTAATACTCCGATTTGCTCTGAGCTACTGCACAGTGGTACCTCCTATACCACCAACAGATATTGCCAATATGCTGGCTGACAGATTCAGTGCCAACTTTACCCCCCCCCCCCAAAGGACCATTCACAATACCAGTAGACTTCCAGACACCCAGTATTACTACTGCACAGGTTAAAACAACACTAAGGCCAAGAATACAGCTTCTATGGGACCTGACAATATCCCTGGCTATGTTCTACATGAACTACAGCATGAACTGGCACCTCACCTGTGTGCCCTGTTCAATTACAGTCTCACCTTAGGCTTTGTCCATACCAAATGGCTCTCTGGTACAGTCATCCCTCTCCACAAAGAAGGAGTGACTACAGACTCTGGGAACTATCACCCCATTAGCCTGATAAGTCTGATATGCAAAGGTATGGAATGCATCATCATGGAACTAATAAACAAGGATATATGGACTCTCTAAACTCTGGAACCCACACAGTTTGTTTTTGTGAAGGGTAGATCATCACACCTGCTCAACTTGGTCGACCTCTGAGTCCATCACCAGAGTTGTGGATGAAGGCAAGGTGGTTCATACAGCTTACCTTGATCTGGCCAAGGCTTTTGATACCATTCCCCACTCAGGAATCATAGAAAAACTCACTAAGTTTGACATCAACCCCTATATCACTAAGTGGGTTGCAAACTGGCTTACAGATAGAACCCACAGTGTGACAGTAGCTGACTCCAAGTCAGACAGCCGGCTAGTCACGAGTGGAGTCCCACAGGGTTCGGTCCTGGGTACTCTCCTGTTTGGTAAATTCGTCTCTGAAGTCCAGGCTAACAAGAAGGGACACTGGCTGACAAAGTTCGCAGATGATTGCAAGTTGGGAGCTATTAACTCCCCAAGTGATGTTGACATCCTACAGAATTACCTCACTGAGATCAATGAATGGTGTCGGAGCCATAGCCTTAAGCTCAATGCCAAAAAATGTGTCATCATCCCCTTTGGGAAAAACCCAGTTCCCATGAATTACCACATTGATGGTAGTCCACTGAACACAGAAGGCATTATAAGAGATCTGGGAACACAGGTTGACAGCAACCTCTCTTTTGATCACCACACTGTCACTATGGTCAGAAAGTCCTATGTGGCACATCTCATTACTAAGGGTTTTGCATCAGGGAAGAAACAGGCCATTGTCTCCCTCTACTCTTCCCTCATTAGGCCAATCATCGAGTACAAGGCCCCATTTGGCATGTACCTCACTAGACACATGCAAATGGAGAGGCCACAAAAGTACCTCACAAAGAGGATCCTAGGCCTTAAACACTTGTCCTATATAGACAGACTCAAAAAACTATTCTCTGTCTCATATCGCCTACTTAGAGTCAATCTCTGCTTGGCTTATAAAGCCATGTCTGACCCAGCTCTGTTAGAAATGCTACATCTACAGAAATTCCAGTCCCTCCGCACCACACGCTCCAGAGACCTCAACCTCATTACCACAATCAACAGAACATGCTGGAGGGACAGGTTCATAACCCACAGACTGCCCATGCTCTGGAATAGACTTCCCATACATGTCAAGCAGAGCACCTCACTGACCCTCTTCAAGAAAAATCTTGATGAGTTAATGGGAAATATAAAATTCACCCTGGGGATAACTCCAGTGGCTCTACTTGACAGAGGCACTGGGAACTAAGGTCGGGTGGCACGATGCCAGGTTAATCCTATGGCTAGGCTTGTAAAGCCCCAGGGCCATCAGCCTAGTACATACCTATGAACCCAAATAAAATATGTTCTTATAATTAGTTTCACCATGACTTTTCAGCAGAGATCAAGTAGCTCGCCCAAAGGAAACAAAATATAATGCCAGACTAAGTCTTCAGAAACAATGCATCTAGTATCCATTGTCACGAAAATGTACTGCTACTACTACTACTAAGACACAATCTCTTACGTACAAGAGAAATTTTAGTAATGGAACACATATTACACAACCTTTAGCAGGTGTAATAATCTGCCATTAATATTCCTTAGCAAAGGAAAGTTTTCTATCAATACCTCTCACTGTACAACTGTTCATCTATCAGTTTGAAAGAACATTTATCTGACCATATCAAACTGAACTTTTATTACAAATTTTAACAGATCGTGTTTACATTATTCATGTCTAATAATTACATGCTTATTACAAAAAAGTCACTTAGACTAGATACTTATAATTTGGTTAAGTTATTAAAATGCCAGTTTTTAAGAAATGTTTTCCTAGGACAACCTGCATCAAATGTCCATCGTGTTCTGAACATGCTGTCCCTAATTTAGAATGACAACAGTTTAAAACTGCAATAAAAGTCACTATCAATATCACGTTAGATAAATAACCATTTTAAATGTATAGTACGGCCTATATATACATATTTCTTATAAAACACATGCATAATGACACATTTGGCCACAGCTTTTGAAGTGTGAATTTTGAATTTAGAAAGTATGTGCCAAAGCATGTATACGGTTCGTAACTGGCAGAGTCCATGATTTAAACCTGTGATGCACTCTGTGCTTTGCAAATCACAGTTAATGTTATATGGCTGAGACTACCTACGAGTAATCATGTGATAAGGCACATTAGTAACAGGTGATGCCATAGCAATAAGTGTGTAAAACATCTCTTTTATCATTTGGAAAATACTTAGCAGCTTTAGGCAATTTTTTAAATACATGAATTAAAATAGCATAAACAAACTTCAAGAGAAGGTGCCACTATACATTTTTTAAATTAACAGCATTGGGTTACACAATGAACGTTATTGGAACTTGTATCATTAATGAAGGTTTACTGAAAGAACTGACAGGCTTTTTGCTATATGAAGCAGTTATACAGACTTGACCTTCACTCTTTAATGACAGTATTTTCCTCATGGAAATTTAGGCTTATGACGACAACATGCTTTCAGTGTTAACTAGTGAAAGTCTTACTAAAACTCAGAATGAAGTAACCACATGTGCAGACTGAGCCATGGAAGAATTTAGTCCTGAAGCTTTATGGAAACAGGAAATGCAATGCAATGTGACTGTACTACTAACCAGTGTTTTCCACATGTTGTGTACAGGGCCATATATCGCGTCCTCTTGAATGGTTTACAATAAAACGTTGTTAGGAAATTTTAATAGGATATTCAGGTACAAAATGCACTCAAGGTACAAAAATGCACTCAAGACTGCAATTCTGCCCTCAAAGATGTTGCATCTCACTCTTGATTCACATTGCCTTTGTCATCAGAGTACTCATTCTATATATTCAGTGACATAATTGTTGCCTTCCTGGAGAAATACTTGTGATTTTTGTCCTTTAATGCATCAACACAATCAATGCACATTCAAGACATGGGATATATTCTGCCACCTGAAACAAAGATGAGCATAACGATGAAAAAAACCATCAAGGACATGATAAATGAAGACATAGGTAACCTACAAACACTGGACACATCACAGTACAGCTTTGTTAAAGGAAGGTCATGCCAATTAAGTCTGGAGGACTTTTTTCAGAGGGTCATCAAAGCACTGGATGAAGGCAAGACTGTGCACACATCTTACCTTGACCTGGCCAAGGCTTTTGATATTATATACTCCACTCAAGCATTACAGACAAGCTCACTAATTTAGGTATAAACCTTTTTATCACCCACTGGACAGCCAGCTGGCTCACTGACAGGACCCAGGATGTCAAAATAGGTGAGGCCACCTCTACCAAGAGGCCAGTATCTAGCGGAGTTCTCCAGGGCTCAGTACTTTTCCCACTGCTTTATGGCATCTATTTCTCTGAAATGGAAGCAAACGCTAAAGGTTTACGGCTGACTAAGTATGCAAATGACTTCAAGCTGGGGATTATCATCAACTCCCCTGTAGAAACTAGCATTCTTCAAGAAGGCCTATCTCTGACTAATCAATGGTGCCAAATCCATGATCAAACTCTATGCTAAGAAATGCATATATGTACCCTTTGGGAAGTCAACCATCCCGGCTGATTACCATATTTATAACACGCCCCTAAGAGTTGACCCAGTGGTCAGGAAGCTGGGTATCCACATACACAGCAGCCTTACCTTTGACTACTGAGTCAGCTCTTAAGAGCCTTACCTTTGACCACCCATATGGCCACAGTGGTGAGGAAATCCTTTTATGTTGGGCAACTTACAAATAAGCAAAATAATAACCCACCAACACGAACCAAATGTCCAGGCCAGAATATACGTGCAAAGTAAAGGAAAAAAAATAATAGATTGGTAAGGGACAATATTAACAAGTAAAGCAAATTGTGTGACAAAGTGGTCAAATCCAAACTTGCAAACACCAAAAATCACTCTGAGACAGATCCCTTGGACGTAAAGAATACCAAGTAGTGAGTCTTTGTAACACCAAATGTTTAAAAGTTCCTTTATTCATAAAACCAACGTAGAACCACCATTAACAAGCACTGGAGTATGCTTACTATGGACAGACCCACAGCCAAAGCAGTAGGGGATATACCTAGTTTCACCTATAGAAACGGTTACAATTTAAAACAATTATTATGCAATGGCAAACAGAAACACTCAATGGAAGGAAGAAGAAATGGCACCTATCCCTGCAGGAACTGTAGGATCTGTAACGTTATAACCAAGAAACAAGAATTTATCCATCCTTGCATACCTTTTGAATTTCAACCTAGATTCTAACACTGTAAACATAACATATTTAACTACTTGTGATGTATGCTCTTGTTTCTATGTAGAAAAGACCATACAGTGACTAAAGGATAGGACCAGTAGACATTTTTATGAGATTAAAAATAGAATATGAAGAATGCCTTAGCAAGACATATTTTGGAGCTAACAGGACATACTTTTAGTTTTAAAGTTTTACAAAAAGTTTACAAAAACATAAGAGGTGGGGACAATAATAATTTTTTTAGAACACACAGAGTTGAGGTGGATTTTAAGATTACAGGCACATCTCTATGCTGGCTTAAATAGTAGTGTTAGCATCAAGCCTGTTTTAAATGCTCGTAGACTTAAGAGCATTAAAATGCTCAGATAATTGGTTAATTGAATGACTGTGTTTTTATGCTAATAGGCTTTTGAACAATATATAATGATGTATGTTTTAAATCATTTTACGATCTGAAGAAGCATAGAAATATGTGAAAGTGCTTGTCCTCTTGTTCATTTTACATATTGTATTGAAGTGGAGTCAGCTGCTATGGTTGTCCTGCTGTTTTTTCTTCAATTTACAAATAAGGGCATTTCACCTAGGTCCAAAGAGATCATGATCTCACTGTACTCCCCCCTCATCAGACCAATTAGAGTACAGTGCTGCCTTTGGTATGTACCTCACCAGGCATATGCAGCAACTAGAGTGACCTCAAAAGTTATTAACAAAAATAATACCAGGTATAATAAAACCTGCCTTACACAGAGTGCCTTAAAGCCCTTTCCCTCTACTCAGTCTCCTACAGATTGCTGAGGGGTGATCCATGTCTACCTTACAAGGCATCAGCAAACCCTCACTTATGAATCTCTTGCATATTTGTAAGTCAAACAGTACCAGAAACACAAGTTCTAAGGACTTGAAATTTTGTCTGACTTAAACAGAACATGCTTTATGGACAGGTGTGTGTCACAGAGACTGATGGTCCTATGGAACAGGCTTCCCCATCCATGTGAAGATGACTGTCTATTATCCAGTTTAAGCATAACCTAGACCAGTGGACGGGGAATAGGAAATCTACACTGGGTGTGGCACCCATGTCCCTTGTGGCCAGGGGTAGCTTACAAATGCCTGGCCCTCAATGTCCTCTTTGGATAGAGGGCATCATTATTCTTTTGGGAAAACTTGGCTAGGCTTAGAAAGGTCCCCTGGGTCATTAGCCTAGTAACAATCTATGAATCTATAATGCAGTTTTTCATCCTGGCATTATCTAATGGCCACACCGGCCTAGTGGTGAAGAATACTAACAGACATATTTCTGACATAATCTGACATTTTCTAGTAAACTTTACTGGCTAACAAAACTGGATATTCAGTTATAACTTGTAGTCAAGGTTGTACTTTTAGGTTCAGTGAAAGTCCAAGGTTTAAATAATAAAATAACATTAAGATTCCTAATCTGACGTGCCCTACAGAGGAAACTAGTAACCATATTTTTCACTTGTTATTCACATTTTCATACTTTGACAACTGACAGAGCTCAAGGTGTTAAATGGCAAGGTGTGAAATGTGATACTGGGAGACAGAAAAATACATTGTATAAGCCCATGTATCATATACTAATAAATAATAATACTAGAAAATCTGCTGGTTGCTTTCTAGTCATTTTAAGATACACAATATTTCTATAAGTTCAATAATATTTCCAAAACCAAGTGCTTTACAAACTATTAACATGACAACAAGTTAAACCTTACATGATGCTGAAGGAAATTGTTTCTAATATTTGCACTGTAAAGTTTAAATATTGAAAGATATTTAGTGTTATTTATATTGTGCACAAGCATAATTTCAACATTTGTTTTATATATCACAAGAAACAAGTACTTGGAAATTAACTGCTTGCTGCCTTGTGAAATTTAAATCTCTCTGAACAAACAACCCTGTCAGTACATGTCTAATTTGTAGTTTCAAAGATATGAAAAGCTATTTGTGAAACATTACAGATAAATATATGGAATTGATTGGAAGTCAGTGAATGCACAATTATCACCATAAAGACTTTTTACATTTGTCAGAAAATACTATAGAATTCAGCATGCATGCATGCAGCTACAGATGTGGCATTCTGCACTTCACTGGTATCAAGCTAATATTTAAAAACTGTCCCTGAATTTGTGCCTCTGTTCACCTATTACTTTTGGCTTTGGCCTAGAGTCTTTTTTTAAGCATTTTTATTAAATTATCACTTACGACATTGGCAATCTTACATTTTATAAATGAAAATAAACCCTACAGAGAATCTCAGTTGCACACATCATACATTCCAAACCATCCAGACCCAGCTGTGGCTGCAAACATTATAGATCACTTTAATATATCCAGTCATTGTCAAGTCAACCAATACACAGTTCATTCAAATCCTGCCATCCTTTAAACCTGGTCATCCTCTGCATGCATCAATTGCACAATTCTATTTTTTTCCTACGCAATTTGCTCCTACCCTTTTCTAAAGAGCCCAATTCCAGTTGTTTTACCTCTGTTATCATCTTTGCTACTTCTACTAAAGTTGGTTTCCACTTTGCATTCCAATTTCTAGTAATTGCTTTTTTGCCAGGCACCATAATAAGACTCGGCAAAGTCTTACTATGTCTAGGCAATTCCGATTCTGTATCATAGCTCAAAAATTTTCTTAGTTACACCAATTTGCTCACACAGCATCTCTGACAAAGCAACATTCTGTAAGGAACCTTTAAAGTCTGCCAACTCATTACACTCCCAGAAAATATATTCCCAGTTACCTCTTTCTTCCCCATCACACCTGCAACATTTGCTGTCTAACCGAGAAAAAAAGTCTTTGGAGTCTATTTGGGGTATAAAAATACCTATGTAAACACTTCCAAGCAAAGATCCTAAATCATCTAGACTTTATTGCATATTTGGGAGACAGATATATCCCCCATTGTTTCTTTGTGACTTGCTTATCCAATCTCTTTCCCCAATCCTTTCTAACCTCCTCTGATTGATTCTTACACTTGCCATGCAATATTTTATATGCTCTACTATATTAATGGCAACTTCTGTTCTAGATTCTACTAAAAACTCTACCAGTGCTGGTCTTTCATTTACAACCACATATTTCTTTTTCTTTGCCTATACACTGATATTAATCCTTGATAAGGAATACAATCTCTAACCTGCAGTCCAAATAAGTTCTTTACATCTTCCCATTCTACTATCTTTCTCTCTCTAGTTATTTTCTCCCATTATCTTGGTTCCTTTGCCAGTTCTCTCCAATAAATTCGAACCCGCCCTTGTCTACTGTCTGTATCCCTAATTGCAATCATCCCTATTGGCAGAATCCCCTTTTCTCCATGTCGGCTTAGTTCTTAGGATACTTTTCGCTACTTATGAATTTAATATTCTGTATGATTACTGTTATTCTCCTTAAAGGTCTGCATCCAAAATCCCAGTCTCTCCTTGCTTCTTGAGCCTCTCCTGTTTCATCATCTCTTTTCACTTTGAATTATAGTTTTCTGCTTGTGCTATGCATAGGAGCCTTAACTATGTTGCTGTGAAATACCCCTTCAAATTGGGCAATCCCAATCCACTCTGTTCTACTGGGAGAATAAGCTTATCCCACTTTACTATTGCAGTTTTCCCCTCCCAGATAAAATCCTTCAGCTCTTTATTACTTGCTATCCACAACTTCTCTGGCTGATAAAAATATACCTGACCTGTCTATAAGACTAAACAGACTAAAAACATTTTAACTGCTTGTATCTTACTGTCTATATCCATACAATAGTGCTTACATTTTCTCAGTTTTTGTATTATCTTTTTAGTCTCTTCCCGCATATCCTTAGCTGTCACACCAGAATAATTTTTAAACCATATTCTTAAATACTTCATTTTATCATATGCCCATAAGTATGGACATTTCTGAGCCAATCCATTTGTAGGTACATAGTTTACCGCTATTGCCTTTATTTTAGCTTCACTAATTTTGCATCCTGAAAATATTTGAAACTGTCTCAGTATGTTCTACAACACTGTAATGTCCATGTCTGGTTTTGTCAGGTATAAAATAATGTTATCTGCAAATAGAGCCAGCTTTTCCTGGCTATCATGCCAGTTATATCCTTGAATTTCTGAGTCCCTTATTTTCTTTGCCAATGGTTGTAAACATAATGCAAATAACAAAGGGGAGAGAGGACAACCCTGCCTGGTTCTTCTGCTCAAGCAGAGATCATCAGGTAGGACCCCACCCACTTTAATTTTTGCCTCCGATCCCGCATATATCCTCCTAATCAACCATATCATTTTATCAGGGAATGCAAATGCTTCCATTGCTCTGCTCATAAAGTCCCAGCTTAATCTATTAAATGCTTTCTCTATATCAACACCCACCAACAGTGGTATTTTCTTACAGTTTGCTTCCCTCTGGATCATCAGTGTTATGTTAATGTTGTCAAATGTTTGCCTAACCTCCACAAAACCACGCTGATCCTTATCTATCAATTTTGGCATCATCTTTGCAATTATATTAGCCAATACAAACACTTTATAATCATGGTTTAGTACTGAAATGGGTCTGTTTTAAGCTGGAACCAACAGATCTTTACCCTCTTTAGGAATTAAAGTTACCACAACTTTCTTCCAGGATGTTGGTACTTCTCCTCTTAAAACACTGTTAAACAAAACCTTCAAGATCTTTTTCATTTTTTTCCTCGTAGCTTGCAAACTTCCACAGGAATACCATATATTCCTGGGGACTTTCCTTTTGACAGGTCATACATCAATTTTTAACACATCTCCTCCTATCCTGTCAGTAATTAAGGCTTATCTACCTCTAACCTTGTTATATTCAAATTCTTCCATAAACGTTTCCATTTGTACTTTTTCTTGATTTTCATATTTCTCTGCTTTATACAGACTTTCATAGAATTTCTGAAATATTTCTAATACCAATATAGGATCTCTGGTTACCTTCCTTGTTATAGGCACCCTAAGCATGGTGACGGCTCTTTCAATTTTCTGTTGCCCGAGTCGTTGTACTCTAGAGTTATTATCAAAAAAAAAAAAAAAAAAAAAAAAAAAAAAGAGTTGCTTAACAACAATCTTCCTAAACTTATGCATATTATTGCGGTAATCCAGTATTTTTTGTTTAGCATTCTGCAGTCGCTCCTCCTCTTGTTTTGTGAGATTCTCCCTATTCTGCATTACTTTAACATTTATCACTCTCTCTAAATAATTCTTGTTACTTCTTAACCATATCTCCCTTTCATTTATTTACACCCTATTTTTAAACTCTACTTTAATTTTATCCCCTCTGTAGCCACATTTTCAGAAGAAATTTCTATAGTCTCTAATAGCGCCTGAATAATTTCCACTATCCATTCCATAAATTCCTCTCTCTTTAACAGACATGACATGGGAGAAAGCACCAGTGTCTCATTTATATTTCATTACCCTGTATTTTTATTTTAATTATTGTCCCATGATCTGGAATAGTTATTGGGTGCATATCAAGACCTTCAATTAAATGCATGTGTTCCTATGAAATGTATATTCTGTCTAGCCTAGACCAATTTTTGTATCTTGGGGAATAATATGTAAATTTACTCCGAACTCCTAGTACTGAATTCATATATTCCATGCCAAACATTTTCATAATTTTTTTTTCAAAGATAACTTGTTTGATACAAAAAAAGTCTTATAATATTCAGTATTCTTTTTCATTTACTTGTTTTCTCTCAAAACGTGTTACTAGATCAAGCAAAGGGCCTTACGCCAATCATTCCCCCATACAAAAATGGGGAAGTGCATTAATTTTTATTTTGTCATGCTCTTTCAACCAGATTTTTTTTACATTGTAGTGCACACATTTCTTAAAACTGAAAAAGGAGAAGGGAGAAAGAAAAAAAAACAGAAGCATCTGTTTACATTAGTATCCCCATTACACTTAAACTGAACATTTTACTTTATAGCATGCAAATAAAATCATACACTATCAAAAACAGTACTATTAAGAAAAAAAATATTTTACTTACAGGTAGCTTTCTCCCTCCTCTTCCCCTCCCCCTAAGTATTTTTCCTAACATTAATTACATGAAGTAGGTCATATTTATAGCCCCCACAAATTCAGCAAAGTCAAAAAAAGTCCAACTTTTCCAGATTTTCTTGTTCTATCATATTTCACAAATATAATTACTGCTTTCCAATCCTACACGTCAGTTTCTAAGTTGCAGGTTTTATTCCTGTTCACTTACATCTCCCAAATCCTGTTGCTTCATTTCCAAAGTACTCTTGATTCTTCTAGTCAACTCTCATGCTCCCTTTCTTCTCTCCAGCATTTTCCATTGAAACATTGGACACGGTTTCACTGGCACAGTCTCTCCATGGGCTTTACTGAAACATTGGAAAGAGTTTCACTGGCAGTGTCTTTCTGTGGTCTTTACCAGCCAAAAAAAAAAAAAAAAGCAGCAGAATCTGTTTCACAGCTCGGTTTTTGTTGGACAAACTTTTGAACTTCCTCCTTAGCATGTACGTCATCAAAAAATGATTTAGTCCCTCCAGGGAAGAATATTTTGAAGATAGCTGGGTACAGCACTTTGAATCTCATGCCTGCTTCTTGACATTCTCTGAATACTGCAATAAATTTACTCCTCTTCTGCTTGGTGTACAGAGAGTAATCATTCTCCACAAACACTTTGCTGTCTCCCACTTTTAGTACTTTGTCCTTCTGCCACAGTTTTGTCATAATCAACTCCTTCTGCTGGTAGGATTGCATCTTGACTATTAAAGGTCTAGTTGTTTACTCATAGCAAGGTTTGAAGTATACACATGATGCGCCCTTTCAACTGACAACTCCTGCTGTGGAACACCAGTCCAGCTGTTTATTTGTGCCTTTATAAAATTAATACAATCTGTTCCTTCCAGCAACTCTGGTACAGCTGAAAATCTCTGCGTTTCCCTGCATGCTTTGTCTTCTAATTCTATTAATTTTTTAAACATCTCTTCTTGAGTAGTACCATATGCAAGTTCCAACAAACGACTAACACCTTTCCTCAGTACTTAAGGGTATTTGATACATGAAAGCTTTGCTGTTCTTAAATTTACTGCTGCTCTACGTTGGTGTTAGTCATTTGTTGGAACTTGCTGCTTGTTTTACAGCTGCACATTTATTCTGAGGAGTTTTTTGTTGTGCTTTATAGCCTCATATGCAGCCAGCCTTTTCTTCATTTCAACCTCTGATTTTTGCAGTTTTATCACATCACCTGAATATCTGTTAAAAATTTCTTCCATTTTTATCAGCATTTTGTTGTTTTAGTTGATATCAGTGTTTTGTTCATTTTAACCAGATCTGTGTGCAGTTGTCATATTCTTTCTTTTAGGTTACTGGAAGTCACGTCTGGAGCTTGCTCTGCTTTTTGCTGAACAGCTGTGGCACGTTCCCCAGTCAGTGCTTTCCCTCCTCTTTTGCAGCTGATTTTCCTTCAAGTTCTCTATATTTCTTTTTTCCTGGCATCCAGCCGGTGCACTTACAAGCCAGTTACTGAAATTAAAGAAACACAAGTCCACTGGCCTTCTCTGCTGAGTTTCTGTTTTCATACTGGGAGAGTATGAATTAAGCAGCTACTCAATGTGAAGTCATCTTGGAAGTCCAGAAAATGCATTTGTTTGACCTAAAATAGTACTACAAGAAACAGCAGGCTTTAAAACCACTAATGTGTGCACACTGGGGAAGCCACTTTCACTCTAACAACTTAGCTACATTTTCATTGGAAGCAAATGCATATTTTACATAGGTCACAGTCTGCATGCTGCAAGATATAACGGATTTGTTTTATAGTCCTTCATAAAAATTATATTTAACTCAAAAGTTATATTTTTTAATGCAAACTCATACTTCCCTTAGCCTGTCACATCTGTCCTCTAAAAACTATTACATTTCCTTTAGCATAGCACCTCTTCTTTATGGTGTTCACAGTGCCAGTAAAACAACACAATAGCAAATTAAACAAATGAGTTACGCACTGTCGCAATCCCAACCATATGGAAGAGTTTATGTATCAGAAATGTTTAAAATGAAATCCAGTCTGACAGAAAAAAAAGAAAAAAAACAAAAAACAAAAAAAAACTCTTCTTAAGACCAGACCTCCTGTCACCATGAGACTGTACAACTGATGAAGTTCTATAAAGGTCCTATGAAAGATGACCATCTTGACTGGTATTGGTAATGATTTCTTCCAATTTATGAAGAACTTAAGGAATGGAGTCAAGCCCCAGATCAGGTTCATGGCAAGGAAGCTTTGTCAAGGAACCACCAAGAACCAAATCAATCAGGTATGGAAACATCAAGTCTTTAGAGCTATAAGGCTACCATTGCAAGGCATTTGGTGAAAAGCCACTTGGCCAATAAAGGGCCCAAAGCACACGTTCAGAAATGCTGTAACCCTAGGAGAAATGCAGACACTTTACGTTTTTCAGAAGGACTTTGATAAACCATCATCCATTCATTATTTCTACTGATATCATGCAGTAACTCCACAAAAGCAAGGGAAGAACAGCTTGTACTGTTACCTTCCTGAAATTCAAACACTAAGTCAATGCTGATAAAACTCATATCCAAAATCATACTGAACTCATCCACCACACTCAACTTCACTTTCCTGAAAAACAAAAAGGTATCTTAAAGTTCATTCCAAACTCCCCTCCTCCCAAGTAATCTGCTCTGCATCTCTCTCTGGGATTAAGAGTGAGACATGAGCAATGAGAAAACCCCACCAACAGACAGTCAGGTGATCACTATTCACAGAAGGCACACAGCACTTTCTCCTGTGGTTTAAAAAAATAGTCAAGTTCATTCAAAACAACATACCTCTCAAGTGTACCTCATTATGAGGAGCACACCTCATTTGGGGGTCTTAAAAAGTTGATGTTCCACACTGAAAGACACTGTCACACATTCAGTGTTAGGAAATTTTTAAAGTGAAATACATGGTAAATAGAAATTAATTATATTAATTCAGTAAAAGATTTTCTTTATAAGTAAGACCAGCATATTTTAACAATCTTATGACCTTCCTATTTGAAGTTATTAGTAAGCCATTAGTATGTGTTCCACATTATGAGGACTTGTGTTCTTCATTTTGGAGATGGAAGGTTGAGAGCTATGCAAAACAATTTTATCTGGTTATAAAACCTTGGTAAACAGGAGTTTCAAAAATATTTGACTGAATTCTACTAGCATTGTGTATGGAGAAAATGTGAAGTGAAGTGTTTTACATAAGTAGAAGCATCCAAAAACTTAAAGAGATTATAAATGTACATAAGTAATCAAAGCTAAGCAAACTACTAACTCACTGCGGATTCAGATGCAGGTCTTTCCAGAGATTTTTTTTTTTTTTGGGATCATGTTGAAGTGTCACCTTTCTGTGGGGATCATGAAGCTTTGTTACAAATAAAAGAATTATGATGGAAATTAAGAACTAATGGTGCTTAGAATATGGTTAGATCGCAAAACCAAAACCCTTCTGCAGAAAAGACGTCCTTCAAGAGGGCATTAGTGTACAGGGAGAACCCTGTGCCAATTCCCTTATTGTTGAAAAAACATACTGATGCAGAACCTCTTGCTCAATCAACTTCTTGAGGATCTCATGGTAATATTTAACATTTTCCCTGATTTTATTTTTCTCAGACATTATTGTTGGCTTTATCAAGGATTCTTCAGCAAAGAAGGTAAGATGTATAGCCTCTCTCTCTCTCTCTATTGCACATACACACTATATCAGTATATTAAGCCATTGTGAAGCACCGACTGAATGCAAACGTTTGCCATGTTGTTTTGCTTGTTAAACTGGTCTGTTTAACAAGTGTCAGTTTAAAAAGTAAGAAATTCAACTAAAAGAAGAAAGCAACTGCAATAAACAGTTACTAGGTGCTCCCATTGTCTCTCCTCCCTCTTGCTCTCTACAAGGCTTAAAAAGCATTTAACGAGAGTGGGAAATTAAAGCAAAACTAATGAGGTTAGAAGTACGTGTGTGTGTAAGAGAGACACAGAAAGAGTATGTGTTTATATAGGAGAGAGTGTGAGAGATAGAGGGGGCATGTGTGTGACAGCGAGAGAGGGAGAAAAACAGATGGAGATAGTGTGTATGTGCATGAGAGAGAGAGGCTATACATCTTACCTTCTTTGCTGAAAAATCCTTGATAAAGCCAACAATAATGTCTGAGAAAAATAAAATCAGGGAAAATGTTAAATATTACCATGAGATCCTCAAGAAGTTGATGGAGCAAGAGGTTCTGCATCAGTATGTTTTTTCAACAATAAGTATGAAAAATCAGACACGTTTTAAGGTACAGAGCAAAACATGAAGCAAAATCACAGAAATTCTACACAGAGACTGCTTGTTTGTGTCTCTGGTGATGTGATTGTGTGTATAACTTTCTCGATGTGTGAGAGAACTGTCTCTCTCGGACTCTATTTACCTGCTACAGTGTGTATATATGAAACCTCACTGTGTGTGAGTGTGTAGACAGTAAATACATAATGTATATTTGGATGTAAAATATATCCAACCACAACTACTTATCCTACAACAACTATGAAACATTAATCAGATTAACTATTTTACATCAAAAATATAACAAAAATATTAATATACTAAGAGTAAAACAAACACAAACCAATTTAACTGATAGCCATTTTCAAAGCCAATAATGCTCTAGGCAGTCTGTTATTTCCCCAGTACTGCCCGCTCTGCTGGGCATTAGTGTCTGCTTGTTTTCCAGGAGGAGAGAGAGTTCTGAAACTGGGGACAAAAGTGCTCAACTGTCTGCAATAAATCTGTGGAGTTTTATCTGGGATTTTACTGTTTCTTCCACATTTCTGGTGTGGTTATTAGTTGTATTCTTGTGCATTTGATTTTTGCACTTATAAAATTGATTTGGGTCTCTGCCCCTCATTATTTTGGAATTTAAGTCAGATTCTTCAGCAAAGAAGTTGACAGCTACAGTTTAGATTGAGTCAACATCTGTGGACAATATAGTCATATTAGAAAGTTAACCCACACATTTGCTTTAATATTGCCCCTGTAAAGACTTCCAAACATCTTTTCAGTGGTGTATAAACTACCTGGCTACTACCAGTACAAAAACAACTACAAGATGTTTGGTATATCGCATTAACAAACAACCTACTAATGAAAGATAAGATGCAGAGGTAAACATAACAAATGTAAATTTTAAAGAATATGGTTGGATCCTACATTCCTCCTTTGCAATGCACAGTAATGCAATGGCTAACAAAGCAAATCAAAATATAAGCTCCTCCTACAAAGACGGGAAGCATCTAAAACAGTAGCAAAGAATGAGCCATTAAAAATATCACAATATTAACACCATACCAGCCCTGAGAGGCTACTGTGTCCTCATAATTATTTTATGACTTTCTGCAAACACCCACATGCAGCAGTCAACCAAATTTGTAGGCTTGTGACCATAACTAGCCTAATAAAGCACCACCTGTACTTCCTTACAAAAGGAATAACAATTGGCGCTGGAATTAAGAGTATCCCATCTGCAATCATTGTAGAGCAACCCCTATAACCAAGCCAGTAGTGCAATTACACCACCAAAGCTCATTAATAAAAAGCAAAAGAACATTTAAATTCCGCCACTACAAACATTATTTTCTTTCAATATATTCCAACTGGAAGGTATAATATTTATTTCCTCCACTCCCATATCTGTGGCCCTGTTTTCATCATTCTTGTTATTCACTGGTTTACTATTTTTATCTAATGGCAGATGTTGATATTTACTCATTTCTCACATCTTCCAGTACTCTTAACTAATTTCACAAAGTATCCCTTTAAACAAACATGCATTGTAATTCTTTTAGCTCAACGGTAAAATCTACTTGCTCTGATGGCCTGGATTTTAACATTAGTCTTCATACTGACTGGGTGTCCGCAATGCCACTGTAATAAATTATTAGTGTAAAAATCCTTACTATGCAATCCAGTATCCAAATTTCCTTTCAAATACTTGTTTATCTCCACAGTCAAGAATCATCACATCATAGTCTTAAATGCATTTACCTTAAATGAGTTAACTAGTGCTGTTAATACAGTCAACAGCTGTTCATCATCCATCCATAACAAATACACAGCCAATAAAGAGCAAATAAAGTCCTATGCACTGACGATACCTGAATGATAAACATATCTGAAGCCCCACTCTGCCCTAACAAGTGGGCAAGATTAGGACCATCACAGCCCCACCAAAGCACCCCTGCCATTTTTAAACAACTTTTCTAAACATAAAAATTATTTCCCAAAATTAACATAACAAAGCCATCAATTACATTCACATCAGCCATATCCAACCATCCATTAGCCAAAATAATTTTCTTACCCTAGATCCACATTCTTTCTGGAGCATCTCTATATACAAGGATTTAATATCATAAGTCATCATATACCTCTCCTTCTCACAATTAAAATATTACTTAACCTACTGATAAAATCTGCTGAGTCTTTTATAAAGAGAGCATCCTAAAAGTGGATGCAACTATTCCTCAATTATCAAAGCTTACGGGTCCAGTTTATATAACACACAAACATGAACATCAAGTGTTTATTAACATGGCTTGCAATGCTTTAAGACTTTTTTTGTTCTACTTTAAGACTGGTTTTCTAGTATAACTGCTGAAGTATACTCAAGTCTGGATTGTTATGTTGTTCTTACTACCCACAAGACAAGGGGTACAAGTTCACTTCAAAAAAGGAACACATTGTTACACTGCCAGTATGCTTAAATGACATTTTGATTTTGCATCTATGCAAAGATCATGGCTAAAAAAAGTTTACTGGACCAGCTCACCTATACAGTTAAGTGTTAGGAGACATTTTTCAGGATGGCTTTACATCCTGAACACCACAATGTCTAGAGTAAGAGATAAAATATGGAACCTGGTTATCGTATTTAAGGGTGTACATCATGCAAAATGATGTAAGGGCTACTATACCCCGCCCCAGTCTATGGTATGAGGGAAAAAAGCTGATTTAATCACAGAGGTCCAGGAGAATCACATGTCTATTACTCATCATAGTGGGGATATATTTTTAGGAGCTTGTTCATAAAAAGCCAGTTCCAGGGCCCAGGGTAAAGCTCAAAGCATAATGAGTAGCATTTGTTTCTAATGACAAAGCACTCTTATTTATATACTACTGCCTCCTTGAATTCAGATGGGCAGTTTTAAAAACAGACACCGATCTGGATGAAACATTCACACAAAAAGGTATGCTTTGGCATCACAAAGTATTGCAATTTCATTATTCTGAGCTACTATGGCACTCTTCAGTCAGCAAAAAACATCATTTATCATCATTTTCCTAGAAAAGGATATAACTGCTCTTCCAGATCAGCAGTTTTGTGCACAAAACTTAGGCCAAGTTTCATCCTGTATTTTGTTACCCGACATCTTCACTCTCTATGAAATTGTGCGACTCTAGGTAAGATGCATTGAACAAGTACCCTGGATCTCTTTTGAAGATATGGACTTCTGCTTAGTGGGGAGCTGTTATGAAAAATATTTATTTATTACTTATTGATATTTGTTAACTGGGTTTGTCCAACTGGGCTTGTGGCCCATTTTCAGTGGAGACCCGAGGAGAAAAGCTCCAGTAGTACATTTTTAAACAAGTACAATTTTAAACAATATTGATATAATAGCAGTTATAGCAAAAAGATTCACATATGTTGGGTTACATGCATAAAGTTAGTTTCATTAAAAAGAAGCTAAGCAACAGTTTTACATTGATATAGTTCAATAGGTCAACAATAATATTTTTTTGTTTGTATAAAATTATGCAAATGCATAGTAGACACATTGGAGAGAGAGAGGTGTAATGAGGTACTAAGTATGGTCCTCTTGAGGGTATATAAAGGGAAGGATGACTAGGTGGGGTCATGGCAAGGGCAGGTCCTGGAATTTAGAAAATAAGCTTTTAGTTCATTTTTAAAGTGTGAGGTGTGGGAGATTGAACGTAAGTCAAGGGGAAGTTTGTTCCAAGCATGGGCAAGGGAGTGTATGTAGAGTTTTACCAGAAAGGCTCATCCAGACTCTGCTACACTTTGCTGTGAAGGAAAGGTTAGTT
Organism: Protopterus annectens; assembly: GCF_019279795.1. Taxonomy (NCBI): domain Eukaryota; kingdom Metazoa; phylum Chordata; order Ceratodontiformes; family Protopteridae; genus Protopterus; species Protopterus annectens. Next base: position 720,531,300 of record NC_056732.1, read on the forward strand.
TGCTGTTATTTTTTGTATTTCTGTATTGCCTTTCTATATTTTGAATACTGTAGTTTGTTTTCTTTACCTTGTGTTTTGCTTGCATTCTGTTTTAACAGCATATTAAAACTTCAAAATAGACCACAGCTCTCTCTGTTCTGAGTCAGGCAGAAATAAGAACTGATTAATTAAGGACTCATTCATAAGACAGAAGAGGTCACTTAAGGTTAATCACTTGTTAACAGAGGGGGTGGAGCTAGGAACTAAAATTTCTATTTAAGGAGTAAACTAAAACATTTCAGAGCTTTACCAGAAAGGCTCATCCAGACTCTGCTACACTTTGCTGTGAAGGAAAGGTTAGTTTGCTGTTATTTTTTGTATTTCTGTATTGCCTTTCTATATTTTGAATACTGTAGTTTGTTTTCTTTACCTTGCGTTTTGCTTGCATTCTGTTTTAACAGCATATTAAAACTTCAAAAGAGACCACAGCTCTCTCTGTTCTGAGTTCTGAATCCACTGTCTTTCTAGTTGCCCGCCTCTTATGTTAATCTGACCATATATCTCATTTCTCTCTACTTTCACTGGCTTATGTGAGTAATCACAAAACCATCACTTTTGAAATCCCACCCCTTCAATTATTTAAATTTATTGGCCATCCTACAGTATTTCATAGTACCAAAATACAAAAGTAACCACCCCTTTCAGTCCATCTTGCTGTTTTAAAAATAGTAACTCTCCACTAAACCTTAACTTTTTAAACAGGTAAAACTCAAGTTACCTACTTTCATATCTAACTTCTCTAGTGCACACTGCAGAGTGCATTCTTTTCAATCTTACCTTTAAGCATCCCTGTTACTAGCACTTTCTCTAATACCTAAAAAGATCATCTCTACTTGACTCCAAGTAGACTTTTCTCTATCTGTTAAACCTAGCACTTGCTCCTACAGTACTTATTACCTTGATACGGCACTCTTATAGATATAGCACCCCAAAAAGGCAAACCCCCATTTCTCGGTCACCCACGTCCCCCGGAATCTCTTTTAAAGCTTTTTTTGTCTAGTCCTTCTAGCATGTCGAGGGATCAGTTGCTAGTGTCCTCTCCTGCTCAGCTGGTGAACCTGGGAATATTGAGGCAATGTTACAATTGCCTCATGTACACAGACAACCCTCTCCTCCTCCCACAAAACACAAATACATGCGAGAGATGCAACTATACGGCCAAACTGGAGGCTGAGCTCTCTCAACATAGGACTGGCAAGACCAGTCAGGAGGAGAAGGTTACCACACACACTATAGACCCAGTCTCACATAGTACCATCACAACCTCAAATCATACACATAAACACACAAAGACATACTGGCGGCTCTGATCAAAAATCTACCAAAACAGCAGAGGCCACCAAAGCAGACACCCAAACAACCACCACCTCAGAACACAACACCTGCAACACATAGACCTCACAGTCAGAGTGTCAAACAGTCACAGCCCTTAAGGCCAAACACAATGCCAGACACACTAGTCATTGGTGACTCCATAGTCAGACACACTGACGCCCCGCCACCAGACTGAGTAAGGAGAAGGTCACAGTAAGCTGCCTGTCGGGCGCTAGAATCCGCCACATAACGCAAGCACTCAGGTCTCTCAACAGCAGGTACAAATACGACTCAGTCATTGTCCACGCTGGTGTAAACGACCTGAGACGTACCTCCTTGGACTACATGAAAAGAGACATTGAGGAGCTCTCTGATTATGTAGCCCAGGCAGGTATGACCCTGACCTTGAGCAGTATCCTACCTTCACCAAGAATGATGCCACAATACAGAGATAAGATGATCAGCTTTAACAATTGGCTTAAACTCTGGTGTCATTCAAAGGGGATCCAATGTCTGTCTGCCTGGGATGACATGCTGGACAAGCCACGCTACTTTTTCAAGGGACGGCTTGCACCTGTCACCCCTGGGATTCCGGATATTGGCAAAGGCTCTTGCCACCCCCATAGTGCCTTTTTTAGGCAAGGCTCAAATTCTAAACCTACCACCCTAGAACACAAAAAAGGAAAAAAACTAAGGGTAATGCTGCTCAATGCCAGAAGTCTAAATCTCAAAATGCACGCACTCGAGGCCCTTCTCAGTATGGAGAACATCGATGTCTGTGCAGTGACAGAAACCTGGTTCAAGGCTCCTGAGAGCACCCCAGCACTATCAGGTTTTACCTCTTATCATGCTCCGCCCCAAAATCCGGACAATACCAAGAAAGGAGGGGGTATCCATATTCATCAAGGACACCCACACCTCAAGACTGGTGGCAACGACGATGCATCGGAGACCATCCAGGTGCAATTAACCATAGGCAAGACTGCTCTGCAAATTGTAGCATGTTACAGGCCACCCTCACAAACTCAGGAACCTCACATGGCCTTCCTGAAAACACTAGAGGGGATAAATGTATCACCAAAGACCATCATACTAGGTGACTTCAATTACCCTAATATAGACTGGGAACACTACTCAAGCCCAAACACCCTAGCCCAAAAGTTCCTGGAATTCATAAACTCAAATGCCATGGAACAACTAGTCACCATCCCCACAAGAGGAGAAAACATACTTGAGCTCATCATCACGAACATGGGAGCACAATGTTCAACACCGGAAGTATACCCCTCACTGGTGAGATCAGATCACAAACTAATCTCGCTGGAGGTCCTCATCCCAGCCCCACCTGAAATAAAAAAGACCACAGTAAAGAACTTCTCGAAAGCCGACTTCACACTTCTAAAGACTAGTGTGGTCTCCTTTAAGGCCCCTGAGCCGGCGGAAGACAGTACTCAAGCCGCTGAATCACTTACAAATGCCTTCTACCAGCACCTGCAGGACTGCATGGATAAGGCAATCCCAAGCAAAACTAAGACTCTTTGTACCAAAGGCAAGCGTCCAGTCTGGTGGACCCCAGCCATAAACAAACTCTACAACAAAAGGAGGAAGCTACTACAAGATAGAGCAAAATCCTTAAAAGGTAAGACACCCTTGATCACTATAAGTAAAAAACTAAGAGCTCTCATAAAATCATCCAAAGCAAATTTTGAGAGGAAAATAGCTAAAGACTCAAAAGACAATCATAAGGCCTTCTTTAGCTATGTTAGAAACCTGGGAGGAAACTCCCAGATATGCTCAGAACTAGTTCAAAATGATGTGAAGATTACTGATCCTACAGACATTGCCAACATACTGGCTGACAGGTTCAGTGCAAACTTCTCCCCTCCCCAAAAGGAGAGATATCTATACCAAGCGATTGCAGCCCCCAAACATCTCCAACGCCCAAGTGAGAACTGCTCTCTCCAAAACTAAAAACACAGCATCCATGGGACCTGATGGTGTCCCCTGCTGTGTGCTCCACGAACTCAATGAGGAATTAAACCCACAGCTAGGACAGCTGTTTAATCATAGTCTTACCTCTGGATACGTACTCCAGGAGTGGCGCACTGCAACTATGCTCCCACTTCACTAAGGCGGTGCCTCCACCGACCCTGGAAATTACCGCCCATTAGCTTGACAAGCCTTATCTGCAAAGCCATGGAGAGGATCATAATGGACCTCATAAATAAAGACATAGGGAATTTGCAGACTTTGGATCCATCCCAGTTTGGCTTTGTCAAAGGCAGATCATGCCTTCTAAACTTGGTTGACTTCTTCGAAACAGTCACCAAAGCCATTGATGAGGGAAAGGCAGTCCATACAGCCTACCTCGATCTGGCGAAGGCCTTTGATACAATACCCCACTCGGGTATCATTGAAAAACTCATCAGCTTAAATGTTAACCCATACATCACAAGATGGGTTGCAAACTGGCTGAGTGACAGAACCCACAGGGTCAGAGTTGCTGGCGCCATGTCAGACTCAAAGCCTGTCACAAGTGGTGTACCACAGGGCTCAGTCCTGGGCCCACTCTTGTTTGGCATCTACTTTTCCGAAGTACAAGCAAACACAGGAGGGTTATGGCTGACAAAGTTTGCAGATGACTGCAAACTGGGCGCCATAGTAGAAAAAGTACAGTTTTGTACCTACCATAAATGTAGATGTTCGAGGATTCCCTTGCTGCAGTCCTGACTATTGGGTATAGTCCGCGTCCCAGTCGGCCCGAATACCAGAGTATAAGGCTGACGTCGGTCATGGCGCCTTAGACTGACGTCAGTACGTCAGGGTACTAATGCGCATGACCGACGTCATTTCCTCAGTCTTTTCTTGCCCCAGATGTCAGAAGACCCAAAAAGACAAGTCCCAAAAACAACCTGCACCAATAAACATGTACAATATATATACAGGAATATATATACAAAAAATATAAGCATGAAAAGGCACCTACACAACCACCCTGACACACAGAGGGGAAGGAGGGAGGTAATTGACTGCAGCAAGGGAATCCTCGAACATCTACATTTATGGTAGGTACAAAACTGTACTATGTTCTTCGTCTTCCCTTGCTGCAGTCCTGACTATTGGGTAGAATCCCAAAGCAGAGGTAAGGGAGGCTGGCAAATTATAAAGTAGCAGGAGCTGACAACATGCCTTGTAAAACAGCTGTGGCAAAACCAGCTCTAGACTTAGAGTATATAGGCAGGTGATAATGCCTAGAGAAAGTATGCACTGAACTCCAAGTAGCTGCTTCCAGAATATCCTTAGTTGCCACCCCCTTAGAAATGCTGTTGAAGTGGCAGTAGCCCTAGTGGAATGAGGCCTAATCCCAGCTGGAACCTCTTTGCCATGATGGGAATAACAAAATGCAATGCAAAAGCCAATCCACCTAGAAATAGTTTGTTTTGACACAGGTTTGCCCTGTGAACTTAAAGCAAAAGAAACAAGTAACTGCTGAGACTGCCTAAAATCTTTAGTCCTGCTCAAATAATAACGCAATTGCCTGTGTACATCTAAAGTGTGCAAAATCTTTTCCCTTTATTTTGAGGATCTGCAAAAACGTAGGCAAATGAATAGTTTGGTTTAAAGCCACACTAGAAACCACCTTAGGCATAAAGGAAGGATTAGTACGTAATGATACCCTGTCCTTATGGAAAATCAAAAGGGCTCTACTGCCATAAGGGCCTGCAACTCAGACACCCTTCTTGCAGAAGTAATAGCCAACAGAAAAGCCGCCTTCCATGACAAATATTTCAATTCAGCAGTAGCTGCCAGCTCAAAAGGTTGTAGAGTAAGTTTTTCCAACACAAAATTGAGATCCCAAGCAGGAGTAGGAGCTCTACGTGGGGGTCTTATATTCTTTGCCCTCTAAGAAACTGCTTGAACAAAGGATGCGAAAACAAAGGTGGGTCACAATCATAGTGAGCTGAAATTGCTGCAGCATGAATCTTTATGGAAGAGAAAGACAAACCCTTGTCCAATAACTCAGTAAGATATTGAAGAGCCACACTCAAATTAGGCTCTGAAATCTCCAAATTCTTTGCTGTACACCAAAATAAAAATCTCTTCCATTTTTCTGCGTACACTCTCCTAGTACTAGGCCTTCTAGCTTCCATAATCACATTTAAAACTTGTTGAGGAAGCTGAGACCTTCCATGTTTCAACACAGAATATGCCAAGCTGTGAGATGGAGAGATTGAAGCTTGACATTGAGCAGATGACCGCCCTTCTGAGATAACAAATGAGGAATCAGAGGTAAAGGCCATGGAGGCTTCTTTACAAGACTCCTTAGAAGTGGGTACCAGTGTTGCCGAGGCCAATCTGGAGCTATCAAAATCATCCTTGGCCTGTCCTGTCTGACCTTTAGTAATACCTTTGGAAGAAGAGGTAGAGGTGGAAAAGCATAGACATGAAGGTTTTTCCAACTGAAAGACAGAGCATCCACTTTCCAAGCTGTGTGATGAAACCCCTTTGTGCAATACTTTGGCAGCTGGTGGTTTAGTGGAGAAGCGAACAGATCTATGTCTGGAGTTCCCCATGACACTGTCAATTTCTGAAATACATGAAGATCCAGTATCCACCGTGGGGATCCATGATTTGTCTGCTTAATACATCTGCTAGGAGTTCTGTGCTCCTGGCAGAAACCTTGCCTGAAGAGTCAGTTGCAGGCTTAACGCAGTCTCCCATAAAATCATTGCTTGCCTGCATAGAGGATAAGAATGTGTTCCCCCTTGCTTGTTGATGTACCACATGACAGTTGTGTTGTCTGTCAGAATCAACACCTGCCCTGGAAGAAGTAACTCCTTGAACGCCATCAATGCAAACTGGACTGCTAACATCTCCTTCATGTTGATATGTAGATGCTGTAGTCTGGCAGGCCACTTGTCTTGTATCCACTTTCCATTTAGATGAGCTCCCAAGCAGTGTCCGAGGCATCTGTCGTTAAAATCTGACTCGCCTCTGGCCGGGTCACAGAGAGTCCCTTGTTTAGGTGACATTCCTGAGCCCACCACAAGAATTCCTTTTGAAGGCAAGGTATTATTTGAATGACAGTGTCCAAATCTTGGCAGTGCTGTGTCCATACATTTTGAGATACCATTGCAGCTTCCTCATATGCAGTTTGGCATTGGGAAGCACCAGAATACAAGATGCCATGAACCCTAATGCTTGAAGGACTGTCCTTGCAGTCAGCACGGACTGATGAGATAGTTGATGGAAGTAAAGTGACAGACTCTGTTGTTTGTCCGGGGTTAAAAGGCCATCTGGGCTGCTGTATTCAGTCTCACACCCAGAAAGCACATGTCTTGAGAGGGTACTAGACTGGACTTTATTTCGTTCACAGAATACCCTAGGCAGCTTAGCACTGCTATGACATATTCCAGATGCTGTAGAAGGTGTTCTTTTTCTTGAGCCAGAATCAGGCAGTCGGCCAAGTAAGGATAAATTTGAATGCCTTGATGCCTGAAGTAAGCTATCACTGGAGCCAGAACCTTTGTGTATACTCTTGGCGTAGTAGATAAGCCAAAGGGCAATGCAGAGAACTGATAATGAAAATCTCCAGTTCGAAACCGCAGATACTTTCTGCAACTTAGACTTATGGGCACATGAAGGTAAGCTTCCTTGAGATCCAAAGTTACCATCCAGTGATCCTTGCCCAGCAGAGGTAACAGTTGCTGTAACGCCAACATCTTGAACTTGGGAATGTCCAGATAAGTGTTGAGGAGAGATAAATCCAAAATTGGTCTCCACGTGTTCCCCTTCTTTGGTACTAGGAACAGGCGAGAATAAAATCCAAGCCCCTTTCTGACACAGGGACTGGCTGAATAGCCCCTATCTGGAGTAACTGAGAAACTTGCTTGAGAGCCTCTTTTCTTTGTGGAGGAGGAACATCTGGCATGCCTTTGAAAGGGGGCATTGTGTGGAAATAAAATCTGTACCCGTGATGAATGATATCCAGCACCCATCTGTCTTGAGTGATTAAATCCCAATTTTCTTTGAAAAGAGACAATCTTCCTCCCAAAGGAGCTGCCAGACGAGAGTCCACTGGCAGCTGAAAGGGCAGGTCATTGGTTCTGCTTACGAAAGGACTGACCCCTGCCCTCACCAGAAGTCTGAGCAGGTGAACTGTCTGATCTAGGCCTAAACGAACCCTGAGCCCTGCCCCTACCACGTCTAGATCTACCCCTAGACTGGGAACCATAAGCAGGATATGTCCACCCCTTAGCAGGCCAATTTCTACTAAACTTCGGAGGCTGCACCTGCAAAAAATCTTTAACAGTCTGCATAGACTTAGCTTTGTCCTCCATTTTCTTTAAAACTGCTTCCACAGGCGGTCCAAACAACACATCAGACTGTAAAGGAGCATCCAAAATCCTGGTCTTAACATGCTCAGCTAAATTCTGATCCTTCAACCATGCATGTCTGCGAAGAACAGAACTAGTAGCAGCCACCCTCGAGGAGGCCTGAACAGCATCAAAACCACACTGCAAAGAATGCTTACCCACTTGTTCAGACACATGAACCAAATCCAGCAATTCTTTACACTCAATACCTTCCGCCAAAGCATCCACCTTAGATTTCAATTGTGAAAGGAGATAATTCTGATATTTCAGCATATGAAATTGACAATTCAACGCCCTCATGGCTAGAGTGGAAGAAGTATATACTTTCTTACCCCACCTATCCAAAGCCCTTGCCTCTTTATCAGAGGGTACAGGATTTTTAACAACAGAAGCTTTAACACCTTTAGGCCCCTGAGAAACAGTTTCTGGGTCCGCCCTGGGACTCTTAAACAAATACTTATGAGCTTCGGGCACCCTATAATACCTATCAGGCTTAACAGGAGCAGGAGGCAAGGAATCAGGGTTCAGAGAAGCCTCTGCAAAACATCCTCCACCACATTCAACACAGGAGTAATAGCTAATGGCCTTTTCTGAGGCAAAAACAAGAATTTCCTAAGCCTTTTTCTGGAGTCAGAGTAATCTTGGCCTTCCCATTTAAAGTGCTCCCTCATGGAGTGAAGAGTCTCTGAAAATGAAAAATCCTCAGGAGGAGAAGCTGAAGGAGTGGAATCATCCACATCAGAATCAGAATAAGCAGGAAACTCTTGCAAGTCTTCCACAGAAGACTCTGAAGCTTGTGAACACTGTTCAAAACTATCAAACTCCTGTTCCACCCTAGGCCTCTTATCAGGAGGGGGCATAGAACCTCTAATCAGAGTAATCAAATCTTCAGCCATTTTAAGCATATGTTTCTTAGGCACAGAGCCCGAAATGCTAGGAGAAGCCCCTACAGAAGCTGAACTTGGCCTTCCTCTAAAAGAAGCTCTGGAAACAGAAGGAGAGGCCCTAACTACCTTGGGAAGAGAGGGAAGAACAGTTACCTGAGAAGCGCCCTCAGCCTGGCCTACTTCCTGAGAGGGCACATCCTGTAACAGTAAAGTATCTGCCTGAGACTCCATAGAGACTCCTGGCAAAACCTCTGGCTCCTGAGCCTTCTAAAGGACCGACGTCCGGGACTGCCGGTTCCTCACCCCTAGACTTCACTGTTTTGTCCTTGCGCTTCTTAGATGAAGCAGGCGCCGGAGCATCCGACGGCATAGTATAATTGCAGCGCGTCCCAAACACTAACCTAGCACAATCAAGCCTCCTCTTAATAGTGCGCTTTATTAAATCTAGCACAAGAGCGGCAACCAACAACGCCGTGTTCAGGCCCTAAACAAGGTATACACAATGTATGATAATCCCTATGCGTATCTGCTTCCCACAAGAAATACAGTTATTCACTTTTTCTGACATCCGTAATATACTGAGGCAAGAAAACCAAAATGTTCCCAACGGGTTACTTAGCCAACTCTGTACTCGGTCTGAAACTCCGGTTTCGGAAAATCTCAGAACGCCAACCTGCACTCGCAAAATTGCTTCTGCATCGGACCATGCGGCAAAAGACTGGGAAATGACGTCGGTCATGCGCATTAGTACCCTGACGTACTGACGTCAGTCTAAGGCGCCATGACCGACGTCAGCCTTATACTCTGGTATTCGGGCCGACTGGGACGCGGACTATACCCAATAGTCAGGACTGCAGCAAGGGAAGACGAAGAACATCACATCTGACACAGATATCCTTCAGAAGGGTCTCACAGAAACGGATAACTGGTGCCAGAGCCATGGCCTAAAGTTAAATGCCAAAAAATGCATAGTCATACCCTTCGGGAAAAACAAGGTTACCCCTAGCTACCAAATAGGTGGCAATCCACTGAGCACAGAAGAAGTTATCAGGGACCTGGGGACCCAGGTTGATAGTAGTCTGTCATTCGACACCCATGTAGCTAAAGTAGTTAGGAAGACCTTCTACATTGCCCACCTTATCATGAAGGGATTCTCATCTAGATCAAGGGAGGTCATAGTCTCCCTATACTCATCACTCATCAGACCAATGATTGAGTACAATGCCCCATTCGGAATGTATCTGATCAGACACTGGCAGCAGCTGGAGAGGCCACAAAAGTTCCTCACCAAAAGGATAAAGGGTCTCAAACATCTGTCCTATGCTGCCCGACTGAAAGAACTCCAGCTCTATTCAGTCGCCACGCTTGCTCAGAGGTGACCTTTGCCTAACATACAAGGCCATGACAAACCCAGATTTGATGAATATGCTTCACCTCAAAAAATCTAGATCCGTCAGAGCCACAAGGGCAGGAGACTTAAACCTCGACACGGCTATTAATAGGACGTGCTGGAGGGATAGATTCATCACCCAAAGACTCCCTATGCTGTGGAATAAAATCCCGGTATATGTGAGGCAGAGCACCTCGCTGGCCTTGTTCAAGAGAAATCTTGACCAATGGATGGGAGATCGCAGATATACCCCAGGGATTACCTCAGTGTCACTGCTCGACAGAGGCACAGCAAAATAATGGGTATAGTTCCCCATACTAAAGGGGTGGCGAAAGCCACAAAACTATGGGCTAGGCTTGTAAATGCCCTCGGGCAGATAGCCTAGTATGAACCTATGAACCTATGAGTAGTTTGTCTACTGACCTTTTTGGGTGGTAGATATCAAGTAATTGTTGGTTAGAAGTACGGAGGGTCCGGGATGGGATGTAGACGGAGACTAAGGAAGCTAGAGATGGACAGAAGGAGGGTTTATAAAGAATAGACTGTCGCATATGAAATTGATAAGATAGCAGAAATTGGGGAAGTTCAAGCCATTGAAGAGAGTTTAAAGAAATGCAGTGGTGTGAGTTGTATGGGGAGTTAGTAATGAATCTGACTATTTTATGGTAAGTCTGTTGGAGTTTGTTTAGAGTGGAGGTCTGCATATTGGTAAAAACTGGGGTGGCGTATAAGAGGGAGGGGAGGAGGAGTGCCTGGCCCAGGGTGAGTCTAGATTCAGGGGTTAGGAGCAGAGAGCATGCACTATATGACTAGGGAAGAACAAATGAAGGTTAACTCTGACTGAGAGGTGATACAGAGTTAATACAGGCTCATATACCTCTAAGTAGCCATGGAATTCAGTGGAGAAAGCCCTGATTAGTGAAATAAACAGATTATGTAAAATAACTGTGAGCTGTGTGGAATTTTGATGATGCAAAGGCAAGGCATGGCTCATTACACAGTATCTACAGGTGATGTGTAGATAATAATGGAGTTTAATACTTCAGAAAGGGTAGCATCACGATCATGGAAAAACGGATGTCTGTGAATTACCTGAATGTTAATAAAGGCGGGTCTCTATGGAGACTTTAAGCACTATGGACAGAATGACAGACATGTTAAATCTGAATGACCAAAATGGAAATACTGTGATAGCACTGAAACAGCATTAAGTATAAAATCGTGTGGACACAAGTCCATCTTTTTCTTTTACAAGGACATGGCAAGGGGAAGGATGTAATATTGAGCTCTGACATAGTGACCACAAAATGTAGGGGCTAAAAAATCAAACAGAATTGGCAGAGGGAAATTACAAAGCTATTATAAGCCTTAAAAGAATATGCACAAACAAGTTAAATGAATTGGGACTGTGTTCTCTCGTGTATACAGAGCACCCTAAAGGGACCTTACCTTACAGAGTACTTGACACAACAGATGTTTGACTGGGAAAGAAACCTTTGAAGTTGAAAGAAGCACTGAATTAATACAAGGAGAAACAAATTAGTATGATTAAAGAATAGTAAGGTTTTACTACTAACCACTTTACAAGTCAGGGTTTAAGGAATCAAAGGAAAACTTGTGGCATTGCTAAACAAATTTAAAGTGTATTGTCACACGTTCCTTAGCAAATGTAAATAACCAACTCTTAGTGATGCAAGTAATTTCCTTACCCCAAACCATATAAATTTTACAGTACATGAGGTAAACAGTGTGCTATTTTCACAATTTTAATAAGCATCGCCCCTTGAACATTTTCTTGAAACTGAAAACAGCTGACATGACATCATGAAAGACTGTACCCACAATCTCTCACTTCCTATATTAGTGCATAAACTACCATATCCTATTAAATAATCCGCTATTTCCCATGCTTGAAAAATTAACACATTTGATGCTCTTTTCATGAAACAATAATGTAAATAAGCAGTTGTTCCTCTAAAGTATAACCCTTTTGATTACATAGGATACATTGCATGTGTATGTAAGCTACTGCCAATACCTAACATGACGTCTTTTGTGGGTGTGGTCATAAGGAAAAATTGAGTCAACAGTAAAACATTAAAATAATGTCACAATCTTGGTTTTGTTTCCAAACCACTCACTGCTTTAACATCAGGAATACATCCAGAAATTACATTAACTGTCAAACAGAGACGTATTACAAGTGTTATAATCCAGTTTAAGGTAGAAAAAATGCAACATAAGGTAAAATGGAGAGAAAACTAGATATATCAACATCCTTTCATTTAACGACTATACTGCGTATAGGGTTACCACCTGTCCCACTTTGCAAGGGACAGTCCCTTGTTGGGCAGTTGTGTCCTGCAAAGAAATTAGAAAAATGGCAAATGTCCTGAGGTTTTAGGACAAACATATTTCCTATATTTTATGTGATAGTTGCAAAAAACATTTATGCTGCACCTGAAACACCTAAATGTTATAAGAAATAGAATAAGTAACTAAAATGTACAAAAATAAGCTTTTTGGAGTTCTATCCTTTGTACTGGCAGTAGGTTTTGCCCTGCAAAATCTGACATTTGTACCAAAAATGTCCCACTTTGGGCATTTAAAAAGGTGGCAACCCTAACTGCGTGACAACTGATAGAACCTGTCAAAGTCAAGAAGGGACCCTGGTATGAAAAGGTTTTTTATTCAGGCTGGTAAGTGTCATTATACCAGTAAAAAAAAAAAAAAAAGACAAAGAAAGCTCCGCAGAACCACAGCTGGACTCTGATTCTGCCACGGGGAATTGAGATGCATTCACTCATCCACAAATAGTTAGGTGAACTGCAAAACCAAGGGCCATTTTCAATCATGACCTTGTTACAAAAACAGAGAGAAGGTTAGAGTGACAAGTAGTAGATATACAGAACGCTGTCACTATACAAATACTCAACGCTGTTAAGGATGCTAGTAAGTGTTTTACCATGCATATAGATCTGTGAAAAAGCATGAACAGTAATTTCCTTGTTAACTCTATCCTTTTGAACAAGAAACACAACTGAGAGAGAGCAATAAGGTTTTTTTTTTTTTTTTTTTTTTTTTTTTAACACTGACAATGGAGGGAAGCGATACATTTTCACACCGAACAGCATGTCTCTCAGAAAGTGGTGAGGAACTGTTAGAGAAAAAGCCAATGAATCAGATGACCTCAACACCTGCATCATCATCTTCTTTCAGCTGTTCCCATTAGGGGTCGCCACAGTGGATCATCCGTTTCCATTTCTTCCTGTCCTCTGTATCTTGCTCTGTCGCACCAACCACCTGAATGTCCTCTCTCACCACATCCATAAACCTTATCTTAGGCCTTCCTCTTTTCCCGTTACCTGGTAGCTTCATCCTTAGCATCTTTTTCCAAATATACTCAGCATGCCTCCTAAGCACATGTCCAAACAAACGTAATCTTGCCTCTTTGGCTTTGTCTCCAAACCTTCCAACCTGGGCTGACCCTCCAATATACTTATTCCTAATCCTGTCCATCCTCGTTACATCCAGTGCAAATCTTAACATCTTTAACTCTGCCACATCCAGCTCAAACTCCTGCCTTTTTGTCAATGCCACTGTCTCCAACCCATATAACATAGGTGATCTCACTACCCTCTTGTAGACCTTCCCTTTCACTCTTATTGGTACTCATCTGTCACAAATCACTCCTGACACTTCTTCACCCACTCCATCCTGCCTGTACTCTCTTCTTCACCTCTCTTCCACAATCACCATTACTCTGAACTATTGATCCCAAGTATTTAAACTCATCCACCTTCGCCACCTCTACTCCTTGCATCCTCACCATTCCTCCATCTTCCCTCTCATTCACACACATATATTCTGTCTTAGTCCTGCTGACCTTCATTCCTCTTCTCTCTAGAGCATATCTCCATCTCTCCAGGGTCTCCTCCACCTGTTCCCTACTCTCACTACAGATCACAATGTCATCTGCAAACATCATAGTCCACGGGGACTCCTGTCTGATCTCGTCTGTTAACCTGTCCATCATCACTGCAAATAAGAAAGGGCTCAGAGCTGATCCTTGATGTAATCCCACCTCCACCTTAAATGCATCCGTCACTCCCACCGCAGATCTCACCGCTGTCACACTACCCTCGTACATATCCTGTACCACTCTTACATACTTCTCTGATACTCCTGACTTCCTCATACAATACCACAACTCCTCTCTAGGCACCCTGTCATATGCTTTCTCTAAGTCTACAAAAACACAATACAACTCCTCCTGACCTTCTCTGTACTTCTCCATCAACACTCTCAGAGCAAACATCTCATCTGTAGTCCTTTTTCCCAGCATGAAACCATACTGCTGATCAATAATCATCACATCCCTTCTTAACCTAGCTTCCACTACTCTTTCTCATAGCTTCATGCTGTGACTGATCAATTTAATCCCTCTGTAGTTACTACCGCTCTGCACATCACCCCTATTCTTAAAAATTGGTACCAAAACACTTTTTCTCCCTTCCTCAGGCATCCTCTCACTTTCCAAGATTTCATTAAACAATCTGGTTAAAAACTCCATTGCCATTTCACCTAAACACCTCCATGCTTCCACAGGTATGTCATCTGGACCAACAGCCCTTCCATTCGTCATCCCCTTCATAGCTACCCTTACTTCCTCCTTGCTAATCCCATTTTACTTCATGATTCACTATCTCCACATCATCCAACCTTCGCTCCCTCTCATTCTCTTCATTCATCAACCCCTCAAAGTACTCTCTCCATCTCCTCAACACACTCTCCTCGCTTGTATGTTTCCCTCATTATCCTTTATCTGCTCAACACTGGGTCTATACTATGAAAACCAAAACATCGACCCCTATACCGCAAAAATCCCGAACGCATGAAACAGCAAAAAAAAAAATTTGAACCGTCACAGTCAGCCAACCCCATCACTAGCTATATACTACCTACCTAAATAAAATAAACCACATACATATACTAACCAAACCCTACATCTAACCTAAAGTAAAGCACAAAACCCTACTTCTAACCTTACACTAAACCTCACATACACAACTAACTATGCACTATCCTTAATCCCTCCCTAACCCTAAGGTCCGTAACTACCACACACGTCCCCTACAGACGTACGCCCAAACAAAACAAATAATTCACATACATACATTTAACAAAACCCTACCTCCAACACTACTAAACCCCACATACAAAACTATCTATGCACTATCCTTAACCCCTCCCTAACCCTACGGTCCGTAACTACTGCACACTTCCCTTACGAAAATATACCCCTAATGGGAACAGCTGAAAGAAGAGGATTATGATAATGATGCAGGTGCTGAGGTCATCTGATTCATTGGCTTTTTCTCTAACAGTTCCTCACCACTTTCTGAGACGCATGCTGTTCGGTGTGAAAATGTATCGCTTCCCTCCGTATGCGTAACCTACATACATACATTTAACAAAACCCTACCTCTAACCCTACACTAACTCTAACATACATTACTTATCTATGCACCCTATCCAAAACTCCGTAACTAAACAACACTTACCTTATGCAGCTAATCTACAGATGGGCCAACCATGGAAATTCGATATTTCCATTTTAGCAGTTTTCGACTTTCACTCTAAGTCTACTTCGCGCTATACGGTTCGACGTTTACGTATTCATGTAAACGTCTTTTCGCTTTCCTAACATAGACCCCTCAACACCTGCATACATTAGTTTAATTAAATTAGCATGTCTCAGTTTTATGTAGATGGCTAACCAATGTAGTTTATAGACTAATGTACAAAGCAGTAGGGTAGCTCTCTAGGAAATGGATACCCACACAGCCACGTCTGTTGTGAGGCAAACCTCAGCCATAAGCCAGTACATTCTGTTTTGGAATGCAGGAAGTCTTGGTGGGTTACTGGTGGAGGAAGCAGTGATGGCTGGCAAGAAATACTGCATCAGGAGACTATACACCTATCCCAGTAAAATATTTTGCCTAGTTTGCTATAGTAATGCCTTTAGATTTTCTTGGTTTTGATTTGCTATGTTGGACATATTTTCAGTTTGTCAATACCTAAAAAAGGCACTACAGGGGAGGGGGTGTTTTAGCTCATATCTGAAAGTCTAGATGGGAGAGGTGCAAACCATCTCTGGCAAAGCAGTGTGGTCTGCTGACAATCTTCTTCCATGCTGACAAATATTGCACACACATAAAATGACACCAGAAACTAAGCCAATTGTTAAAGTCAGTCATATTTTGTTCATATTGTGGCATCATCCTTGGAGAAGGGAAAATGCTGCTCAGTGCTACGATCATTTCACCCTGGGACACATTACAAGAGCTCCATGATGTCTCTCTTCATAGAATAGTATAGGGAGGTACATCTCAGATCATTTACACCCACATGGACTATGACTGAATCATACTGGTACTTGTGGTCCAATGACCTGAGATGGTGTGTAACATGGCAGATCCTGGCCCCCTGATAAGCAAATGACCGTGACTTCCTCCTTACTCAGCCTGGTGCGAGGGACATCAGTATGTCCCACAATGGAGTCTCCAATAATTAGATTTCTGGATTGTGAGGTGGCTTGCCTTACGGGATTAGATGAGATGATGCTGTAAGTGTTGATGTGGGTGTTGTTTTGAAAGAATGCATTCAGCATTGCTGAGGGTATTTATTATGTGTACTTTGTCTATGAGGTCTTTGGGGATTAGGAAGGTTACATTTAAGTGCCTCAGCATATGTGGGTCCATGTGTCTGCTTTGAATTGTGTTTGATGGGTTTAGTGTGTGTACTATCGTCAAACTGACTCACATTAGGAGTGCTTTTATTTGAGAACTTTGCCTCCAGTGACATTGTATAAATACATCTCTCACATACCATATCAGTTTTTCTCTCACCAAAGCAACAATTAGCAAAAACTTAATAAAATGAAAATAAAAATCGCAGAAATCTACTGGAAACCAGCACTTTAGACACAACCTCAAGTAAGAGCTTTCGTCTCTTCTGATTCAAACTCAGAGACTTCTTCAGACTGAGGTACAAATCACATTCTCCATATTTAAAGTAACATAATACATCACATGACTTATTAAAAGTGTCACAGGTTCAAAATCACATGGTGCTTAAAATGACACAAACATCAATGTTTAAGCCCTTTTCTCTTTAAATACATAATAAAATCCTCTCTATTATTTAAGCCTGGTGGAAAGCAGGCGTTCAACCTAACTTGCCAACAATATTTTAACCAACTCAGCTCTTCCTCTATATTTACTATATTAACAGTGCTTGATGGTCATCATGTGATGTATTATGTTACTTAAAATATGGAGAATGTGATTTGTACCTCAGTCTGAAGAAGTCTCCGAGTTTGAATCAGAAGAGATGAAAACGGTTACTTGAGGTTGTGTCTAATGAAAGTGCTGGTTTCCAGTAGATTCTGCACTTTTTATTTTCATTTTATACCACAACACTTTGTTTGAGAATTAACTGGTTGTCAGTAAATATGTGGCAATTTCTGCACTGCCTCAGGATGCCCACATCTACCAATATGGCAAAGCAAATAGCGGGAAAGTTCATATCTATGCAAAAGATACTTTGTTATTGATTAGACGGTTGGAATGAGAATATAAAGTAATGTCAGGAGTGTCGCTGTATACTAGTTGTTCTGTGTAAATGTCCACTTAAGCGGTCTGCTTCTATGCAGGGCACTGCCAAATACCTGAAACTAATACGTAGACCCTGATGATTTAAGGATGAAGTAATTAGGCAGATACTCCGAAGTTAGGTTAGACAGCAACAAATAAAGTAGTACTTACCAAAGAGAAAGAATTAGCTTGTCAATAATGATAAAAACAGGGGATTCGCCTGAATGGTTACCGCCTAGATACTACTAATGCTGGTCTCACCACATCTTCATGCTGCTGGCATACAAAGCTCCTTCTGTCTCCAGAAGCAAAACAGTAGCACTGATCTCAAGGTAAGAAACAGGCCACAGGCGCTTTGGTGATCCAACAGTTTTATCCCAGATGATGCAAGGGTCAGTAAACTTTGTTGTAGCCTTTTCCCGGTATATGCTTTGAATAAACCAAACCAATCTGGAAGGTCAAACACAGACACATACTGCCCAATCAGAAATAGTTGAGAATCAATACACTCTGGTCCTTCTCTCACCAGGAACAAAATATAAGCACAAATTCCAAGTTGACAAGTAGTAGTTAGACTATCTGGTGATCAGCAGTCTCATAGGTAAGGTACAAGGCTATCAGCCCTGGGGCCTATACAAGCCCAGCCAAAAAGGTACACTGGCTTTTGCCACCCAAGAAAATTATTTTCCTGTGCCACTGTCGAGCAGAGCCACAGAAGTGAGTCCCGGGGTGAATTTCCTATTTCCCACCCAGTCATCAAGATTTTTCTTGAAGAGTGCTAATGAGGAGCTTTGTTTGATATAGACAGGTAGTTTTATTCCAGAGTATGGGAAGTCTCTGGGACAGAAATCTATCCCTCCGGCATGTTGCATTTATTGTGGTGACAAGGTTTAGGTCCCTAGAACATGTATCTCGGAGGGAATGGGATTTCTTTAAGTGGAGCATGTCCAACAGCTCTGGGTTTGACATAGCTTTGTATGTTAGGCAGAGATCACATCTGAGTAGGCGATATGCGACACAGTAAAGCTGGAGTTTTTTGAGACGGTCTGCATAGGGCATCTGTTTGAGGTCGTTAATCCTCTTTGTGAGGTATTTCTGTGGCCTTTCCAGTTGTTGTAGATGTCTTGTGAGGTACATACCAAAAGGGGTGTTGTACTCTATAAGGGGTCTAATGAGTAATGGAGTACAGGGAAACAATGACCTCATTTTTCTGGATGAGAAACCTTTTGAGATGATGTGCCATGTAGAAGGATTTCCTGACTACTGTGGTGATGTGATCATCAAAGGAGAGACTACTGTCCACCTGTGTCCCAAGGTCTCTTCTCACACTTTTGGTGTTAAGTATACTACTGCCTATGTTGTAGTTCATGGGTACAGAGTTTTTACCAAAATGGATGACAATGCACTTTTTGGCATTGAGCTTGAGGCCATGGCTTTGACACCAGGCATCTGTCTCAGTGAGGCCCTTTTGTAGGATTTCCACACCGTTAGGAGTTTCGATTATGGCTCCTAGTTTGCAGTCATCTGCGAACTTCATTAGCCAAAGACCTTCTGTGTTAGCCTGTACTTCAGAGAAGTAGATACCAAACAGGAGAGGACCCAGGACTGCACCCTGTGGTAGTCCACTTGTCACTGGTCAGGACTGCACCCTGTGGTAGTCCACTTGTCACTGGTCTGAAGTCAGATTTGGAGTCTGCTACTTTTACAGTGTAGGTTCTGTCAGTGAGCCAGTTGGCAACCCATCTTGTGACATAGGGATTTATACCTAGTTTAGTTAGTTTATCTATAATTCCAGAGTGGGGGATGGTGTCGAAAGCCTTGGCAAAATCTAGATAGGCTGTGTAAACCACCTTACCCTCGTCTACGGCTTTGGTGACTGCTTCAAAGAAGTCTATCAGGTTTAGGAGACATGATCTGCCTTTTACAAACCCAAACTGGGTGGGGTCCAGAGTTTGGAGATTACCAATGTCTTTGTTTATAAGTTCTATGATGATACGCCCATGGCCTTGCAGACCAGGCTCGTAGTTCCCGGGGTCCGTGGTGGCTCCCCCCCTTGTGGAGTGGGATAACCATCACTGTGCGCCATTCAGCAGGCACAAAGCCTGAGGTGAGGCTATGATTGAACATGGCACTTAGGTGGGGTGCCAGTTCGTTCTGTAGTTCATGTAGAATGCACCCTGGGATGTTGTCTGGTCCCATGGATGCAGTGTTCTTGGCTTTAGAGAGTGTAGCTTTAACCTGTGCAGCCGTGATTACAGGAACTTTGCATTCTTTCGGTATAGAGATGGGATCTATAGGGGGTGAGAGGGGGGTAAATTTAGCACTGAACCTATCTGCCAGGATGTTGGCAATATCAGTTGGGTCTGTATATTTAGTGCCATTGTGCTGCAACTCAGAGCAGATCTGAGTGTTGCCATTGAGATTCTTGACATAGCTATAGAATGCTTTGTGGTTGTCTTTAGAATCAGTGGCGATTTTGTTTTTGTAACTAGCTTTGGAGGATTTTATCAGGGATCGCAGCTTCTTACTAAGGCTGACCAAGGAGCTCCTCCACTCAGGGGATTTTATTCTCTTTTGCAACAGTTTCTTCCTTCTGTTGTACGGTCTTTTTTTGGCAGGCGACCACCAGATCGGCTTCCTTTTTTTGGAGAATAGCGTCTTGGTTCTGTTTGGGATAGCACAATCCATGCACTCGTATAAGTGCTTATAAAGTGCAATTGTGTAGGATTCAGTAGTCGTAACTGTATTGTCCACCTGCATGGGTGTCATGAAGTTCATCACTTCTGTCTTACGAAGCATGAAGTTGGCTTTGGTTTCCTTAATGGGGGGTGGGGGCAGAATGTGGATATCTACGGTAATTAGCTTATGGTCGGATCGGACCAGTGAGATGTTGACTTCAGATGTTGAACTCATGTTGGTAATGACTAGATCTAGGATACTGTTGCCCTTGCTGGGGGTGTGGATAAGTTGATCCAGGGCATTGGAGTTTATGAATTCCAGAAAGTGTTGAGCAAAGGAGTTGGTACATGAGTAGTTTTCCCAGTTAATGGTGGGGTAGTTGAAATCGCCTATTAGGGTGTTTGGCTGAACTCTATTTTCCAGTACATCAAGAAAAGAACAGTGGGAATCCTGGGGCATGGTGGGGGATCTATAGCAAGTTACAATTTGGATTGCAGTTTTGCCCAGAGTTAGGTGCACTTGGATAACCTCAGCTGCATTATGCTAAGCAACTAGCCTGGAGGTATGGTTATCCTTAAAGAATATGGACACACCTCCACCTTTGGTGTTCCGGTCCAGGTTACATGGCCGAAAAGTGTGGTAGGAGTTATAGCCTGGTAGTGCAAAGGTGTTCTCTGGAGCCTTGAACCAGGTCTCAGTCACAGCACAGATATCGATGTTCTCCATTTTAAGGAGTGCCTCAAGTGAGTGCATTTTGAGATTTACACTTCTAGCATTGAGTAGCATCACCCTCAGTTTTTGCTTGCCTGTTACGGTGGTGAATTTGTCATTTGAACCTCATCTAAAAAAGGCACTATAGGGGCGGCAAGAACCTTAGCCAGTATCTGGAATCCCAGGGGTGACAGGTGCAGGCCATCTCTGGCAAAGCATCGTGGTCTGTCGACCATGTCATCCCAGGCAGACAGATACTGGATCCCTTTAGAATGACACCAGAAGGTTAGCCAATTGTTGAAGTCAATCATTTTGTCCTTGTACTGCGGCATTATTCTGGGTGATGGCAGAATGCTACTCTGGCCTAGGGTCATACCTGCCTGGGCTACAAGATTGGAGAGCGCTTCCATGTCTTTTTTCATGTAGTCCAGGGGAGGTACGTCTCAGGTCGTTCACACCAACAGGGACAATGACAAGAGTCATATGTTTACTTGTTGTGGAGTGACCTGAGTGCGTGGGTTATGTGGCAGATCCTGGCACCCAACAGGCAGCAGACAGTAACCTTCTCCTTGTTTAGCCTGGTGAGTGGGACATCAGTGTGCTTGACTATAGAGTCACCTATGACTAGTGTGTTGGGTACGCTGTTTTGCCTTATTGGCTGTGGTTGAGTGGCACACTGAGTCTGCGGGCTATGTGTCATTTGGGTTGTGTTGGGAGGTGTAGGTTGCTTGCATTTCTGCTTTGGAGGTCTCTGTTGCTTGAGCAGATTATTACTGAGAGCCTCCGCAAATGTTTTGTGTTTCTATGTGTGGATTTTGGTGGTGTAGATTTAGTGAGACTATGTGATGAGTGTGGTGCAAGTGTTTACCTTCTCCTCTTGACTGTCAAAGTTGAGTCTTGGTTGGAGAGAGCTTTACCTCCAGTTTGGCTACGTGCGTGCATCTCTCACAGGTTGTAGTGTTGGGTGGTAGGAGGAGAGGGTTGCCTGTGTACACGAGGCAATTTCTACATTGCCCCAAGATGCCCAGATTAAATCAGACACACAGGAGAGAACACTGGGAGCAGACCCTTGGACATGCCTGAATAAAAAAACTATTTTCCTCTAGATAAGTAAGGAAAGCGAGTACAAGAGCTGTTTTTCTCTAAGCAAGTGAGGAAAGTAAGTACCAAAACTGTTTCCTCTAGGTAATGAGGAAGGTTGAGTGTTGTAGTAATTAGTAGGTTATTTAGTGCTTACAACAAGTTCTGAACAAGTGCTGAGCACGAATAAGCAAATTCAAGTGCTAAAACTAAGAATCTGTATCTGGTCTAAACTAGTTACAGGAAAGGGGGAAACAAGTGCAAATGCGGGCTTTTAAATCAGAAAGTTGACAGAGATGGAAAAACTGCCCAAATGGCCAATAACTACATTTTTTGGGCCAGAACCACTCATGTGGTAGACAGGTTACCTAGTGCTTACCACTCCCACTGATAAGCTAGAAGGCTTCCCTCCAACACAGAAAGCTTGGGGGGGGGGGGGTGGCTCAGAAGCTTACATAAAGTCCTGGATACAGCAAATCTGAATCTGGACTACACTAGTCACAGGAAAGGTAGGAAACAGTCTTAGATTTTTTTTTTAAATTTTTTAATATATACAGAAAAGTAGATAAAACAGCAGTAAAAACAATTCAAATGCAGTGCAAGCTAGTACACTTGAGTATGTAGCAATGTTAGACCAAACAGTTTACAAAATGCAATTAAATTAACAATGACTAAAAACAAGTGCAGAAGGAGTCTATCAGGTAGAATGAGGTAAAGAGATGGGACTGGGGGGAGTGTCCCAGATCAAATCTACAGTGGGGGCGGGCAACTGCAAAAGCCTCCAAATTTAAACAACAAGACAAGAATAGGGAGGGTGGGTACGGGAAAACCAACACCTTCAGCAGAGATCTGAAAAACTATACAGTGAAGCAAAAACAACAGTGCACAACTCTGAAGTCAGCCAGCAATGCTATAAAATTAGTCAAACAACAATTAACTGTTCACAACTCTGAAGTGCCAGAAAAATATACTTAGCTTTGTATATCTCCAGATAGTTTGAAGAGCACTCTGTCAGGACACAGGAAGGCTCCAGCAATGATATGGTCTCCAGGAAATACTGTCCCTATGCTCCTTCTCTCACTAGGAGCAAAACAGAAGCACTAATCCAAACATAACTACTGAGAGACAGAATGTAGGCTTCTCCAGTAACTAGTGGTCTTGGACCAGATGTTGCAGATTATAAAGGTAAGATGGAAAAAATGAGTTAATATTTTAAGAGCTGGAGTGTGCACTAGCAGTTAGACATGAAAGACGGAGTAACTTAAACCACTAATTTTAAAACAGCCAAACTGATTGGGAGGGCTCTACGGAATACAGTGGGATGACCAATAAATTTAAATAGCTGAAGTGGAGTGATTTCAGAAAATGATAATTGCGTGCTTATTCACAACAGCCAATGAAAGAGTAGAGGGAAGGGGATATGTGGTCAAATTAACATAAGGGACAGGCAACTAGAAAGACAGTAGAGTTTAAAACAACAGCACAACAGTGGGGGAAAAAAATAATTTGTGTGTGAGACTCACAAGAGACCTAACACAGGTCTCTTTCCTAGTTTAAATTTGCAATTAAAAGCAGAATGCAAGTAAAACACAGTGCAAACAAAATAAATCACAACAAGAACAATAAAAGAAGGGAATGAAGCAATACAGAATACAAGAAAGCAAAAACAAACTAATTTCCTTCACAGCAAGCTGTGGCAGAGTCTGAGGTAGTGTCTCCAGTAAATGATGACTCTCTGAACATTACTATTGTGCTTTTCCTTCACTTACTTCCAACCTCACTTGATGTTAAGACATTATACACAAAACTGGGGAAAAATATACTTTGTATTTGGAAAATATATACCCGCTTTGAAAGCCTGGGGAAGCCTGTGCCTTTTTTCTCCCCCTTCCCAGAACCCTGTCTGATTATTTTATTTATTTATTTATTTTATTTCTTTTACATTTGTTGACCGGGAGTGTCTGATGGTTCCTATACCTTTGTCAACTGGTCATATTGGGAATCTCCATAAACCCTCAGATCCTACTTGGGAATCTCCATAAACCATCAATTCCCTTGCAAGAATTGGGCAGTACGAAGCAGGCTAGCTTGCATGTCCTGATAGACAGACACCTCATTCCAAGTGTCTCCTCCAGAACGGCAGTGGCGGTCTCTGGAGGGGAAGCGTGCCCCTTATGTGCTAACTTTCCTTTACCTACTTAGTGAGTGTACTATGTTAAAGCAACCTCAGACAGTTCTGAACTCCACTTAAGAATTAGTGCTCCCAATAGGTGATAAGCGTCTGGCTTGCCAGAGTCAACTCCCGCCTCCACTACACTGGGCAAGCTGGCAACAGACACTCACTCATATCCTTCCCAGCCAAATTCTTCAGGCACTAGAGCTGCTAGTAAAACATGGGTCACCTGTACTGTAGTTTAGACCTTTGTTTCTCCTTCATTCAACCATATTTTTTCATTTACAGTAAATATGGTCATGACCGCTAAATAGGATATTCTAGGCAATGAGGCGAGAAGAAAAGCATTTTTGAATATAAGCATGTCCCTTAAATGCGGCACACAGTGAACCAGTGCAAATACTCTGAAACCATTTCATTTAAAGCAACTTTCAGTGAACAGCAAAACAAGCTTTTTCTGGCATGCAGGACAAGATCCTCTGCACTCATGACTATGTAAACCAACTCCACAACTTAAAAGCAATGGAGTAAAAAAACACAGCCATTATTTGCTGAAAGCAACTTTCAGCAAAATGTTTTCATAATGCTATCAACTGGATCAGAAAAAAATACATTCAATTACCTGTCTGGATCAAACTCCAATTATTGAAAGCAGTCTCTACCCTATCTTCTCTATATTACCCCATGTGCGCGCGCACACACAAATCTGGCTCCCAAAACTGTAGCACAAATCAGAAATAACATGCAACTTTATCTAATAACGCAAAAGAACTGAACTAGTGGATAAAATAAAAATACACCACTACAAAGAATATGAACTTTAAAAAAACAATGAGCATTTTCATTTACAATGACTTAGACTTCATCTGATCAAAACCAGCTGTCCTTCATAATTTATGACACTACATGTAACGAAAAGTCCATTTATTCATTTTTCACAATTAAAACTCATCCACAAAGCATTCTATAGCTATGTCAAGAATCTCGATGGTAACACCCAGATCAGTTCCGAGTTACAGCACAATGGCACGACAATTACAAAACCAACTGATATTGCCAACATCCTGGCAGATAGGTTCAGTGCTAACTTTACCCCCTCACCCTGTAAAGGGCCCATATCTATACAGGAAGAATGCAGAGTCCCTGTAATCACAACTACACAGGTAAAAGCTGCACTCTCTAAAGCCAAAAACATAGCATCCATGGGACCGGACAACATCCCAGGCTGCGTTTTACACAAACTTCAGAACGAACTGGCTCCCCCCACCTAAGCACCATGTTCAATAATAGCCTCGCATCAGGATTTGTAGTGCTAACTTTACCCCCTCACCCCCTAAAGGGCCCATATCTATACAGAAAGAATGCAGAGTCCCTGTAATCACAACTACACAGGTAAAAGCTGCACTCTCTACAGCCAAAAACACAGCATCCATGGGACCGGACAACATCCCAGGCTGCGTTTTACACAAACTTCAGAACGAACTGGCTCCCCACCTAAGCACCATGTTCAATAATAGCCTCGCATCAGGCTTTGTGCCCAATGAATGGCGCACAGCAACAGCTATCCCACTCCACAAAGGGAGAGCCACCTCTGATCCCGGGAACTATAGCCCTATTAGCCTGACGAGCCTTGTCTGCAAGGCCATGGAACGTATCATCATAGAACTCAAGCAAAGACACTGGTAACCTCCAAACTCTGGATCCCACTCAGTTCGGGTTTGGGAAAGGCAGATCATACATCCTGAACCTGATCGACTTCTTTGAGGCAGTCACCAAAGCCGTAGATGAGGGTAAGGTGATTCACACAGCCTACCTTGACCTCACCAAGGCTTTCGACACCATCCCCCATTCTGGAATTGTAGATAAGCTCACTAAACTAGGTATAAATCCCTACGTCAAGATGGGTTGCCAACTGGCTCACTGACGGAACCCACACTGTAAAAGTTGCAGACTCCAAATCTGACCTCAAACCAGTGACACGTGGAGTACCACAGGGTTCAAGTCCTGGGACCTCTACTGTTTGGTATCTACTTCTCTGAAGTACAGGCTAACACAGAAGGCCTCTGGCTAACGAAGTTCACAGATGACTGCAAACTAGGAGCCAGAGTTAAGTCCCCAAATGATGTGGACATCCTACAGAGGGGTCTCACTGAGACAGATGCCTGGTGTCAGAGCCATGGCCTCAAGCTCAATGCCAAAAAGTGCAGTGTCATCCCCTTTGGTAAAAACTCTGTACCCATGAACTATCACATAGGCAGCAATCTACTTAACACCGAATGTGTGATAAGAGACCTTGGGACCCAGGTGGACAGTAGTCTCTCCTTTGACAGTCACATCGCCACAGTAGTCAGGAAGTCCTTCTACGTGGCACACCATCATAAAAGGGTTCTCATCCAGGAAAAAAGAGGTGACTGCTCCCCTCCACTCAACACTCATTAGACCCATTATAGAGTACAATGCCCCTTTTGGAATGTACCTCAGAAGATATCTGCAGCAGCTGGAAAGGCCACAGAAGTACCTCACAAAGAGGATTACTGGCCTCAAACAAATGCCCTACACTGACAGTCTCAAAAAACCCCAGCTTTACTCCATAGCATATCACCTACCTCTGAGGTGATCTCTGCCTAACATATAAAGCTATGTCAAACCTAGAGCTGTTGGACATGCTACACCTAAAGAAATCCCAATCCCTCCAAGCTACATGCTCTAGGGACCTAAATCTTGTCACCACAATAAACAGGACATGCTGGAGGGATAGATTCCTGTCCCAGAGACTTCCCATACTCTGGAACAGGCTACCCATCTATGTCAAGCAAAGTTCTTTATTAGCACTATTCAAGAAAAATCTTGATGAGTGGATGGGAAATAGGAAATACACCCCAGGGATCACTTGTGTCTCTGCTTGACAGTGGCACAGGAAAATAACTTTCTTGGGTGGTGTAAGCCAGGAAACCTTGTTCGCTTGGCTTACGTAGGCCCTTGGGCTGACGGCCTAGTACCTACCCTATGAACCTATGAATTATGGATGATGAATTTTTTTTGAGTGATATTAGGAGAATAAGCTTTTAAATAGGGGAGTGTCTGCATCCATTACAACAAAAGAACAGAGATATTAAGTATTCAACCTCAGGTCCAGCTGGTGAATCTGGGAATCTTGAGGCAATGTTACAACTGCCTCATGTACACAGACAACCCTCTCCTCCTCCCAACAAATTCCAACACATGTGAGAGATGCAACCATATAGCCAAACTGGAGGCTAAGCTCTCTCAACTCAGTACTGGCGAAACCTGTCAGGAGGAGAAGGAAACCACACTCACTACAATTCCAGTCTCACATAGACCTACCACGACAGCAAACCAAATACATAAACACACAAAAACATACTCGGAGGCAATAAATAAAAATCTGCCTAAGCATCAGAGACCTCCAAAGCAGACACCCAAGCAACCGCTACTCCAAAACAAAACACATGCAACACATAGCTCACAAAGCCAGTGTGCCGAACAGTCACAGCCCTTAAGGCTAAATAACACACCTGATACACTTGTAATAGGTGACTCTATCGTCAGGCACACTGACGTCCCGCTCACCAAGCTGAACAAGGACAAGGTCACGGTGAGCTGCCTGTCGGGTGCTAGGATCCGCCACATAACACAAGCACTCAGGTCACTCCAAGGCAAGTACAAATATGACTCAGTCATTGTCCATGTGTGTGCCATGGTGTGAATGACTTGAGACGTACCTCCCTGGACTACATGAAAAGAGACAGAGGAGCTCTCTGAGCATGTGGCCCAGGCCGGTATGACCCTGACCTTGAGTAGCATCTTACCCTCACCAAGACTGATGCCACAATATGAAGACAAGATGATCAATTTCAACAACTGGCTTAAGTATTGGTGTCATTCAAAGGGGATCCAATGCCTGTCAGCCTGGGATGACATGCTCGACAAGCCACGATGCTTCGCTAGGGACGGCTTGCACCTGTCACCCCTGGGCTTTCGGATATTGGCAAAGGCTCTTGCTACCCCCTTAGTGCCTTTTTTAGGCAAGGCTCAAAAGACAAACCCACCTCCATAGGTATCACAAGGGATAAGAAACTAAGAGTAATGCTACTCAACGCCAGAGGTCCAAACCTCAAGATGCATGCACTCAAAACTCTCCTTAGCATGGAGAGCATCAATATCTGTGCAGTAACAGAAACCTGGTTCAAGGCTCCCGAGAGCACCCCAGCACTACCAGGTTATACCTCATACCATGCTTTTCAGCCCCAAAACTTGGACCGAACCAGAAAAGGAGGGGGAGTATCAATATTCGTCAAAGATACCCACACCTCCAGGTTGGTGGCACAGCACGAAGCATCAGAGACTATCCATGTGCAACTAACAGTGGGTAAAACTGCCTTCCAGTTTATAGCCTGCTACAGACCACCCTCCCAAACCCAAGAACCCCACTCGGCCTTCCTGAGAACACTGGAAAATATGAAGGTCTCTCCAAACACCATTATATTGGGCGACTTCAACTACCCAAACATAGACTGGGAGCATTACTCTAGCTCCAACACCCTAGTTCAAAGGTTCCTAGAATTTATAAACTCAAATGCTATGGAACAACTTGTTACCACTCCCACAAGAGGGGAAAACATACTGGACCTGATCATCACCAACATGGGGACTCTATGCTCCAGACCAGAAGTGTATCCCTCACTGGTAAGATCAGACCATAAACTAATCTCACTGGATATTCACATCCCAACCCCACCCCCTGCCCAGAAAACCACAGTGAAAAACTTCTCTAAAGCAAATTTCACACTCCTCAAAACCGAGGTGGAATCCTTCAAAGCCCCCGGGCCTGTGGAAAATACGGCCCAGACTGCAGAATCCTTTACAAACGCATTCTATGAACACCTTCAGGAATGCATGGATCATGCAATCCCAAATAAAACCAAGACCCAATCCTCCAAAGGCAGACATCCTGCCTGGTGGACCCCAGCCATAAACAAACTATACAATAGAACGAGGAAGCTACTACATGATAGAGCAAAATCCCAAAAAGGGAAGGCATCTCTGATCAGTATTAGCAAAAACTACGGGCAATCATAAAATCGTCTAAGACCAGCTTTGAGAGAAAAATTGCACAGGACACTAAGGATAATCACAAGGCTTTCTTTAGTTATGTTAGAAACCTGGGTGGGAATTCCCAGATATGGTCAGAATTAGTCCAAAATGACAAAAAATGCACCAAACCCACAGACATTGCCAACATCCTAGCTGACAGGTTCAGCGCAAACTCCCCCCCCCCCACCAAAAGGGCAAATATCTATTCCAGCAGAGTGCTGCCCCCCTGACATCTCAGATGCTCAGGTAAGAGCCGCCCTCTCCAAAGCAAAAACACAGCATCAATGGGACCAGACGGTGTCCCGGGCTGCATCCTACATGAACTCCAAGAAGAGCTAAACCCAAACATAAAACTACTGTTCAATCTCAGCCTTACCACAGGATATGTACCCAAAGAGTGGCGTACAGCAACAGTGGTCCCTCTTCACAAAGGTGGTGCCTCAACGGATCCTGGAAACTATCGCCCCATAAGCCTGACTAGCTTTGTCTGCAAAGCTATGGAAAGGATCATCATGGACCTCATAAAAAAAGATATTGGGGACCTACAGACACTGGATCCTACCCAGTTCAGCTTTGTTAAGGGCAGATCCTGCCTCTTAAACCTGGTCGATTTCTTTGAAACAGTCACCAAGGCCATTGACGAGGGGAAGGTGGTCCACACAGCCTACCTGGACCTCGCAAAAGCCTTCGATACAATACCCCACTCGGGCATTATAGATAAGATCACCAGCTTAAATATAAACCCCTATGTCACTAGATGGGTTGCAAACTGGCTCAAGGACAGAACCCACATGGTTAGAATTGCTGGAGGCATGTCAGACTCCAAACCAGTTACAAGTGGTGTCCCACAAGGCTCAGTCCTGGGACCTCTCTTGTTCGGTATATATTTCTCGGAGGTACAGGCCAACAAGGAAGGACTGTGGCTGACCAAGTTCGCAGATGACTGCAAACTGGGCGCCATAATCGACTCTCCAGCCGACACAAGCATCCTCCAAAAGGGCCTCATAGAAACAGACAACTGGTGCCAGAGCCATGGCCTCAAGCTAAACGCCAAAAAGTGTATAGTCATCCCCTTTGGCAAAAACAAAGTGCCCAAAAATTACCACATAGGTGGCAATCCATTAAGTACGGAAGAAGTAATTAGGGACCTGGGGACCCAAGTTGATAGCAATCTCTCATTTGACAACCACGTGGCCAAAGTGGTTAGAAAAACATTTTATATAGCCCACCTAATCATGAAGGGATTCACATATAGATCAGGGGAGGTCATCGTGCCTCTTTACTCATCCCTCATCAGGCCCATAATTGAGTACAATGCCCCTTTTGGGATGTACCTTACCAGACACCTGCAGCAACTGGAAAGACCCCAAAAGTACCTCACCAAGAGGATCAAAGGGCTCAAACAGATGCCATATGCTGCCCGGTTAAAGAAACTCCAGCTCTACTCAGTGGCATACCGCCTGCTCAGAGGCAATCTGTGCCTGACGTATAAAGCCATGTCCAACCCGGAATTAATGGACATGCTGCACCTCAGAAAATCCAAATCCCATCGAGCTACGCACTCGAGAGACTTGAACCTCAGCACTGAAATAAACAGGACATGCTGGAGGGACAGATTCATAACCCAGAGGCTCCCCTCACTCTGGAATAAAATCCCAGTCCAGGTTAGGCAGAGTCCCTCATTGACTCTCTTCAAGAGGAATCTTGATGAGTGGATGGGGGATCATAGGTTTACCCCGGGTATCACTTCTGTGTCACTGTTAGACAGAGGCACAGTATACTAACCTCGAAAAAGGGCATAGCAAAATTAATTTAAAATGGGTGGCGAAAGCCAAACACACTCTGGCTAGGCTTATAAATGCCCTAGGGCAGATAGCCTAGTATGAACCTATTAAATAATACTACTCTAGTAAGAAATCACATTTTACTGGAAAAGCCAAAAAGCAATGGTGTAAATGCTTTAAGTGCATTCTGAAAAATAACTAGAAAATTGGTATGGGAAAGAGTGAAGTGTCCCACATAATAAGTAACGCTCTATTTTTTGTTAATAAAATTCAAAGTCTTGATTGTGAATTTGATAAAGAAAAGATTTCAGGAGAGTGTTCAACAAAATATCAGGGACAAACTAAAAGGGGAGTACTTATACTAATTGCTAGAGGATCACCAATAGCAACAGAAGAGGGGGGAAAAAGATAATAATGGTAGATTTGTGGTAGTAAGGGGCGACTGGCAAGGGAGAAAGATTACACTAAACAGAGAGATATGAGTGAGCTTTCAAACTGTGTCACAGGCAGGTATAAGCCTAGCCTTAAGCAGCATTTACCTTCTCCAAGGATGATGCCATAATACAAAGAAAAATTATTGACTAACAATTGGCTTCGCTTCTGGTGCAAGTCCAAGGGGTCCAATGTCTGTCAGTCTGGGAAGATATAGTCAACAGGCCACGCTGCTTTGCCAGAGATAGTCTGCACCTGTCTCCTCTAGGCTTTCAGATATTGGCAAAAGCATTAACCATCCCTATTGTGCCTTTTTAGGCAGTGTCAAAATAACCAACCTCCCAACATAGCAAATTCCTCTCCAGATAAACTCACTGTACTGCTGCTTAATGCTAGGAGTCTCAACAAGAAACTGCACCCCCTGGAAGCACTCCTCACTTTGAAAGCTGCTGATGTGTAAGCAGTCACAGAGACATGGTTCAAAGGCATGGAAAGCACCCCGGCCATGCAAGGTTACAATGTCTTCCACACGTTCAGACCACAAACTGAGCAGGAAAGGAGGAGGTGTATCCACCTTCGTTAAGGATAAGTACAACTCGAGATTGGTCAAATGATATGACTCTCCTGAGCTACTCCATGTCCAATTAACTACAGGCAAAGCCTCCTACCACATCATAACTAGCTATAGGTCCCTCACCATGAAACATGAAAAGCATACCTGGACTTACTGGAGTCACTTCCCATACAGCCTAAGACCGTACTGATGGGTGATTTTAATTATCTACCATCAACTGGGAAACGCATACAACCACAAACATGCTGACTAAGAGGTTCTTGGACTTTGTTAATGCAAATGCTGTGGAACAGCTAGTCAGCACACCCACAAGATGCTCAAATTGTACGAACCACTGTATGATGTCCTTCCTGGTAAGATCGGACCATAAATCAGTATTGTTGGATGTAATTATAAGACCAGATACTCCATCAAGCTCAAAAATGCTTACACATTTTTCAAAGACAAACTACCTCTCACTAAATGATGGTATAAGAAGTTTCAAAGCCCCACTGAATGCAGATAACAAGGACTCATATGCAGGGGTGTTCACCATCATCACAATCATAATCATCTGCCCCCCCCCTTCCCATTTTTTTCTACATGTGGTCAGGGTATCATGTTAACTGTCACCAACTCTCTCGATTCAGTGCCACTCTCCTGCCTTCTTCAACACTCATGCCCGACTGTTGCAGATCTTCTTTCACACAATCCATCCACCTCTTTTTGCTGGACATCCTCGCTTCCTCTTACCTTCTTCCAGTCTGCTCAAATCTTCCTTACTAGAGTGTCTTTAACTTTTCTGCACGTGTCCAAACCACCGTAATCTATTCTCTTTGATCTGTGATCAACTTCCTCTCTGAAGTTATTTATTCTCCCTCAACAACTGGCGCCATTTCCAAACAGCCATTTCGTCCTTATGAAGGGAATTTCCTCTGCTCTCCGAGTAAGTCTGCATGCCACTTAAGTGTTGTATGTAAAGCTGTTATTGTTGTATCATTCTATACTTTTTATTGTCTGTACACTGCTTTTGTTACACTGGGTTTTACTGGGTGCTTTAAACTGTTGAATTTTGCTACAGATGTTTAGTGCTGCACAGCACTCTTGCGATGTTGGTGACATCTTCCAGGCTAAGGATTCGAGTGAGCATGCTACCAACATACTATTTCTATACAAGATTTCCAGTGCTATTTTTCTGGTTGTTACTGTGCTAACTGCTTAAATAAAATTGAATTCTGCTCTCTGCATCTTTCAAATGCAGTTGTGAAGTTCTTTAACATCCAAATGAGGTTTCTGTAACCAGAGTTCCAATTTTCGCAACCACTGTTTTAAGCATTACCTGTATCTTTTTCTGGGCACTACTATAACTGCTATACTGCTTTCTATGTAAGCATTTCTGGGGCTGGTCTCTATTATATCTGTTTTCTTAGTTACAGTAATGTACCTCATATGGTTAACTGAAGAGGTTAGTGCAGTTGCTACACAGTGCATTTTGTAAAGTGTTCTTACTTAACAAACAGCGTTTTACGTGCTGCCTCATGTCTACTTCAACTGCTTTGTTTGTAGAGCAACTTTTACTTAAGTTAACTGATATGCACTGTGCTGTTGTGTTTTTATTCTTAAACTTGTATACACTCCCTTAAAGGGCTTACAGTTACCAATTCTATAGATTGCATTTTGTAAAATGATTTACCATAAATAGTGTGTTCTACTTCCATCTCATTTCTGATACATAATCTATGTCCCTTCCCTTAGAGACTCCTACTTTCCCTTCTCACCCCCCTCCCATCTTTGTTATTGCTTCACTCCCTCAAAGCCCTTTTTATTAACAACCCTGTCGCCTAGCCTCACCATCTAGTTCTGCTATTACTACGCTGAGACACTTCCTCAGCGATCATATATCTTCTGTCCTACATCCCTCCTAAAACCCGTCTTAACATTTCTTTTCCCTTTTACAGCTGCTGTTCTCAAATTCCCAACGAGCACACCGGACTAACCCTGCTTAACTGGATCTCCCACCCCTTTGCAGCTTCTTCATGGCAAGAAATACAAGACTTCATCTCACATGCAGGGAAACTATTGGTTTCAGTAATCCTCCTTGTGTACTACACATGTTTGTGTAGTGAAGCACTTTAGTGCTTATTTGACTAACTCAAATAGTGTTGGACTCCCCTACTCTTTCCCCTGATCTTTCTCTCTCCATTCTTCTCTCTTTTTAGCAACTGCTAGTATCAAGAGCTGTAAAACTGTACAGAGCTAATGAAGCAACAAGTGATAGGTTGCTGTTACCTGCATAAATTTCTTACCTCAAAGAACTGCCTACTATTAACTGCTCCACTGTCTTGAGTCACACACTCCTGATTGTTTCTACTGTGGTCTGGTAGGCTGCCTCAAGGTTCCCTAGGATCACTTCTGTTCACTCAAACTCTCTTTCCCCTTTTCTTTCTAGTCTGTGCCCCATTGCTACTGTATTTGAATACATTTACCTTCATCCTCTGCCTCCTACTTGGACTGCATCCGCCCCTCCGCTGGGATCAACTTCCTCTTTGAAGTTACTTATTCTACCTCAGCAACTGGCGCCATTTTCAAACAGCCTTTTCATCCTTATGAAGGGAATTTCCTCTCCTCCCTCAGTAAGTGTGCACACCATTTACGTGTTTTACTGATTGTTTGTTGATGCTCCTTACCTATGGTCCCCGGTGCAGCCCCGCTCCTTTCGCCCTCGCTAACGCTCAGGCTCACCACTCCCCTATCCAGCCTTCCCACCTGCCCCCACTATCCCTAGTCTTATACCTGTCACCTCCCATCAATACTTCAGCCAGTCACAAATTCTCACAAGTAATACAGCTATCCTCCTTATCCTAATGTTAACACACTACCACACCTCCTACTTTACCACACTTACTACTACCTATGCAACCCCAACAAAACATACCTCCACTTATAATCCTCACACTCCTCACTACAGCCTACACGTATCCCCAAGCCTATACCATCACATTACTGTAATACCTAACTCAATCAGATTCATCTCAACTACACCTAGGACACCATCAACAAACATATTACCATCCTAACTAAACTCACAAAACTCTTACACCACATAAACCGCCAGCTGATCCTGGCAGGAGACATACAACCAAATTGAAGGCCTAACTCAATACAGACTACCACAGTTAACTCATCCCTCTCCTCCAGCCAATTGCCCATTACTAGTCCAAAATCCAGCCTATTACTCCTGAGCTTAAATATTCTGAGCATTAACAATAAGGTACATTTACTGCTTGCATTGCTATCCACCTATTCCCCTGATGTACTATGTCTTACTGAAACCTGGTTAAAGCCAGCAACAACTGACAATGAGTGCCTCCCTACTGGATACAATGCCCTGCGCCATGACAGACCGTCTAAGAAGGGGGGAGGGATACCATTACTTCATAAAAATAACCTAAACATAACCACTATTAACCTTCAAATCCCATCCTTTAATAATACTGTACTCCTCCTAACTAAACTGAAACTTAGCGACATAAAAAATCAATATTATCACCTGCTACATACCATTAGGTAACAATATCCCTACCCTAGAAGCCTTCTTACAATGGACAAGTCAAAACTTGCCACAGGTAACTATCATCCTTGGCAAATTTAATATCGACTGGAACACATTCCGCCAAAAAAACACACTAACCATATCAACCTTTACAGTTTCTCAAGTCATCCAATCAAACACTAGACCAAGAAATTCAAGAATCAAAGAAAGCCTCCTAGACTGGATCTCATTAAATAAGACTAACACCTCTTACCAAGCAGGCGTCCTTCCTGACATCCTCAGTGACCACCAGCCCACCTTTCTACTAAAATTCAAAACCCAGAACTACTTTACTGCTTTACTACAAACCACCAGGAACACAAAAAGCTTTGACTCAAACAAATTCAAACTTGAGCTAAAACACTATAACCGGAACATGCTAAAGGTACTACCCTAGAAGAAGGTGTAACCCACATCAATAATACTTTCCTAAAAATCCTAAATGCCCACACTCCAGCCCACACTACAAAACTAAAAGTGAAAACAGCCCCCTAGACTACCAAAGAGACTAAAAATAAAACAGCAGTAAGGAACAGAGCCTGGAATATATGGAGAGCTACTAAAATCCCAGCAGATAAGGAACAATTCCAAAAACTTAGAAATGGTACAAAAAAAAAATCAGTCCTCCTAGATAAAAATAATTATTTCATACAGCTACACAACAGGCACCAAAACAATACCAAAACATTCTGGGCAGGAAAGTACATTTGTGGGCACTTACCATAAATGTAGATGTTCGAGAGTATTCACTGTTGCAGTCATTACATTTGGGTAATCTGCTGGCAGGTTGCCCTCAGTCAGACTGAATAACAAAGTCTTGGGTCCTGTGTCGGTTGCTGTCTCCTCTTCCATGATGTCAGGGGTATAAAACATGCAGCCAACGTCATTTTAATCAGTTTTCTTGCCCCAGATGTCAGGTGCCCCCCAAATGGGGAGCAAAAATATATAAACAAACAATATATATATATATATATATATATATATATATATATATATATATATATATACACATGCACCTTAGAAACATAAAATTTACCTTCAACTAAAAGCAAATACACCACAAAGGCGTTTGAGAATAGTGAAGGAAAGAAAAGGTATAGAATGGGGGATGGCGGGTGGGTAACCCGGACTGCAACAGTGAATACACTCGAACATCTACATTTATGGTAAGTGTACACAACTGTACTATGTTCTTCGTGTTTCAGTGTTGCAGTCATTACATTTGGGTAGAATCCCAAAGCTATGGAAGGGAGGATGGAACCTAACAGCATTAGGAACAGCTATAAGGCCCTGCAAGAGTACAGTGGCAAAGCCTGAC
Source organism: Protopterus annectens (assembly GCF_019279795.1). NCBI lineage: Eukaryota > Metazoa > Chordata > Ceratodontiformes > Protopteridae > Protopterus > Protopterus annectens. The sequence continues at coordinate 720,568,402 of NC_056732.1, forward strand.
CTGAATTTAGGGAAGAGAGGTAAATGGTAATGCTTTGTGAAAGTATGAACAGAGCTCCAAGTAGCAGCTTCTACAATGTCTTTGGTAGGGACCCCTCTGAGAAAAGCTGCTGAAGTACAGGCAGCCCTGGTGGAATGGGATCTGATCCCCCTTTGGCACAGGTTTACCATGGTGCAAATAGCAGAATCGAATGCAGTGGCTTATCCATTTAGAAATAGTCTGCTTTGATATAGCCTTCACCTCTGATCATGCAGCAAATGCTACTAGTAGTTGCTCAGACTTTCTTAGAGATTTTGTCCTGTTCAAGTAGAATCTTACTTGTCTGTGTACATCCAATGAATGTAGAATCTGCTCCCCCTTGTTCTGCGGATTTGGGAAAAAAGTTGGCAGGTGAATGGTTTGGTTAAGAGCCACACTGGATACCACCTTAGGCATAAAGGAAGGATTGGTCCTGAGGGGCACCCTGTCCGGGTAAAATATAATGAAAGGCTCCACTGCCATGAGAGCCTGTAGTTCTGAAACCCTTCTAGCTGAAGTGACTGCCAAAAGAAAAGCTGTCTTCCAAGAAAGAAATTTTATATCCGCAGTAGCTGCTGGTTCAAAAGGAGGTAGGGTGAGTTTTTCCAGCACAAAATTGAGGTCCCATGCGGGAGATGACACTGTCCTGGGAGGCCTTAAATTTTTGGCCCCTCTGAGATACTGTTTTAGCAGTGGATGAGAAAAGAGAGGAGGCTCTGTGTTGTCCACTAATGATTGGTAGTGGATTTTTACGTACCGGGTTACCAGCCCTGACGCACAACCATCAACGAAGGCACGCCCCATTTATGTATGCCTCCACACAGAAGACGCTCTAGCTGAGAATCAAACAGGACAATGTCTTGCTAGGAGGCGACAACGCTACTGCAGCACCACCACCGCAATTCAGTTAAGTATTGTAAAATCTGGGGAATATTGAGCTTTGCTGTATCTATTCCCTGTGCTTGGTTCCAACCACAGAATCTCTTCCATTTATCAGCATAAGATTTACTAGTAATAGGCTGTCAGAGCATTCTGAACAGCTAGCATTTCTTTCTGGTTGATATGCAGATGCATTTAGTTTGGGCTCCATTTGCCCTGAATGCATCTCCCTGCCAGGTGGGCCCCCCAAGCATGGTCTGATGTGTCTGTAGTTAGGGTTTGGGTGGCAGGGGGTAGAGTGAATGACAGTCCCTTGTTTTGGTGACATGTCTCTGCCTCCCAAAGAAACTCCTGTTGTAGGCAGAGAATGAGAGGGATCATTGTTTCCAGGCTATGACCATGTTGACTCCATAAACCTTTTAGGTAACACTGAAGTTTCCTCATATACAGTCTCGCATATGGAATTAGTAGCAAAAATATACAGACGCTTAATAGTGCGCTGGTTAAATTTAGCACAAAACCGACAGCAAGGCACGTTGTGGTCAGGGCCCAGGCAAGGAATACAGTACAAATGAAAATCCTTATGAGGTATTTGCTTCCCACAAGTAATGCAATTATTAACTTTTACTGACATCGGTAAGGAGCAAGAAAAAGTTTCCCCAATGGGGTACTTAGCTTTAGTTTGAAGACTTTGGTTCTGAAACTCGAAAACAAAAATTTCAGGCGTCGGCTGACCGGCACTTGCAAACGGCTTCTGCTTCGGGCACTGCGTGGCAAGAAAAACTGATTAAAATAGCGTTGGCTGCATGTTTTATACCCCTGACGACCTGAAGTCATGGAAGAGGAGACAGCAACTGACGCAGGGCCCAAGACTTTGTTATTCAGGCCGACTGAGGGCAACCTGCCAGCAGATTACCCAAATATAATGACTGCAACAGTGAAACATGAAGAACATTAAATAAACTACTACAGCCCGGCAAACCCTCCAAACCATCTCCTACCTCCACTAGCAAAATCACAAATACACCAGATACCTTCAATAAATGCTTTATAGAAACACTCTCCAACCTTGTTAAAAAACTGTCCACATCCACCACCATTAATAACTCCATACCTATACACAGACCCAAAACAACCTTCCAGTTTCAACCCATCCCTACCAACTATATCAAAAGGCTACTAACCAAACTTAAACCTACTACACTTGCAGTTGATGGCATCCCTGCTGAATACCCTCAGTTGGCTGCCAATGAAATTGCCCTCCCAGTATCTATTCTTCTAAACAGATCTATTTCAGAAACCACTATTCCACCTATCTGGAAGACCTCCTATATCACCCCCCCACAAAGATGATACCTCCACCGACCCCACTATCACCCCATTGCCATCCTGTCTTCACTAGCTAAAATACTTGAAAAATGTGTACATCACCAACTCATGCCATACCTACTCAATCAACTTCTCTCTCTCCCACCCAGCATGGATTTGGCCCGATCACAGCACCACTATTGCCCTTTCTTTCACAAACTTAGTCAACCAAAACAAACATACAGGCAACCTAACATCTGCCATATTCTTGGATCTGTCAAAGGCCTTTGATATGGTCAACCATCCTAAACTATTTCAAGCCCTTACTGACTTGGGCCTTAGTAACCATGCATTAGCTTGGTTTCAGAATTACCTACAAGGAAGACAACAAGCGGGACAACAACCTATCCTCACTGCTACCCGTCACCATAGAAGTCCCACAGGGGTCCATTCTAGGACCCCTCCTATTCTCCAGTTTCACCAATAATCTTCACAGCATCTGTCAATATGCAACGGTTATACAATATGCTGATGACTCAATGCTACTCTGTTCAGCCAGTGATCCTCGAACTCCTCTCCATCACCCAAAAGTCTTTCAAACTACCAAAACCTGGTTTCTTAGCAAAAACCTAATACTAAATCCCCCCCCAAAAAACAAACTTCTGCTATTTTGTCCAAACAAATCAACCAAAATACCCAGCCCATTTAATATTGTGTCCAGGGATCGGACTATTATCTTCCCAGACACTCATACTAAACTGCTAGGAGTAGTCATTGATAAAAATCTCAATTTTGATCTGCATATAAATCAAACCATTAAAAACATCTGCAAAAAAACTGAGCAGTCAATATAGAAATACACCATTTCTAACCCAAACTGCCAGGACAATAATTGTGCAAACTCACCTCCTCTCTACTCTATTCTACGCGCCTCACCCATTTTCACCAACCTACTCAAAACAGAAATTGCCAAGCTCAACACCTGCTACAATCACAATGCCAAATTTGCAACCAGTACCCCATACTGATCCCACCACTGCCATTCCCTAAAACAACTTGACTGGCTTGAATTTCCTAATCTCCTATCCTTTCATCAGCTTTCCTTTGCACACAAACTACTACTTCCAGATAAAACTCCCGCACTGGCCAATCTACTAAAAGTACACTCTAGTGATAAAAAGCTAATGAAGGTCTCTAAGAGCAAATACACAGCAGGGGACTCCCTCTTCCCTAATTATATATGTAAAACGTGGAACTCCCTAGCCTCTGCTATTACCTGAACAGACTCAAAGGTTAAAGTGGAAAGACTGCTCAAAGAACACCTATAACTAACACGGATGTGTTTATGTTCACCCCCAAGCTACCTCCCCAACCATATCCTCCCTCTTCTCTAATCTCATGGTCTCTGTTTCAGAATTATACAGCTAAGAGGAACTGCAGCTTTTTTAATTCCCTGCTTCCTCACAGTATCACCTCTACACGTGGCCTCTCAGTTAGTACCTATACATATAGGAGCACTAAAATACTGCTAGGCACAGTTTGTTGTTTTTAAATAATTTTCTTTTCTTTCGCCATCTTTACACTTGCCACACCGTCCGCATACAGCAACTTTGTTGATCTGCCCCCTCTGACCTATTTGCTAATGTAGTCCATCACCAGTATGAACAGCAGTGGGCTCAGAGCTGAACCCTGGTGTACACCCCCTCTCACTGAGAACCCCTCTGAGGCCGAACACTGTTCATACTTGAGTCATTGGGTCCTTGTACATAGCCTGCACTAATTCTACCAATGTTTCTGGGACTTCAAACCACCGCAGTACTGGACAGATCAGTTTTTTTGGGACTCTGTCATATGTTTTTTCCAAGTCTAGGAATGCCCAGTTGGGACTCTCTCATCTCTAGCTTCTTTTCAAGTATCTGTCTCACTGCAAACATCGGGTCAACTGTGCTGCATCCTGATCTGAATCCGAACAGCTCATCTCCCATCTTATGTTATACTACTATCCGTTTATCAATCACCCTCTCCAGAACTTTCATGCAATCTGATAGAAGTTTGATGCCTCTGTACTGCCCACAGTTGTGGATGTCCCCTTTGTTCTTGTACACTGGCATGAGTATGCTTATTCTCCAGTCATCTGGGATACGCCTTTCTCTCCACACTGCTATGAGTACCCTCAGAAGCCATTTCTCCCCTACCTCACCCAGCATCTTTATTATTATCTGCTGTGACCTCATCTGAGCCTGATGCTTTCCCTGACTTCATTTTCCCTAGTGCTGTTCTTACTTTTTCTAGGGTGGGTTCCTCTTCTTCTCTCATCATAGGCTGTTTCTGGGGCAGTACAGCCTCTATGGGGGGTTTCTTCATTAGAAGCTGCTGGAACTACTCCTTCCATCTGCCTTTGATGTCCTGTGACTGGTGAGCAGGTTGTTGCTGGCATCCCTTATGAATGGTGTCTGACTATCTTCATCTTTCTGTCTTTGCCTTGCAACCTGATATAGTTTCTTTGTGCCACTTACTGAATCACTTTCCAGAACTTGGAAGAGTGCCTCTGATGCCCTATTCTTTGCTATTGCAACTTCTTTCTTAGCTTCGTTAGCCAATCAGTAGTCCTTCCTAGCTTGGTCATTTTTTCTATCTCCCACTTCTTCCTGCTCTCCTTTCTTTTGATGACTTTCTGGACTTCCCCATTCCACCACCAGCTTTCCTTACATAGCTCATTTCCATACCTGACTCGGCCACATATCTATTCTGTAGTCCTAACACATACTGTTTTTAGGTGCTGCCATTCTTGTTCAACTCCACCTATTTCCTCCTCTTCTTGGGGTGCTAGAGTCCTGAGAAATTCTTTGAACTGTTGTACTTTCTCTCCAGTCAAATTCCAGGTCTTCAGCCTGGTCTCTGTTGACCTTAGAGCCTTCTCTGACTACTGCTTGCAGCTGATTGTGGTAACTTGTGGTTTATACTGTTGGACAACTTTTTCACTGGGGATGACTTTGCAATCATGGATTCTACCCCAGTGCCTTTTCCTTACTAGGAGGAAGTCTACCCGATTTGCATGTTGGCTACATTTGTATGTGATCTTGTGACTCTCTCTCTTTCTAAACCCTGTGTTGGCTACTATTAAGCCATTTGTCAGACAGACATTTAAAATGGCTTCTCCTTCTTTATTCCTGTTACCCCACCCATGTGGACCCAGGCAGTCCTCACATCCTGTTCTCCCTGTCCTGATATGTGCATTCAAGTCACCCATTATCAACAAATTCATGTTGTCCTGCTTTATCTAGTAGGTCCTGCAACTGCTGTCTGAATGCACTCTTTTCCTCACTATCACAAACCTGCTGTGGGGAACAGGCTGAGATTATGAATACTGCCCTATCATTATACTGCCCTATCATTATAATGGAGTCTGATTGCCATGAGTCTGTCATTAATTCTGATGATATCCCTCAATGCCTTCTGAAGCCTCTCTCTCACCACAATTCCTGCACCCTTTCTAGCCTGTCCCCTTCCTGAGTAGTAGAGTGTGGATCCCAAGCCAAGTAACTTTAATGCACTGCCCTTCCATCTTGTCTTTTGGATACATAGGATGTCTAGCCTCCTCCGTATCATGTCACCCCCTTTCAAGCTGCATCTGGTCAGTGAACCGACATTAAGTGTAGCAATTCTTAGTTCATGTTTGGCAGGTTGGTTGGTTTTACGTCCAGCTTTCGCTCAACAGAGCTATCCCAGGTAACCCAGGCTGGGCAACTAGACACCGTTCGGCCAGTAGCTTACTGACCCAGGGCTGCTGGGCTTTATGACAAGCACACACTGGCCAACAGGGCCACAAAATACCCCTCCCACCATTAGCAAGGGTCCTGGGTGTAGGTCAGAGTAAACTGGGCCCTCAACCCACTTATCACCGGTAACTACCCATGCCCATTTTGGCGACATCAGTCAACATGACCAAATCATCTAGGGCCATATTTTTAAGCGAAGTGGCTAGCCCTGTCATGGCATGCAGTCTGTGATCCGTGCTCTCCTATCTTGAGGACACTGCACACCAAAGTAGATGCCCACAGCGGTTGATCTGTACAACTCTTCTCCCTATAGGACAACATGTAGAGTATGCACTGCTGCCCACAGCTCCATTCATTGGTGAATTTGAGATGGAAACACTTAGCATGTTTTTTCGGATGTGGGAGAAACCCCATGGAGACACAGGGAGAACGTGCAATCTCCAAAAAAAGCATTGGTTGGAGATCAGGATCAAACCTTGTACCTTGTGTATGGGAGGTGAAGACCCTAACCATTATGCCAACTGGTCACCAATGCCCTGTATAACTATTTAAGCAGTTGTGTATAATCGGCTGTACCTGACCAGATTAAAACCAGGTCTTGCCAAAAAACAAGCCACCCTTGTGGACCATTAGTATAAACAGGCTATACAACAAGAAAAAGAAACTAATGCCCAAGAACAAGACAGAACTGGCTCAGTAGAGCAAGAAATCCCTCTCTAGCTTAAACAAACAAATAAGAGATCTTGTGAAGTCCTCCAAAGCTAATTATGAAGCAAAAATAGCTTCCTTAGCCAATGATAATCATAAGGCATTCTTTAACTACATCTGAAATTTAATAGGCAATACCCAGCTATGTGTTGAATTGGTTGTGGATGGCACCACCCATTCTCAAGCAGAAGCAATAGCAAACCTGCTAGCTGACAGCTTTGGAGCAAATTTCACCCCCCATCCCCTCCAGTCATTCCCCAAAGTATAACCGCTACAATTCCTCAGCACATTATATCAAGAGAGCAGGTCATCTTGGTGCTCTCCAAGGGCAAAAACACAGCATCAGTCGGACCAGACAACATCCCAGGCTGTCTTTTAACCAAGTTAAAATATGAATTAGCAGGCCAACTTGGACGCCTCTTGTCACTCGTCCTTCTCTAACACAGATGACTAACAGGCGGGGTAGTTCAGTTTAGATGCATTATTACACAGAAACACATCAGGATGGATAGCAGTATAATAAAATATAAACAAACTGATTAACAGACAGACCTTACAGATATACATGCTTACATCTCAACAGCTTACTACAAGATGTCAGTCAGGTTTACACATGCTCAGTATTTATACACTTGTGCAAGCCCTTAGCTTCTTAAAGATACATACACACACAGATTGATCTACATCCTCCCTCTTAAAAAGATTGCCCTTAGTTGAAAATAACATTGGAGTTAGACATGCATTACTATAGACAGTAGTAACAAATGCAATGTTCATGTCCAAGTTGCCGTGTTTCTATAATATGGTCTGGAGATGTGACCAGCTCTCGTAACATAACAATCTGGACTGGGTTTAGCAACAGGGCCAGTCTTCGGTGAACAACTCATATCAGGGACTTCTGGATTCATCACAGGAACAGGAATATTCTCTGGAACTACAACACTGGATAACTCGCTCTCTGATGGTCTTTCTTACAGGCTATGTGCTGTGGTATAGGCTCAGACACTAGCACCAAATGATTCTGATTCCGCCTAAACTCTACTCCTGGTGATTCCACAATGTACAATCTCTGCTCTGAGCAAATATTCTTCATGACTCCAAACTGATCATAACTTTTGGAAGTTTGCATCCTTACCACTTCTTGTAATGGATTGAGCAGTTTGCTGCTCTTATCACAGTAGAACTTTTGGGTTAAATGCTTCTTCAACAGATTGTTTTTCACTGACCTGTTCTTAACACATGGAATCAACAATTGACTACTGATTGGTAATGTGGTTCTGGTTTGTCTTGAAAGAAGTCTCTGGGCAGGTGAATCATGATGTTTATCACAAGTAATATTTCTGAGATTCAAGAGATTCAGGAAAACATCACAACTCTCTCAATTTGACTTCTCAGGTAACTGTTCTGCACTTTAAACTGCACGTTCTGCCAAACCATTTGATTGCGGATACTCTAGGCTACTCGTGACATGAGTAAAGTCCCACTCTTCAGCAAATCTTTTGAACTGTTGGCTTGTAAGCTGTGTACCACTGTCAGAAAACTTTGTGCGGGCTACCATGGACTGCAAAATTACACTTCATCTTAGTGACGACAGTATTAGATGATAGGAATAGATATTTATATTAATATCAAACCAATATGAATACGAGTCTACTTACACCGAGTAATCGATCAATGTCAGTGGCTACTGTCAACCAAGGTAGTTCAGGAATCTGGTTTAGATGAAGTGGTTCTTTCTGTTGATGTGACTTAGTACTATTAAAACAGAACAAGATAATAGCACTCTCTCAATATCTTGTGACACAGAAGGTCAAAATACTAAACCTCTCGCCCTTCTTTTGGTAGTGTCTGCTCCTGGATGAACACGATGCAAGATCGTAATATACTCTTGTTGCAAGGATATTGAAACAATTACTTTCGACATTTCACAATGATACCATTGTCGGACAAAATCTCATCGCTGTATGGAAAACAAGATTGCACTTCTTGAGGTCAACTAGATTGCTTTGACAGCCATCCTTGTTGAATAAAGTGGTTGAGCCTCTGTAAAACTGGATCTGTGGCTGTGTGATCTCAGCTCATCAAGACGTGTTGAAGAAAAATTTCTCACATCCATGACTTCAAAATCAAGGTTCTCATTCTCATGATGTTCAGTGCTGTTTCTGGGCGATCTGGACAATGTATCAATATGATAAAGAAGTTTGCCTTACTTGTACACAAGAGTGAAATTATACTTCTGCAATCTCAACATCATATATTGCAATCTGGCTGGAGCAGTATGCATAGGCTTTCTCAAAATAGTGACTAGAGGTTGGTGATCTGTTTTGATCTGGATAGGTCTTCCATAAACAATCATGGAACTATGAACATGTAAACACAATTGCCAAAAGCTTTCTCAATCTGAGCATATTGCATTTCCCTTTAGGTAAGGGTTCTCGATGCATAGGTAATAGGTTGATCCTCTTGTAGAATGACTGCACCTAGACCAAATTTTGAAGCATCACATGAAAGAGCAACTGGCCTGTGAGCATCATAGCATCGGAGAGTTGGTGGATTGGAAATGCTCTGTTTCAGGACATAAAATGTCAGGTCTCTGAGTGGTGCTTATATTTGACTCAAGTCTGGAATGAAGTTGCCTAGATAGTTAACCATGCCAAGAAAACATTGCAGGGCTTGAACATTGCTTGGAGCTGGCATCTCGAGAATGTCCATTTGCTTGGAAGGGTCTGGTCGTAGGCCTGAACTGGTAAATACACGACCAACATAAGTAACTTCTCATAGCCTGAATTTGCATTTCTGTGGATTGAGCTTAAGATTCACTTGACATGCTCTTTCCAGAACTTTTCTGAGGTTTCTGTCATGTTCAGCTTCAATACCCTCCTATTAGTATGTTGTCTACTGTAAGGAGACCCAGAAAAAATTTGCTCCATTGCATGCTGAAAGACTTGACTTGCAGAAGTTATCCCACATGGCACTCTCAAAAATACATGCCTTCCAAATGGAGTACTGAAAGCAGTTAGCAATGCGGATTTCTTGTCGAGCAAACTTTGCCAAAATGAACTCTTCACACTTAAGACAGAAAAAATAGTGGCACAAGAGCAGTGACTTCTTTAACTGTATGTATTGGATGATGAGGTTGTTTTTGTGCTTTCTTCAAATCTCGTGGCTCAATACATATTCTGATGTCATCTGATCTTTTCTTATGAGCTACCACCATGAAAGATACCCACTCAGTTGGTTCATCTGCTGGACAAATCACATCTTGTTGCACCATTTTATCTAGCTCTGCTTTGACTCTGTCTTGCATACTATTGGAACTTTCTGGGCTGGCCTGATAACTGGACGGACATCTAGGTCTAACTTCATGGAGTACACAACTGGAAGCTTGTCTAGTTTGCCATGAAAAGAGCAGCATAGGTAGAAAAAATATTTTGGGTGAAATTAGAGTAGTGGTCTTTCAAGCTAACATGATGGATTTCCTTGTTAAATGAAAGCAGTCCCATTCTCAAACTTGTCTCTGAGCACTAATAATGACTGGATGTGCCTCTTGATCACATAAAATAACAAGTTGTTAACTTTTCCCAGCAAAGTAACATGAAAGCACTACTTAGCATTCAGTTTGAATTTCTTCACCTGCTTCACTGAGACTGTGCAAACTCTGAACTTGCTGGAAAGCACTGTGGTTTACCAGCGAGTGCTGCAGGGGGTACAGTTGCTGCCATGTGTTTGGGCCTATTTCTTTTAACCACATGCTGCACACTGTTAACGTGAGTTCTAGAAGTTACTGGAATCATGGATCTCTCATTCGTAAGCATATCTGTGAGCTCGTATATCTGACAAATCTCAATGGCCTTATTCAAAATTAGATCACTGTCACAAACCAAAATCTTTCTCACATCAACCTTAATGCCACACACAAGTCTGTCTTTTATCAATTCATCCCTTAAATTACCAAATGTGCATGTTTTACCCTTATTTCTCAAATCAGTTATATATGCCGCAAAAGTTTGACCAGGCTTTTGTTCCCTTGCATAAAATAAGTGCCTTTTCATTGTAATGTTTGTCTGGGGTTTACACATTTCTCTAAATTTACGTTTTAAGCACACAGGGTCTTCCCTTGGCTCAGCCAATACAACAATATGATGGTTTTCACCTCTCCTGCAAAGACAGCAGATGCATACACAAATGAGCGCTCCCTTTCAATGGCTTCTGACCCAGCTAAATTAAGTAGAATAAATCCCTTTGTATGGTCATCTTTATCAGAAAATGCAACCTGTGTGAAAATGTCGTACTCTTGCTCAAACATCCTCCAGTTCTCTGCATATTATTGTCAAAAAGTGCACTGGGTTTTTGAAATCTGTCTGCCATCTCTACAAAGTATGCACAAACACACTGAAAATATGGCCCTTGTAATTACATATGAAAAAGCACACAGCTAGCACTTGAAATAACATTCAAATGCACAATCAACTCTTCGAAATACTGTACTTTGCAAAATATGCTCTGAAATGGTTGTATCTTGTGAAATAACTGTACTGTAACACTGCACAAACATACGAACATTTCATACACTTCTGGTAACTCAGATGTCTTTAATTAATATGAAACAAAACAGTGTAAGAAACTACCACGGAGATTACTTGTAATTAATATGAAAAATGTGTGCTTAATAAAAAATGTGGTAATTTCCTTTTATTTGATTTGTTTTATGCAATTCAGACTTTATTTCAAACATTTTCTGTAGTTATTTCAAATATTTCTGTTAATATGTCATAATATTGGACATTTTGGTTTATTAAAATATCCTTTAGAGCATTCTGTACATTTTGTTTCATATTTTCCGAATAATAATTTATTTGAGCAAGTTTTAACATCTGAAATTCATTTCTAACCTGTTTTACAAATCATACGTGAAGTAGGGATGATCTACTCCTATATACTCCTCCAATACCAACCGGATGCCTCTCAAACTTAAATTGGAGAAAATTAAATGCTTTCTGGCAACAAAGCATTTTAGCCATGCCTCTTCTGACACCATGTCCTTTTAGACATGCTACTTCTGACACCATGTCACTCTTCCCTCTCTAACATAGAGGACGAACAGGCAGGGTAGTTTGGTTAGATGCTTTACTACACAGAGACACATCAGGATGGATAGCAGCATCATAAAATATAAGCAAACTGATTAACAGACAGACCTTACAGACATGCATGTCTACATCTCAGTTTACTACAAAATGTCAGTCAAGCTCACATGTGCTGAGTATTTATACACTCGTGCAAGCCCTTAGATAGCTTCTTAAAGATGCATACACACACACACTGATCTACACCTGTTTAACCACAGCCTGTGAACTGGCCATGTTCTGGCAGAATGGAGGACAGCAACAGAAATCCCTCTGCACAAAGGGAGTCCATCAACCGACCCTGGGAATTATAGGCTCATAAGCTTGACAAGCCTCATCTGCAAGGCCATGGAGAGAATCATTATGGACCTTATTAACAAGGACACAGGTAATCTCCAAACTCTGGACCCTACCCAGTTCGGATTTGTTAAACGTAGATCATGCCTATTAAACAGGGTTGAATTCTTGAAAGTCACCAAGGCTATTGACGAGGGACAGACAGTGCATCCCTCCTATCTTGACCTAGCCAAGGCATTTGACACAATCTCCTATTCAGGTATTATAAAGAAACTCTCCCAAATGGGAGTTAAACCCTACATTGCCAGATGGGTAGCCAACTGGCTCACCGAACGGACACATACCATCAAAGTGGGTGACTTCAACGCTAGCAACAGACCAGTCACCAGTGGCACTGCTCAAGGTTCTGTGCTGGGCCCCTTACTGTTTGGAATTTATTTCTCAGACATCCAGGAAAACTTGGCTGTGGCTGACCAAGTTCACTGATTGCAAATTTGGAGCAATCATCGAGTCTCCCACTGATGTTAACATACTACAGACAGGGCTAATGGACACAAAGGATTGGTGCCAAAGCCATGAATTAAAGCCAAATGCAAAAAAAAAAAAGCATTATTACTCGTTTGAGAAAGATGACATCCCTGCTAGTTACATCACAGACAGCACCCTCCTATGTGTAGACCCAATTGTACATGCTCTGGGTACTCAGGTTGATAGTGACCTGAACTTTGACCACTATGTATTCACAGTAGTAAGGAAATCCTTCTATGTGGCACATCTTAAAAGTAAAGGCATTACAACTAGATCTAAGGATGTTACAATTCCATTACATTAAGTCTTCATCAGACCGATAATGGAGTACAATGTCCATCACTGTATTCTGTCTCCTACAGGCAGCTAATGGTTGACCTATGCCTGGCTTACGGGGCAAGTCTCAGACCTGGCCCTGATGGAAATTCCACACATTCATAAATTAAACTGCATGAGGATCACTCGCTCTAGGAATCTTAACCTACTGTCTGACATGAACAGGTCATGCTGGAGAGATAGATGCATCTCCCAGCGACTGACACTTCTCTGGAACAAGCTTCCAATTCATGTGAAACAAAGCACCTCCTTAACCCTCTTCAAACACAACTCAGATCAAAGGATGGGTGACCGCAAATTCACTCCTGGGGTGACGCCCATGTCCCTCCTGGATAGAGGAAGTCGGTATTAACTACCATAAACCCTTACCTCTGCGATCTTCACTCACCTAACCACTGACAACTGGGGCAACTCGGGATAAATATGGCTAGGCTTGTAAGAGCTCTATGGCTGTTAGCCTAGTAACAGTCTATGAATCTATAAATGCTGGAATGTATTTATATTCAACCTAAAACTGCTATTATAGAGCTTAAACAAATTTTGGGAGAAATAATCTGCTTTCAGCAAGAAATGCTACTTATAGGTGGGGATTGGAACTTGATTTGCAAAAGTGAAGATGTATCTGGGGTACCTAGAAGGGAAAATATAACAAAAGGTAGTATACTTCTGAAGAAATTTATGAAAACATTTGGTATGAAAGACAGGAAATTTACTAGGAGGAATATCAGACAGGATTTACCCATTATTCCCCAAGGTACAGTAACTTGGCTGGGCTAGACTAGACCAGAACATGTGCATTTAATTGAAAGCTTTGACACAGATCCAATAACCATTTCAGAATATGGGCCAGTAACAATGAAGATAAAAAGTGCAGGGTAATGAAGTAAAAATGAGGCACGGGCATTTCTGCACATACCTATTAATACAGAAATTTAAGGAATGGGTAGAGGTATTAGGGAAGATAGAAATGTCTTCATAAGTTACAGCAACTGAATGGGATAAAATGAAAGCGAAGTTTAAATATGGTATAAATAAAAGAAAAATATATGGTTAAGAAGTAACAAGAACTATTTAGAAAGGCTGACAGAGGTACTGCAGAATAAGGGGAATCTCAGAACAAGTGTATATGCAGAGTGCTAAAGAGAAAATAAGAGTAGCTGGGTAATATGCATGAGTTTACAACGACTGCTGTCAAGCAACTGTATTTTGATAACTTCAGATTACAAAAACTTTGAGCACTACAACTTTGGCAACAGAAAGTAGAAAGGCTTGTTGCCAAACTTAGGGAGCCTATAACAAGAAAAATAACCACAGACCCTGTTGGGGTATTAAGAGATACTTCAGAAATTTTGTGAACATTTGTATAAGGCAGAGAGATGTGGACATTAGGAAGAACTGCAAATGGAAATATTTATGGGAGACTTAAGTATGCCAAAGTTACAGGTAGGTGAGGCTCAAATTTTAACAGTTAAGATAGGAGGGAAGGAGATGAGATTAAAACAGTAATGTATTATCACTTTGCAGGAAAGTCTTCAGGAATAGATTGTATTCTTGCGGAAGGTTTGAAGCTAGTAGGGAAGAAATTGATAAAGATCTGGAAGGTTGTTTGACAGTATTTTAAAAGAAGGGTAGCATCAAAACCCTTGGCTATAATACCTAAAGATGGTAAAGACCCATCAGATGCAGCTACATATAGGCCCATTTCAATTTTAACCATGATTATACACTGTTTATGTCTATAAACAATAAAAGAATGGCAAAAGTGTTGCCAAAATTGATATGGATAAATGTGTTTTTGTGGAGGGGGAGGTAAACATTTGACAACATTAACAGAATGATGATCCAGAGGGAAGCAGAATGAAAGAAAATACAGCTGTTATTAGTGAGTGCTGATGCAGAGAAAGCATTCAGCAGGGTAAGCTAGGATTTTATGAGTAGGACAACAGAAGCATTTGCATTCCCTAATCCAACAAGGTCAATTAAAAGGATGTACAAGGAATCTGAGGCAAAACTTAAAGTGAGAGGGTTCCTCTCAGACAAGTTGGGAATGAACTGAGGAACCAGTGAGAGTGTCTTCTTTCCACTTTGTTGTTTGCGTTATACTTAGAGGCACTGGTGAAGAAAATAAGTGACTCAGACATTCAAGGGTATAATTGGTATGGTAATCAAGAAAGTTGGCTTTATTTGCAAACAATATTATTTTGTATCTGATAAGACCAGAAAAGGACAGCTCAGTGTTGTGGAACATTTTGAGAGTTTCAAGTCTTTTTGGGATAAAAAATAAATGAAAACAAAGGCTACAGTGGTAAACTATTTACCCATACATGAACTGGCTCAACAATACCCATATTTATGGGGACACAACAGAATGAAGTATTTAGAAGAATGGATTAAAAGGATGCTGTTATGGCAGTTAAGGATATGTGGGAAGAGAGAAAGATAACACTGAGAATCTGGAAGCTCTTGTTTATGGATATAGATAGGAAGATACAAGCAGTGAAAATGTTTTAGTCCCTTTAGTTTTATGTACAGGTCAGGCATACTTTTTATCTACCAGTGGAGAAGATGTAGACATTAATAAAGAGTTGAAGGATTTCATCTAGGAGGAGGAGATGGCAAGGGCCAAATGGGATAAGTTGATCTTTCCAATAAAACAGGGTGGTTTATAATTACCTGATTTGAATGTATACTTTAGAACTACACAGTTAAGGCTCATATACATAACACAAGCAGTAAGGTATAATTTAAAGTAGAAAAGAATGATAATGAAGTAGGGGGAATGCAAGAAATGAGAGTGGGATTTTGGATGCTAATCCTTAAGAAGCATAATTACAGCTATATAGAATATTATATTCATAACCTAGCAAATAATATTTTAAGAATTAAACCAACAGGATATTGGAGAAAGGAGATTTTTGCTGATAGTGTTGACTGCAACTTGGGGTACAGAGAATAGGCAAGAGAAAGGCTGGAATTTACTGCAGAAAACTGGGTATTGGGAGCAAATAACTAGACAGAGACAGGGAACAGAGTGGGATTAGATCAAGAAGACATTTGGATTGCAGGCAACAGACTGCCTTCCCTATCAGGGACTGATAACAGAGTACAGGCAAAGAGGAAGGGATAGCTGAATCCTAAGTGAAAGACCTAGCCTGGCAGAACTTTTAAATGAATCCATAACTGAAGCTGCTGTTAAAAAAAGAATAATTAGTAGGGCATTTAAAATATTCCACGATAACTATAGGAATCAGAGGAGGTTAGAAAAGACTGGGAAGAAAGGTTAGATAAGCAATTCACAAGGAAACAAGGGGAGGGCATATGCATGTCTCCCAAATATGCAACAAAGTTTAGAAGATTTATTATTTTTGCTTGGAAGTGTTTGCATAAGTATTTTCACAACTCAAGCAGACTTCAAAGAACTTTCCTCATGAAGCTAGGAAATGCTGGAGGTGTGATGGGGAAGAAAAAGGTAACTCGAACATATGTTTTGGGAGTGTAAGGAGTTGGCAGACTTTAAAAATTCCCTACAGAGTACTGTGTCATAAATACTGGGTTAGCAAAAGGGTGTAACTAAGGAAATTATGTTTTTTCAGATGGGATACAGGATACTGAATTGCCTAGACATAGTAAGGTCTTAGGTTTAATCCAGGTGGTTGCCAAAAAACAATTACTAGACAATGGATATCAAAGTCCGAAACTGTAGGAGATAAAAGGACTAGAAGTGGGATCTTTAGAAAAAGGTCGGAGCAAATTATGTAAAAAAAAAAAAAGAAAAAAAGAAAAAAAATGGAAATTGTGGGAAAAAATACATAAAGAATAATGCTTTGGAGGAGGAATAAGGTTTAAGGGAAGGCAGGAGCTGTAAATGTATGTAATGTTGAATTGAGGATAACTGTATAAAAGACTATTTGTGTTTTATTATGTTTCAGCTGATTACATGTTAAAATGATTTGCTTTCTTTTACATAAATGTATGCTTGCCTGTGTCTTGCATGACAAATAAAGGTGTTAAAATCTTAATCAACTGCTTAAGATCAGTAGACAAATGTATCAGTGCTACCGCAAATAAGCCATTTTGCACTTGTACATGTGGCCTGTGTTTATCCTGTAAGTTTATTATTAACAGTCCCCATTTGGTGCTGGCACATATGGATAAAACTATCAATGCCAAAGAACATTGTAATTTTAATTCCACTAGGGTAATTTAGTTATTTGCTCAACCAGTAGCTGCTTCTATGGTGGCAGAACAAGAATGAAGCCTGGCAACTACGACATATCATCACTACTATACCATTAAAAAGAAAAATGGAAACAATGCCTAATAGAGGCATAGCTAAGACTGCAAAAGTTTTAAGTTATTTGGAGGATTAGACCAAGTTCAACTGGACTCTACAGGTGGAGATTACAATAGCATATTAGAATTCCAAGAACTGGGATGCAATTGAGACCAAGTTAACAAAACCCTTGGCAAAATTTTGTATTAATTTAAGAATTTTGTACATGACTGGAGAACATTTAAGTAATTGACTTGGTTGAGAGAATGGCTTTAATCTGATGCAGACTAACACTGTAGACTAAAGCACTCACTGTTTTATTACAGCTAGCATTCTTAGATTTTTTTTTTACACAATGTTTGAGTCTTTCGGCTTTTCCCGGTTAGGGGTCACCACCGCGGAACTCCGGCCCGCTAATGATTGGCAGTAGATTTTTACATGCCGAGTTGCCGGCCTTGACGCACAACCTTCATCCAAAGTCATTCTTGTACAATGTCATGGAAAATGCATTTTCCTTTAATCACTGATATATTTGTTACTGACACAGAGTTTCTTAATTGCTATTCCTACCATTCTGTCTTCACATGTCATCTTACTGCTATGGCCTTCTGTATACCACCTACTTTGGTCATGCATCTCTACTGACACCATCTAAAGGGTAAGTAAAGTAAGGCATGTTTTCTCTCAATCACACACTAAAATTAAGAGAAGTACCTCTTCCATCTCATCCTCCCTTGGCCTAAGAGCACTGCTTCACTTCCCTCCCATCTACTCTTACTTCTGCAACTACATTTTCATGTCATTTGCCATTCAGGCAAGAAACCCACTTAGGTTCATAGGTTCATAGGTTCATACTAGGCTATCTGCCCAAGGGCATTTATAAGCCTAGCCCATAGTTATGTGGCTTTCGCCACCCCTTTAGTTTGAAGAAAACTATGCCTATTATTTTGCTGTGCCTCTGTCAAGCAGTGACACTGAAGTAATCCCTGGGGTATATCTGCGATCTCCCATCCATTGGTCAAGATTCCTCTTGAACAAGGCCAGCGAGGTGCTCTGCCTCACATGTACCGGGATTTTGTTCCACAGCATAGGGAGTCTCTGGGTGATGAATCTGTCCCTCCAGCACGTTCTATTAATAACCATGTCAAGGTTTAAGTCTCCCGCCCTTGTGGTTCTGAGGGATCTAGATTTTTTGAGGTGAAGCATATTCATCAAATCTGGGTTTGACATGGCCTTATATGTCAGGCACAGGTCATCTCTGAGCAAGCAGTATGCGATTGAATAGAGCTGGAGTTCTTTTAGTCTGGCAGCATAAGACATATTTTTGAGACCCTTTATCCTTTTGGTGAGGAACTTTTGGGGCCTTTCCAGCTGCTGCAGGTGTCGTGTCAGATACATTCCGAATGGGGCATTGTACTCAATCATAGGTCTAATGAGTGAGGAGTACAGGGGGACGATGACCTCCCTAGATCTAGATGTGAATCCTTTCATGATCAGGTGGGCAATGTAGAAGGTTTTCCTCACTACTTTGGCAACATGATTCTCAAACGAAAGGTTACTGTCAACCTGGGTCCCCAGATCCCTGATGACTTCTTCTGTGCTCAGTGGATTGCCACCTATATGGTAGCTAGGGGTAACCTTGTTTTTCCCGAAGGGTATGACTATGCATTTCTTGGCGTTTAACTTTAGGCCATGGCTCTGGCACCAGTTATCCGTTTCTGTGAGGCCCTTCTGAAGGATATCTGTGTCAGATGTGTTTTCGACTATGGCACCCAGTTTGCAGTCATCTGCAAACTTTGTCAGCCATAACCCTCCTGTGTTTGCTTGTACTTCAGAAAAGTAGATGCCGAACAAGAGTGGTCCCAGGACTGAGCCCTGTGGGACACCACTTGTGACAGGCTTTGAGTCTGACATGGCGCCAGCAACTCTGACCCTGTGGGTTCTGTCACTTAGCCAGTTTGCAACCCATCTTGTGATGTATGGGTTTACATTTAAGCCGATGAGTTTTTCGATGATACCTGAGTGGGGTATTGTGTCGAAGGCCTTTGCCAGGTCGAGGTAGGCTGTATGGACTGCCTTTCCCTCATCAATGGCCTTGGTGACTGTTTCAAAAAAGTCAACCAAGTTTAAGAGGCATGATCTGCCTTTGACAAAGCCAAACTGGGATGGATCCAAAGTCTGCAAGTTCCCTATGTCTTTATTTATGAGTTCCATTATGATCCTCTCCATGGCTTTGCAGATAAGGCTTGTCAAGCTAATGGGATGGTAATTTCCAGGGTCGGTGGAGGCACCGCCTTATGAAGTGGGACCACAGTCACCGTCGCCACTCCTTGGAACGTATCCTGAGGTGAGACTAAGATTAAACAGCTGTCCTAACTGCGGGTTTAATTCCTCATTGAGTTCGTGGAGCACACAGCCGGGGACACCATCCGTCCCATGGATGCTGTGTTTTTGCCTTGGAGAGAGCAGTTCTCACCTGGGCGTTGGAGATGTTTGGGGGCTACAATCCTCTGGTATAGATATCTCTCCTTTTGGGGAGGGGGAGTTTGCACTGAACCTGTCAGCCAGTATGTTGGCAATGTGTGTAGGTTCAGTAATCTTCACATCATTTTGAACTAATTCCGAGCATATCTGGGAGTTTCCTCCTAGGTTTCTAACATAGCTAAAGAAGGCCTTATGATTGTCTTTTGAGTCCTTGGCATTTTTCTCTCAAAATTTGCCTTGGATGATTTTATGAGAGCTCTTAGTTTTTACTTATAATGATCAAAGGTGTCTTACCTTTCAAGGATTTTGCTCTATCTTGTAGTAGCTTCCTCCTTTTGTTGTAGAGCTTGTTTATGGCTGGGGTCCACCAGACTGGACGCTTGCCTTTGGTACAAAGAGTCTTAGTTTTGTTTGGGATTGCCTGATCCATGCAGTCCTGTAGGTGCTGGTAGAAGGCATTTGTAAGTGATTCAGCGGTTTGAGTAATGTTTACCACTGGCTCAGGGCCTTAAAGGAGACCACACTAGTTTTAGAAGTGTGAAGTCGGCTTTTGAGAAGTTTTTCACTGTGGTCTTTTTATTTCAGGTGGGGGCGGGATGAGGACCTCCAGCGAGATCACCAGTGAGGGGTATACTTCCGGTGTTGAACATTGTGATCCCATGTTCGTGATGATGAGATCAAGTATGTTTTCTCCTCTTGTGGGGATGGTGACTAGTTGTTCCATGGCATTTGAGTTTATGAACTCCAGGAACCTTTGGGCTAGAGTGTTTGGGCTTGAATAGTGTTCCCAGTCTATATTAGGGTAGTTGAAATCACCTAGTATGATGGTATTTGGAGATACATTTATCCCCTCTAGTGTTTTCAGAAAGGCCATGTGAGGTTCCTGAGTTTGAGAGGGTGGCCTGTAACATGCTACAAATTGCAGAGCAGTCTTGCCTATGGTTAATTGCACCTGGATGGTCTCCGATGCATCGTGCGTTGCCACCAACCTTGAGGTGTGGGTGTCCTTTATGAATATGGACACCCCCCCTCCTTTCTTGGTGTTGTCCGGATTTTGGGGCCGGAACGCATGATATGAGGTGAAACCTGATAGTGCTGGGGTGCTCTCAGGAGCCTTGAACCAGGTTTCTGTCACAGCACAAACATCGATGTTCTCCATACTGAGAAGGGCCTCGAGTGCATCTTGAGATTGAGACTTCTGGCATTGAGCAGCATTACCCTTAGTTTTTTTCATTTTTTGTGTTCTAGGGTGGTAGGTTTAGAATTTGAGCTTTGCCTAAAAAGGCACTATGGGGTGGCAAGAGCCTTTGCCAATATCCGGAAGCCCAGGGTGACAGGTGCAAGCCGTCCCTCATGAAGCAGCGTGGCTTGTCCAGCATGTCATCCCAGGCAGACAGACATTGGATCCCCTTTGAATGACACCAAGATTTAAGCCAATTATTAAAGCTGATCATCTTATCACTGTATTGTGGCATCATTCTAGGTGAAGGTAGGATACTGCTCAAGGTCAGGGTCATACCTGCCTGGGCTACATAATCAGAGAGCTCCTCTATGTCTCTTTTCATGTAGTCCAAGGAGGTACGTCTCAGGTCATTCACACCAGCGTGGACAATGACAGAGTCACTTGTACCTGCTGTTGAGAGACCTGAGTGCTTGCGTTATGTGGCGGATTCTAGCCCGACAGGCAGCTTACTGTGACCTTCTCCTTACTCAATCTGGTGAGCGGACGTCAGTGTGTCTGACTATGGAGTCACCAATGACAGTGTGTCTGGCATTGTGTTTGGCCTTAAGGGCTGTGACTGTTTGGCACACTGACTATGTGGTCTATGTGTTGAATGTGTTGTGTCCTGAGGTGGCAGGTGTTTGGGTGTCTGCTTTGGTGGCCTCTGCTGTTTTGGTAGATTTTTGATCAGAGCCTCCGAGTATGTCTTTGTGTATTTATGTGTATGATTTGAAGTATTGATAGTACTATGTGAGACTGGGTTTGTGGTGTGTGAGGTTACCTTCTCCTCCTGTCTGGTCTTGCCAGTCCTGTGTTGAGAGAGCTCAGCCTCCAGTTTGGCTATATAGTTGCATCTCTCGCATGTATTTGTGTTTTGTGGAAGAAGGAGAGGGTTGTCCGTGTACATGAGGCAATTGTAACATTGCCTCAATATTCCCAGATTCACCAGCTGAGCAGGAGAGGACACTAGCAACTGATCCCTCGACATGCTAGAAGGAATAGACAAGGACTTTGAAAAGACTCCGGGGGATGTGGGTGATCGAAAAGGGATTTTGGCTAGTGGGGTACTATGTATAATAAAAGTGCTATATCAAAGTAAAAAAATACTTTAGGAGCAAGTGCTAGTCTTTACAGATAAAGAATAGTCTACTTAAGAATCAAGTAGAGCTGAACTTTCTAGATATAGAATACGCTGGTTTGATCAGCAGTACAGTTCAAGGAAGGCTGTTTTAAGGGAAAATTTGAAGAGTGGAATTTAGGCAGCCCGAATAGTTTAACCTTGATTAACCACCGCTGCTCTTGTGTGCTCCTGTAGCAACTCCGCGCTAAAGCCCGCCAAAGCGTGCTTTATAGCAGGGGGCTGGAAAAGACAGGAAATGACCCAAAATGGCCAATAAACTACAAGTTACTGCTTTAAACCACTCCTCTGAGGACAAACAGGCAGTTCAGTACTCCCCACCCTCACTGGTGAGTAAAGAAACTTCCCTTTGACCAAACAAGGAAAATGGAGAAACACAGGAACCAAGACAAAGCCCAGGGATCAGCAAAATCTGATCACTGAAACAAACTATTAGGAAAGTATGGAAAACAAGGGTATTTTTTTGTTTTTTTCCGGATTTTTTTTTCAGATAGGCAGAAAATACAATAAATGCTGTGTTTTTCGACTAATTGCTATCAAAAGCTAGTACACTTGAGTGTATTAGCCTGTTGTTTAACTTTTAAGCAAAACTTAAACAAGCAAGTGCAACAAACAATTCAAGCTATTAAAAACAGTAAAACAGGTAATAACAGAATAAAACAGGCAGAAATAGTAGTCGAAAGGCTTAAAAAGTCGAAAATGCAGAAAAAAATACTTAGAATCTGGAAAGTTTGTCTTTTCTGGTCTCTGCTGCTCTAGGAACTCTGCTGGACACCACGAGGAGCTGTGCTGAGTTCTCTATAGCCAGAAAAGCCCGCCAAAACGTGCTTTATAGCAGGGGGCTGGAAAAGACAGGAAATGACCCAAAATGGCCAATAAACTACAAGTTACTTGTGGAGAGCACAGCCATTGTCCATCTGAGGCTGGGGGGGGGGGCTGCAGTTTTCCCCTCTGCACATGCCCATAACTATTCCAAGGTCTGGCATGCAACTGGAATGAAGCTATATTATCTGCTTCTGTGGGTGACATACCCCTCAAGACTGCTCTGCCCCCCCTCTTTCAAGACAGCATTCCTTGGGAATTCTACAGTGGCAACCAACACCAGGACATGCACCCTGCTTCCCTTCAAACAGATGCAAGCCATGTCACTCCTCTCCCTCACCCCACTCCAGCTCCTGTAGGTGCCTGGGCTGCTATTTGAACTTGGGTTGCCTAAGTCGCAGTCAAGGCTTTATCCCTCAATGCCAATAGAGTTGGTTACTTGATCATTTCTTGCCATACTCACCTGTTTCCTGATCTACTTTGCTCACTAACCCTGATCCCCTTTCAACTTCCCGCACTCTAATGAACAGAAATCAGAAATATTTGATTTACAGTTGCTTATATTCTTGCATATTCCTTTTTCTTTTTCCCTAAATGGAGCCAACCTCTCCTCCTCCCCTTCAGAAATAACCACTACATCTGTAAGTACTTCCATTTCTTACTGGTTTGTACTCTGACCATCTATTTCAAACAATGAACCATCTTCAAACTCTTTTAGTTACAGCAACCACAATACCTTTTTTTTTTTAATTTGAAACATGTTTTTTATTAATTCTTTTTTTTTTGGTTTATACATGCTCAAAATCCACTGAAACCATTCTGCTTTGGTTTGATCTGTACTTGGTAATATCAAACTACTAACCTGGACAACAAATAACATGCAGACTGTCTTTACTGATCATCTGTGCTTTCACAGACTGAATCATTCATGCAAGTTTTTTTTTTTTTTTTTTATAACCATCAGAAATGTTTTCCTTACAACTATGCACTAGCCGTTTTGACCACGGTCTGCATCGGGCAGACTAAGTAACTGCTTCATTCATTTATTTATTCCACCAGGGACCCACTTCAGATACTGTAGAACTACAGCATGAAGAGGGCTGGTAGTAAATTAACAATCAAAAGTGACAAAAGCAATGCAGTTATTACACTACAAGACAAGCTGACAGCTGGAACCTTACAACAGAGGCTGATACTAGAAAGTGTTAGTCCGTAACTATTAAAAAAAATATACACCAACTACATACAAAATAAAATAGACTGAGGCTGACATCTGAAAGCATCAACTAAGTACAACTAAAGCTACAATACTACACACAAAAACAATATCTTCATAATCATAATGAAATCAGCGTGAAAGGCTCAAGCTAGAACAGATCTAGAATACATTTAAATTGGGACTAAACAATAAGGATTATGTTCGCAGACACATAGGTAGTTACTAGGCATACAAACCAGGAGTCTGCTGAGGACCCTAGACCAATTTCCCCAAAGTACTGTCTGGGTAAGTGACTTACTTACACTTGTTATAAAGAATGCAAAAGGATGTTGAGAGAATCAAACACTGGACTATATGAGGCAACTCATTGGCTTACAGCCTTAATCCCTCTGTGCTAACTGCTAGACTAAGAATGAGTATATATGAAAAGAGAAGCCAAATGAGGGAATAAATGTAGCAATGATATATAAATAACCGAGGGATGGTGAAAATTCATTTAAGGTGGAGAGCGAAAGCGAATTGCAAGACACACAGGAAAAAGATGTAGGAACTGTACATCAGCTTACATCCCAGAAAGTGCACGTTTTTGGACTGAATCCTTTTTCAATACTGTAAGAAACCTGAAATAACAAACTTAAAAAATCTCCGCAACCCGCAATTCTGGAAAAAAAAAGCCATTAAACAAAATCTACAACTTAATAAAAGCATATGACATCTACTTGTAAATTTAAATTCTAGCACCCCTTAGTGCACAACACACACACACATATGTATATATATATATATATTACACACACACACACACACGTAGGTATGTTGTAGTGTACATGCCCCCCATGCCTAGCTACAGCCTTGACACAAAGTCATCTCTTTTAAAAAGGAGGTAAGTTGGTACTTGAATTTCTTAAAATATTCACAGTTTATAACATACTCAAGAAAAGTATCCCAGAATATTGGTAGAAAGAAAGATCAGGGTATTTAAGAAAACTAAGGATTGTCTGCAAAACGTCACACAGATCTGTTAGAGAGAGGTCTTAGAGACAGTACAGTTTTGTACCTACCACAAATGTAGATGCTCGAGTGTTCACACTGCTGCAGTCATTACACTTGGGTTATCCTGCCATCAGGCGGTCGGCCAGAGTTCCAAAGTCTTGGTCCGGCGTCGGTTGTTGTCGCTTCTTCCCTGACGTCAGTGCGCCAGGGGTATATAAGATGCATCCGACGCCATTTTCTTCAGTTTTTCTTGCCCCTTTTATAATATGGTAACAATGTTTGGGGACTCAGTGATTGCACCCTGTTTGCAATCATCAGTAAACCTGGTAAGCCACAAGCCATCTACTTTTGCCTGGACTTCTGAGAAACAGATCTCAAACAACAGGGGGCTCAGCACAGATCCTTGTGGTATGCCACTGGTAACTAGTCTACTGGTAAAGGTGGAATCCCCAACTTTGACAGTATACATTCTGTCAGCGAGCCAGCTGGCTAAATAGAATGAATCCAACTGGCTAGAGGACCAACATGGACAAATATAATTTATGCTCTGTTTTCATTCTTTTACTAGATCTTTACTCTTCTCTTCTGCAAAGAAGGGGAAGGCTTTGAGTGCTTCATGAATGCCTCCTGAATGAGGTCAACAGCTGTATTAACTAAAGAGTCATTTGATTACAATAGTATAAGCTACATTTTGGTACAGCTCTTCCTCATAAATGTATTTTTTTTTGGGGGGGGCAGCTGGTGAACTTCAAAGGTTGGATGTAAACTATGGTAACCTGGTTACAAGAAATGAAAATAACCTAGGAAAGCTTACTATGTCCCTCTCTTAACTGCCTGGCAAGCTGAATCTCAATTTAACAAGGCTCTCAATGTCCTATTTGGTTACAGGACATCCTTAACCTTTCGAGAAAACTTGATTATGCTTACAAAAGCCCCCCAGGTCATTAGATTAGTAAGAATCTATAAATCCAACTGTGATCACAGTATCTTCTGCCTTACCATTAGTTATTTTACCTTCCTGAGGGCCTCTCATTTCAGTCACCACTTAGAGAAACCTCTTCCTCAAAGAAGAAAACAGCTTTTAGGTTGCATTAATTATCCAGATGACATAAAAGAGAGTGCTTATAGTTCTGAACACTACAAAGACAATGGGTGCCCATTAATCCGCCAGTAAGGCACATTCTTCTCAATAACATTACACATGCATAATGACATCAGCCCACAATGTGTGCACCTCTCCCTCCTTCCTAAATACAGTCAAGCAGCAAGGAATCTCTCACCTCCATGACTCCTCTGACTCTGTTTAGGGAATTAGAACCTTCTTTTTGATGCATGTTCACTTCTGAAGGCAGTCAAACAATCTAAGTGTAGCAGAAAAGCTTGGTCACCAATGTCTCATACCATCTTGTCGGTGTCCCAACAAGTTTGTCAGTGGAATTTTGCCTACTGCTTTTGAAGTACTTGATGTGCTATTTTTTTTTTTTTTTTTTTTTACTTCATCCAGACTGCACATCACATACATTTCATACTACTAACAGGATAACCTTGCATGGTATTTCAGTTAAACATACAACAAATACACAAAGTACCTACAGTGGAGACAAGCCTGGTACTATCTTCCTGAGACATGTTCCTATGTGTGCCACAACTTCATTGACATCTTCTGAAGTGGCCATCTTCATGGAAAAGCTGTATTTCTCAGTATCAATAGTCAGCTATAAAGAAAGAAAAGTTACTTAACAATATTATATTTCTTTAGAACTAAAATGTTGCACAAACGAGATCCAACTAGAGTGAATAGCGTTATACATGTTAACCATACACTTCAGGTTTGCACACTATTATACACTAGTAATTTGACCACATGCAGAGTTAAACTGAACAGGTTTGTTTGCCAGCCTACTTCTATTTTCCATACATGATCACTTATTTACCAGTTCCCAAGTGCTTGTCAAGCAGTCTGAAGGGAACAAAAGGACTTGAACTAGATGAATTACTGCCTCTACCAAAAACTACAGACCTTTAACACATTAACTTATTCATACTATGATACTTACCTAGCAGGTCTCAAAGGAGAAAGAAACAGGGAATGACTAAGACTGAAAAATGCAACCTCAGACATCTTGCAGCTAGACAATTAATTACTTGTAATGACCTGTTACCACAGTCTGTAAAGTTTTAAAAAAGAACAGAATACTGATGTGGCAGTTTAGATCTTGCAACTCAGATTTTTCTAGACTCTGTCCTTCTGCATTTGCTTTCAGTGGGAACACTTGCTATAATTATGAGAGTCGCCCCCCCCCCCCATACTGTAACAACTGCATGTTTCAGACCGATGAAAAGTGAAAGAGCAAGAACGACACTGGCCAAGTTGCGAACAAGGGGGTAAAAAACAGGAAACATATCTGATGAATTATACAAAAGGCTAATTATACAGCATTTGCTGACTAATCCAAGAGTCAGTCTATTTTATAGACAGAAATTCTAAGACTAATTAGTATTCTGATATGGTAATTGTCTTTTTGTTGCGCAACAATAAAATGTGTATCTGAGCAACTCAAATAATAATGAAGATGTCTGCTGATTGAACTTGTACTGACTCAGTTCTCCTTATTTTATGGTAAATGAAAGCAGGTCATCTTCAAACCAGGGAAGTACAGGGATTTCTCTCAAACACGTCTTTAGATATGACAGTACGAAAAGTAACAATAACTGCTTCATTAAGCAAACTCATTTTAATATTTTGTGGTCACACAAGTTTTCTGTAATGCAAAAAGAAAAAACATACATGCAAGCAAACTTCAGAGAAGAGGAAAAGTACAGTTTTGTACCTACCATAAATGTAGATGTTCGAAGATCCACATTGCTGCAGTCCTTACAGTCTCCAAAAAAATTGCTGTATCTGCATAGAGATAAGAATATGTTCCCCCTGCTTGTTGATGTACCACATGACAGTTGTGTTGTCTGTTAAGAACCAACACCTGCCCTGGAAGAGGAAATCCTTAAGCTATATTAAAATTAGTGACTGCTAACATCTCTTCCAAGTTGATATATGTAGATGTTGTAGTCTGGGAATGCAAGGTATTATCTGAATGTTGATGTCCATATCTTGTGCTGGCCGCCCACATACATTTTTGAGGGCTTCCTCCTCATATGCTCATATGCATTTGGAAGCACCCAGAACCCTAGATGCCAGATGCCATGAACAAGTAGGACTGGACTGTCAGTCTTGCAGTCAGCCTGGACTGAGACAATTGATGGAAGTAAAGGGAAAGATTCTTTTTTTTGTCCGGTCAAAAAAAGGCCATCTGGGATGCTGTATTCAGTCTCACACCCAGAAAGCACATGTCCTGAGAGGGTCCTGCAACTAGCCTGATAGAACATGAAGGTAAGCCTCCTTGATTGAGAGAGTCACCATCCAGTGATCTTTTGCCCAGCAGAGGTAAAGCTGTTGTAAACGTCAACATTTTTGAACTTGAATGTGTCAGATAAGTGTTGAGGATAGATAAACTTGGCAGAGGATGACCGTACTATATGGCCCTATTTGAAGCAAATTTTGTGAGCCTCTATTCTTTGCTGCGTTTGCTGAGGCGCATGCCTTGAAAGGGAGCAAGGTATAAAAATAAAAAACTTGTAACCTTGGTGTATGATCCAATACCCATCTGTCTTGGGTAATTAAACTCCAATTTTCCTTGAAGAGTGCCAACCTTCGGACTGGCTGCCCTCACACTGTGCAGGTGAACCGAAGTTCCCCTGGGTGAAGTCTTAAAGAGCCCTGCTGAACTAGCCCTGGTCTAGCCCTACCCTAGCTGAATCTACCCAAGAACATGAGATCATACCCCCAACCAGGCCAATTCCTATTCCTACCAAACTTCGGAGGCTGAACTTGCAAAAAACCTGCCGCCAGAACTTAGCCTTGTCTTCCATCTTCTTCATCTTCTTAAGATCTGCCTCCACAGACAAAAACAACAACGACTGTAAAGGAGCATCCAAAATCTTTGTCTTAACATGGTCAGATAAATTCTGATCCCAAGAACTGACCAGTAGCCACCTAGAAGAGCCTGTGTACCATCAAACCACATTGTAAGAATGCTTACCCTGTTTTCAGAAACATGTAAAAAATCTAAATTCTTACACTCAATACCTTCATGAGCATCTACCTTGGAGCTTCAATTGAGAAAAGAAGAGTTTTTGATATTTCAACATGTGAAACTGGCAATTCAAAGCCCCCCCATAGCTAAGGTGGAAGTATCACTTGACATCGAGGCAAGAAAACCACAAATATTCCAAAAACTAAAATATAGCCAACTTTGACTCAACGGCTAGGTCTCTCAATTGAAAATAGAAAAATTTCAGAGCATGACGGCGCCCACAGCGCTGCCCATGCATCGGACCATGCGGATGCGGCGGATATGGCGGCCGGTCATGCGCGTTTACCCTGCCCTCTACCAGTCGGTCTTAGCGTATGACGACGCGCCAGCCTACTTTGATATTCAGACACACCCGAGGACAGCGGACTACCGGACCCAGTAAGGGGGACTGCAGCAATGTGAGATGAAGAACATCAACAAAACTGAATGACTGTATAGATTTTCATAAAAGACAAACACAAAGAAAACTGTCAAAGACAGTAAGTTGCACAGAGCAGAAATAGTATAACACTTGAAGCAAAAACAATGAGAAAAAGCCTGCAGTGACCCATAGTCTGAAAGCATTTAAAATAGAGTGTTATACTAATATATGCTTGCACTGGAGAATGTGGATAACCAAGTTTATGAATTGCACAGCTGCATTAAACATACCACTAGATGCTAGACTAAAGGTACTACTTTTACCATACGGCTAAAGAACAAGGAGGACCAGAGGACAGGTTCCTAGATGTGGTTCACAAGGTGAATAGTCATCTAGGACACGCACACAAAACACACAGAATATGAATCATAAAAGCCTTTTGTGAAATTCCTCAAAAAAATGACTTCACACACCAAGCTAAGGACATTAACTAGAAACTAAATTTACAGATATTAATAAAAACATTAATACCCAGATAATACAGTCCTACAGCAGATGAAAAGAAAAGAGGAAAACACTAGTTGAGCCACAAATGACTCTAGGGCAAGCCATTTCATTTTACTAGGTTCCATGATATACTAATTCAAGCAGAAACTAATGAATACAAAGAAAAAATAAGTTAAGCATGAACAAGAGAGACACACGAATGCATTTATATCAGAAGAAGCTAATAAAACAAAGTGTAATTTGGAGTAATCATTATCCACATAAGAAACTGTCCAACCCTGCATAAGCTGTGTGCAAAATTCAAAACTTAACACCATTCTGCAAAGGTACATCACAGCAAATAAATTATAAACCACAATACAAGATTACAGATTAGACAGCCAATGAAGCAGAATAAAAAAAAAACATATCTTAAGTCAATACATGGCTATAATAACAAAGCAAGCATTGATGATTATGAAAGAGAACTAGACACTAGAAGCTATGTCTAAAATAACACAAGTAGTAACATGCAGTCAAAGTAAAAACACAGTAATAATACATAAACATGTTGAAAAAGGGGCCTCAATGAGCATAAAGTCACAGACTACATAAGATGATATCAGAAAGAGCGATGAAAGAATTTACGCATAGAAACAAAAAGGAAATTTCAAAGCAGAAGTGAAAGTTAGTCTTGAAAATTTTGGCAAGACAAAAGATTACACTTGTTGAGTTACTGTGCAGCTAGGTCTCTAGTCAAATGCAGATATTAAACAGCACTGAACAAAACGAACAGAGAGGACACAAACTAGATAGTTTGTTAAAGGAAAACAGGAAGCCAGACTTAATGGTTTCAGAATGTACTACTACTATATCAAGCTACATACAGTACAATCACTCCAGTAGCATAGTCTTGCGTGGTGGGATCCTTTTTCGCTTGACAAAAGGGCCGATAAAAGCTGGAAAAACGTAATTGTTTCAGAATGAATAATGTACATTTATGTAAAATCCTACTATATCAGTAGATGTCCCTCACTTCACTGTTGCAGTATTCTTTACTAAAGGGATTCTCTGTCAAGGGTAGCCCTACGTCCAGCCAGTATACCAAAGCCTTAGGTTTTTATAGAAATATGTCACACTTATGCTCCCCGCTTAAGGCAGAGGGCATAAAGGTGATGTACAGACGTACATACCTCAGAACTGAGTAGCCCCAGGAGGAACAGTCCAAGGAAGCAGAAGGAACATGTGCATCCTCAAGAAGGAA
Source organism: Protopterus annectens (assembly GCF_019279795.1). Classification (NCBI taxonomy): domain Eukaryota; kingdom Metazoa; phylum Chordata; order Ceratodontiformes; family Protopteridae; genus Protopterus; species Protopterus annectens. The sequence continues at coordinate 720,599,794 of NC_056732.1, forward strand.
ATAAAAGAGTAGCACAGAAGGGGGAGGAGGGAGGGAGCAAATACTGCAACAGTGAAGAGAATGACATCTACTGTTATGGTAGGATTTTATACAACTGTACTATGTCCTTCCACATCACTGTTGCAGCATACTTTAGCAAAAGAAGAGTACAAAAGTTGGAGAAACTTGGAGTAGGAAGGCCCAGAAGAGCCCTCAAGAAAACCATGCAGGATATTTCTGTCAAAGCCAGCACTTGGTCCGGAAACATCTAATTTGTAATGCTTAGTAAAGGTATGGATAGAGGTCCAAGTAGCAGCCTCAAGGATGGAACTGGTATCAAAGTCTTTGAAAAAGCATCAGAGGAAGACACAGCTCTGCTAGAATGAGCTTTTATAGAGGCAGAAAGGCTTTTCCCATGAAACGAGTAACAAAAAGAAATTACCTTTGAGATCCATGAAGAAATAGTTTGCTTAGAAACAGCCAAACAGAGAGCTGGGATGAAAAGAAAGAAAAAAGTTGCTCAGACTTCCAAATAGCTTTAGTCTTATCCAAATAACATCTGAACTGTCTATGCTAATCCAATGTGTGAAGAACCTTCTCACTAGCAGACTATGGAGAAGGAAAAAAGGAGGGCAGATTAACAGACTATTCATTAACCAGTGTCGGCACAAAGGAAGAATTAGTACAAAGAGACACCCTTGTCCTTATGAAAACCTAGAAAAGGACAAACACCCATAAGAACCTGAAGTTCAGACACTCTCTTAGCTGAAGTAAGGGCCAAAAGAAGAACAGTTTTCCATGTACAATGCTATAAGGAAGCCAAAGCTGTAGGCTGAACAGGAGCCTGAATCAATTTTCCAAGAACAAAATTAAGGTCTCAGGAGGTAAAATAGGCTTTCTGTGAAGTCTGATATGAAGGACACCTTTAAGAAATTGCTTGACCTCAAATCTAGAGGCCAGAGGAGGAGTTAATGGCATAAAAGCAGAAATAGCTGAAAGGTGAGATCTAACTGAAGAATATGCCTACCCAGCATGGAACAATTCACACAAATAAGAGAACCAGAGGGATCTCCAAAGAAAGTGGATCTTGGTTACGAGCAAGGCACCAAACAGAAAATCTCTTCCATTTGGATGTATAAGATTTCCTGGCAGTAAATTCCTCACCTCCTGAAGGACCGTAAGCACATCCTCAAAAAAAGAGTGCCTAAAAGGGATCAAAACTCTATCACCCACAATGTCAGTTTAAGAGTATACAAGTGAGGATGGATGGCAGACTCCTTGTCTTGTGCGAGTAGGTCCACCTCATGAGATAACGTCGTGATTGCCCTTGGCTAGGTGCAGAAGATGGAACCAATGCTTCCTGAGGCAAAAGAGGGTCAACAACAAAAGTTTGGGGGAATCTTGCTCTATCCTGAGCAGTACCTTCAGAATTAGAGGAAAGGCATACATAAAGATCCCCTTCCAAGAAAGAGAGACAGTTGTCCACCTTCCAGGCCAGAGGACATGGGACCCTGGTGCAAAAAGAGGAAGCTGTTTGTTCAAAGGGGAGGCAAAAAAAATCTACCAGAGGAGTACCCCATTGATGGGCAATATCCAGAAACACATCTCTATAAAGCATCCATGAACCTGTGTTATGGACCTGCTCAGACAGTCCGCCACTATGTTCTGCTCTGATAAAATACATACAACCTGAAGAGTCACTGAACACCTAGATCCCAAACCTGAAGAACCAGCCTGCAAAGAAGGTAGGACTGCATCCCACCTTTCTTGGTGATGTATCACATTACTGTAATACTGTCAATAAAGAATTTGAGAGCCCCTGGTAGCAAAAGAGAATGGAAGGGTGAAAGGGAGAACTCTCATCTCCTTGATATTGATATGGTCTGACCTCTGATAAGGGGGCCACAGACCATGGAACTTGAAGGGACTAAAGAGGCTCCCTACTCTGTCAGAAGCATCCAAAAAAAGTTCCTGAATGAGGACTGGGGGGCTGAAAAGGAAGTCCCAGGTTGAGAGACCGCTGATGAATCCACCACTGAAGCTTGAGCTTGAGACATGGAAGAAGACGGAGTCGAAAGTCTAGAAGATGACAGTGTTGGAGCTATAATGACTTTTGGAACCACTGTAACTTTCTCATATGGAGCCTGGCTACAGGTACCATAGGAATGGTGGAGACCACAAACCCTAAAGCTCTGAGAGACCCTCTGGCTGTAAATAAAACCTGAGGAAGTGGTGACTGAAAAAAAGCAATTAGATTGGGAGGAGGCAGGGAGGCCAGCACAGAGATGGGTCTGAAGCTTGCAACTGAGAAACAAATGATCTGGAGAAGGAACCAGGGTTGATTCCTGGAAGTTTATTGTAAACCCCAGGCTTTGCAAGAAACAAAGGTATAGTGGAGCAAGGTCTTGGAGGAGTAAGCCTGAATGAGGAGGTCATCCAGATAAGGAAAGATTTTAACTCTTCTCATCCTGCAAAAAAACAATCACAGGAGACAGGCATATGGTGAATACCCTTGGTTTAGTAGAAAGCCCAAAGGTTAAAGCACAGAACTGAAAATGCAAGGAAGAAACAGAGAAATGCAAAAACCTCCAGAAAAAAGGATGAATAGGAATGTAAAGATAAGCATCCTTGAGATCCCGAGAGACCAGGAAAGCCTCAGAAAAAAGAAAAAACAAGGTCTGAAATGATAACATCTGGAGGGAAGAGATCTTCAGAAAGGTATGGAGCTGAGAGAGGTCCAGAGTGGACCTCCAGGTGCCTTCCTTCATGGGAAACAGAAACATTCTGGAATAAAACCACTTCCTAGGAAGGGGGATTAGCTAGAATGGTGCCCTGAAGTAGTTCTGGAAAGAAAGGAAGCTGTTCCTGAGGAGGTTGAGGGATGCCCAGAAAGGAAAGTAATATATTTCCAAACCATGAAGTATCCCTGACAGATGATAGACATAACCTGAGAGTCTTGAGTGATCCTTAACCAAATGGGAAGAGACATGGAAAGATGGAGATAAAGGAACCTGTCTAAGAAAAGGGGAAAACAGACAGTCAGATGAAACCTGGTTTGTCTTGAAAAGGAGGTTTCTGAGAAGTGAGAATCTGAGTAGACTTAGCAGGAGGAACCCGCCTAGTGCCATTTTTACTTTTGGGGGAGGGAGAGGCAGTCTGCGAACAAGGGTAATTCCTTTGGAACTTAGGAACAAGAGAGACAAAAATGTGCTTCAATTCCTGTAAGGCCTTACCCTTACCCTGCACAGACTTGAAAAGCTCAGCAGCTGCAGAACCAAATAGGTTCTTATTATCAAGGGGAGTATCCAACACTTTAGCCTTAATGTCATCCAGCAAAGGTTGGAGAGAAAGCCAAGAGTAGAGTCTCAAAACAGAACCAAACGCAGCAGCTCAAAGATGCATCAGTTGCATCATAACTACATTTAAGAGTGGTGGGCTACTTGAGAAGTGGAGCCCAGTAAAGAAAAGGCCAAGGTCTTCAATTCAGGTCAGAGATACCCTGAGAAAGAAGGGCTAAAATATACCTGGTCACATGGGTCTGGTAATCAATAGTCAAAAAGGCCAAGGTGGCAGCAGTATATACCTTTTTACCCAGCGGTTCCATGTCCCTACTTTCTGTCCAACTGAAGCAGTTTAGTAGAAGACAAAAGCCTAGAGGGCTTGTCAAAAGAGACAGACACTACAGAAGGGTCAATAGAAGGACATTTGTACAGATAGACTTACAGTCATTAAGCACCTTGTAAAAGCTGTTGGTTTCCTTAGGAGCTGGAGCTTGACAGTCCTGGGGCCACAGAAACAGCAGAAAAGGTATCTAAAAGATCAGCCAGGACAGGAGGTACAGCAGAGGGCTTAAGGAACTCAATCTGGAGGAGTTCATAATACCAACAAGCAAATGGACCAACTCTATGGTTAACCTTCACTGAAAAACTGTAGCACAAATCCAAAGAAAAACATTTCAGCAATAGGAAATGCTTAGGACAACAAAACATTAACAACTTTAACAAAACAACAAATCAACAAGTCAGCAAGTTTTCAGGCCAATGCCCTTCTTCAATGTGTAGTAAAATCATTCAGCCAAATTGTCAACATATATAATACAGGTGTAGAATCAAGTGGCACAGCCTTAATTAAAAATCAGTTATCCACCTTATAACAATTATATAGTATACTCAGTTAAAATCATTATAAAACATTATCTCATTTTTAGAATTGACTGTTTCTTCTTTAAAACAAGTTTACCTGGAACAACATCTGCTTGTAGTCTAAGAATCCATTCATATTCAACTAACTGTAATGTATTTAAATCTCCACCCCTTCTACTTTTGTATACTAAGTTAATCACCCTTATAGGTGATAAACCAAGTTTCGCTTATAAGAATAGTTCCAATCTCAAAAAACGTTTATGCTATACAGACATGAAGTCACCAATAAATAAAGAAATGCATAAACTTGCCACCTTCCCTTGTTATAACTCTATATGTTGTAAGGACAATAAAAAAATAACGGATTTATACACCCTGTTCACTAAAGAAAATATACCTTTTGATGTTCCGCTACCTGTAACAGTTATGTTATGTATCCTGCTCCTTGCTCAAAATGCTGTTTTCTATGTTGGAAAGTCCACACATTAGGGCTTGTTACAGTGTATGGCTGAAATGAAAATGCATTATGAAATTCTGAGTAAAAGGGTCTTACATTAAGAAAAAGGGACAGCTAAACAAGGATTGTTTAAGTTCTTTAAGTTCTATGCATTTATATTTAAAAAAAAAAAATGTTAAGTCACCAGACCTCAAGAAGGTAAAAGCAATGCATGAAATTAGCAGCTAATGCACAAGCGTTCAAATGTATTTTAGTATGCCCACTTGCAATTTCAGGTTTACAAAACACCAGCACTATTACTAAGCCACTGATACAAGAAATGAAAAATGAAGTCCCATTACTTTGAACATAAAAGCAACAAGTATCATTAGAAATGCTGAAAAGGGGGATTGATTCTACTAGAGTAACGACATACCTTAACACAAGCAGTCCATTATTAAAGTGAATGCAAACTCAACAGGACTTCGTGTAACCTTAAGCCATAGAAAAAACTGGCATCAGATAATCACGGCATATGAAAGCACATTCCTGCATGACAGGCAAATGGGATACAAACAAGACTACAAAAAGAACTCGAGCTATTTGTCTGAGCATATGAAAACTTAAATATGTGCTTTCTTTAGAAAGACAATGACATGAAACACAGATCACAAGGGATTAAAGACTGTATTTAACAATGAATAAAAGCATCACCTTCAGGGTTCCAGCTATGCACATTTTCTGTACAACAAAGAAAATGCTGAGACAATATTTACCAAGATAACCTGCAGGTTTGATTGAAAAGGGAAATGGCATGGTAAAACTGTTAATGGCTCTGGGAATATGACTGCTTAGTATGTTGCTTCTAAACTATCAACACCAAAATATACTGAGAATGCAACAGGTATATATTGTTTTGCATAACGAAAATCATTGACAAACCCACAGTAAGCAGCTACAGAAATGAAAGACAGTTTACCCAACAAGTTTGCACTCTTTATGATGCAGACAGTATAATTCCTAGCATGTTTATTTCCCAATTATTTCTAGTCTATTCATCATGCACTCAAAATACCATTCCTCCACTATTAAAGTACTTTTACTATACATACTATACACCATTATTTTATATGTCAAAAGAGCAGTAGAATATAGTCAAATTCAGAAAAGGTTTTTAAAAGTAGAAACTACTTCAGCCACTTCTTTGCGTGCAGTTTTCTCTTGAAGATTAAAAAAGTGGGGTTTTCTCCCACTAGTTTAATCAGCTAACTTAATGTTTTCTCATACCTTAATAGTCCAAATATCTGTCATATACCGGGATTAATGCTTTACAATTTCCTGCCTATTCAGCAAGTTTACTTTTGTTACTCTTCCTGCTTAATACCAACATCGGATTCAAATCCAAATAAGAGTACAACACTCCCTTTGGTTTGTTCCTTTCCAAATACCTGAAGCAACTGGAGAGACCACAAAAGCTCCTTAGAAAGAAAATTCAGGGTCTTCAAGAACAGTCTTATGCAGACAGACTGAAATCATTGTCACACTATGTCATACAGACTGCTTAGAGGCGACTAGTGCCTTGACACAGCTTTAATGGAAATGCTGCACATTTACAAGTCAAATGGCACAAGGGTCACTCGCTCAAAGGACCTTAACCTGGTATGTGACATCAACAGAACTTGCTGGAGAGACCGCTTTGTCTCACAGAGGTTGCCCTACATTTGGGACAGGCTTCCTATTCATAGGTTCATAGGTAGGTACTAGGCTATTGGCCCTGGGGCCTATACAAGTCTAGTCAAAAATGTTCACTGGTTCTCACCACCCAAGAAAGTTATTTTCCTGCACCCCTGTCTAGCAGACCCATAGAAGTGATCCCCGGGGTGAATTTCCTATTTCCAATCCAATTGTTGAGATTTTTCTTTAAGAGGGCTAATGATGAGCTTTGCTTGACATGAATGCGTTGTCTGTTCCAGAGCATGGGAAGTCTCTGGGACAGGAATCTATCCCTCCAGCATGTTCTGTTTATTGTGGTGGCAAGGTTTAGGTCTCTGGAGTGTGTGGCTCAGTGGGATTGGGGTTTCTTTAAGTGCAGCATGTCCAACAGATCTGGGTTTGACATGGCTTTGTATATTAGGCAGAGGTTGCCTCTGAGTAGGCGATAAGTGACTGAGTATACCTGGAGTTTTTTGAGACTGTCTGCGTAGGGCATCTGTTTGAGGCTGGTAATCCTCTTTGTGAGGTATTTCTGTGGCCTTTTTAGTTGTTGTAGATGTCCAGCGAGGTACATGGCAAATGGGGCATTGTACTCTATAATGGGTCTGATGAGGGATAAGTAGAGAGGAACAATAACTTTTTTTTTTCTAGAGGTGAACCTCTTCATGTTGAGGTGTGCTGCATAGGACTTCCTGACTACTGTGGCGATGTGATTATCAAAGGCGTGACTACTGTCCATCTGTGTCGCAAGGTCTATCACACTTTTGGTGTTTAGTAGGCTACCACCTATGTGGTAGTTCATGGGTACAGTGTTTTTCCCAAAGGGGATGACAATGCACTTCTTGGCATTGAGCTTGAGGCCATGACTTTGACACCAAGCATCAGTCTAAGTGAGGCCCCTTTGTAGAATGTCCACATCATTAGGTAATTCTGTTATGGCACCTAGTTTGCAGTCGTCTGCAAACTTAGTTAGCTAAAGACCTGCTGTATTAGCCTGGACTTCTGAGAAGTAGATGCCAAACAGGAGAGGACCCTGGACTGAGTACTGTGGTACTCCAATTGTCACTGGTCTGAAGTTGGATTTGGAGTCGGCTATGTTCACTGTGTGGGTTCTGTCAGTGAGCCAGTTGGCCACCCATTTTGTGACATAGGGATTTATGCCCAGTCTAGTGAGTTTATCTATAATTCCAGAGTGGGGTTGGTGTCGAAAGCCTTGGTGAGGTCAAGATAGGCTGTGGGCACCACCTTACCCTCGTCCATGGCTCTGGTGACTGCTTCAAAGTCAGTCAGGTTTAGGAGACATGACCTACCTCTTGCAAACCCAAACTGAGTGGGGTCCAGAGTCTGGAGGTTACCTACTTCCTTGTTTATAAGTTCCAAGATGATACGTTCCATGGCCTTGCAGATCAGGCTAATGGGGCGGTAGTTCCTGGGGTCCGTGGTGCCACCCCCTTTATGGAGTGGGATAACCGTCATGGTGTGCCATTCAGCAGGTATAAAGCCTGAAGTGAGGCTATAATTGAACATGGTACTTAGGTGGGGTGCCAGTTCATTCTATAGTTCGTGCAGAACGCAGCCTGGGATGTTGTTGTCAGGTCCCATGGATGCTGTGTTCTTGGCTTTGGAGAATGCAGTCTTTACTTGTACAGCTGTGATTACAGGGGCTTTGCATTTTTCCGGTATAGTGATGGGCCCATTGGGGGGTAAAATTTGCACTAAACCTATCTGCCAGGATGTTGGCAATATCCGTTGGTTCTGTATATCTAGTGCCATTATGCTGTAGCTCAGAGCAGATCTGAGTGCCGCCATTGAGATTCTTGACATAGCTCTAGAATGCTTTGTGGTTGTCTTTAGAATCAGTGGCAATTGTATTTTCATAATTAGCTTTGGAGGATTTTGTGAGGGATCTCAGCTTCTTACCGAGGCTGACCAGGGAGTTCTTGCAATCAGGGGATTTTACTCTTTTTTGCAACAATTTCTTCCTTCTGTTGTAGAGTTTGTTTATGGCAGGGGACCACCAGACTGGCTTCCTTATTTTGGAGGATAGTGTCTTGGTTCTGTTGGGGATGGTACGATTCATGCACTCATGTATGTGCTTATACATTGTATTTATACAGGAATCAGCAGTCACACCTCTATTTTCCATCTGTATGGGTGTCGAGAAGCTTGCCACTTCTGTCTTAAGAAGCATGAAGTTGGCTTTGGAGAAGTTTTTTTTACAGTGGTTTCCTTAGTGGGGGCAGGATATTGATGTCTAGGGCGATTAGCTTGTGGTCAGATCTGACCAGCAAGGAGGTGACCTCTGGCGTGGAACATTGGTTGCCCGTATTGGTAATGACCAGGTCCAGGATACTGCTGCCCCTGGTGGGGGTATGGACAAGCTGATCCAGTGTGTTGGAATTTATGAATTCCAGAAAGCATTGAGCAAATGAGTTAGTACACGAGTAGTTTTCCCAGTTGATGGTGGGGTAGTTGAAATCGCCCATTATTAGGGTATTTGGCTGTACCTTAATATTAACCAGTATATCAAGAAACGTGGAGTGAGCATCCTGGGGCATAGCAGGGGATCTGTAACAAGCTACAACCTGGATTACAGTCTTGCCCAGTGTTAGCTGCATTTGGATAATTTCAGATGCATTACGTTGAGCAACTACCCTGGAGGTGTGGATATCCTTAATGAATATGGACACGCCTCCTCCTTTAGTGTTTCGGTCCAGGTTAGGTGGCCGAAAGGTGTGGTATGAGTTATAGCCTGGTAATACAGGGGTGCTCTCTGGAGCCTTGAACTAGGTCTCCGTCACTGCACAGATGTCGATGTACTCCATTTTAAGGAGTAGCATTACCCTCAGATTTTGCTTGCTTATACCTGCTATGGTGGTGAGTTTGTAGTTTGAACCTTGCCTAGAAAAGGCACTATAGGGGTAGCAAAAGCCTTAGCCAGTATCCCAAATCCCAGGGCCGACAAGTGCAAGCCATCCCTAGCAAAGCATCGTCGTCTGTCGATCATGTCATCTCAGGCAAACAGACACTGGATCCCCTTAGAATGACACCAGAAGCTTAGACAATTGCTGAAGTCAATAATTTTTGTCCTTGTATTGTGGTATCATTCTGGGTGATGGCAGGATGCTACTCAGGGCTAGGGTCATACCTATCTGGGCTACATGATCCGAGAGCTCCTCCATGTCTCTCTTCATGTAGTCCAGGGAGGTACGTTTCAGGTCATTCACAATAACATGGACAATGACAGAGTCATATTTGTACTTGCTGTGGAGTTACCTGACTGCTTGCTTTATGTGGCGGATCCTGGCACCCGACAGGCAGCTTGTGTAGCCTGGTGAGTTGGATATCACTGTGCCTGACTATAGAGTCACCTATGACTAGTGTGTTGGGTATGTTGTTTTGCCTTATGGGCTGAGGTTGAGTGGCACACTGATTTTGTGGGCTGTGTCATTTGGGTAGTGTTGAGGGGTGGTGGTTGCTTGAGATTCAGCTTTGGAGGTCTCTGTTGTTTGGGCAGATTTTTATTGAGAGCCTCTGCGAATGTAGGTGTGTGTTTTGTGTTACTATGTGTGGGTTTAGGTGGTGTAGGTTTTGATAGACTATGTGTTGAGTGTGGTTTGGTGTGGTGCAGGTGTTTACCTTCACCTCTTGACTGTCTAGTACAATCTTGGCTGGAGAGAGCTTGGCTTCCAGTTTGGCTATATAAGTGCATCTCTCACAGGTTGTAGTGCTGGGTGGTAGGAGGAGAGGGTTGTCAGTGTACATGAGGCAACTGCTACAATGCCCCAAGATGCCCAGATTCATCAGGTGGGCAGGGAAAATACTGGGAGCTGACCCTTAGACATGCCTGGATAGGTGCTTATTAATTTAAGTACTAAAACTGTTTTCCTTCTAACAAGTGAGGAAAGTTGAGTGCTGCAGTAATTTGTAGATTTAGTGCTTGCAAAGAGTTCTGAACAAGTGCCGAGCACAAGGAAACCGTTTTGAGTGCTAAAACTAGAACATTGTCTAGTTCTCAGGGAAAATTAGAAAAGCAGTCTTTCTGGCACCAGGAATAGTTTAACCCTAGTTAAATGGCACTGCGCGATGTGCAAAACCGCACAAACACGGGTTTTTAAACAGAAATATGAAAGGGATAGAAATAGCCCAAAATGGCCAATAAAACTACAGATTCTGAGCTGAAACCACTCCTCCAACCACAGATAGGGTGCTCAAAGCTCACCAGTCTCACTGATGAACAGAGAACCTTCCTTCATGTTAAACAAGGCCCTTGTTGGCCCTATTTAAGGGTAATTTGGACGATTGGATGGGTAACCAGAAATTCACCCCAAGGGTTCCACTGTGTCCCTCTTTGACAGGGGCAATAGGTTCTGATTTTAGGGTCTGCTTGAACCTGACACCCTTGGAAACATGGGCAGAACTTAGCTAGGTTTGTAAGGGCCCTGTGGCCATTAGCCTAATAACCTCCTATGATCCTAAGTTTCTACCGATTCTTCTGGCAATTCCTGAGCTTCTCTCTCATCTCTCCATTATCTTCTTTTGGGACAGTGGAAAGATTTCACTGGCACAATCTGTGCTGGTTTAGTGTGAGAAGCTTTTTGATGAAGAAAAATGCAGCAAAGAAAAATGCAGCAAAGAAAAAAAAAACAGGATAAAGCTCTACCATCTACTGACTGCCACAAAGTTGGCGACCTCACTGAAATTGTGACTGCTGACTTTCAGCAGACAGTAAAGCCAGTCTGCCCCATGGAAACCTCTGTACTTTGCAGATCAAGGTAGAGATTCAGAAAAAAGAACACAGACTACTATCTCCTACATGGACAATGTTGACAAGAGGTGGACAGATCTTGAGCAAGTGCTTTCCTCACACTCCAGTCAATTGACAACTACAGACATAAAGGATAAGGATTACAAAGCAGAATGGGGTCTGTGGCAGCCTAACTAGAACAAATGGAAGCTAAGCTGGTGGATTTGGAAGACAGGCAGCACAGTACGAATCTACAGTTTACAAGTGTTCCCGAACATGATGCAGGATCGAACTGCTTATCATACCTGTTCAGGCAACTAGCAACTTGGAGTGGACTGCAGGAAGAAAATATTCAAACTTAGAGGGCTCACGTCATCTTTATCCCACAACACATTCAATCCAGGATGCCTAGGCCCCCCCTGGTTCACATGGAATCATTCTCCTTGAAGTGCATGATGCTACCAATTTTACAGACCTGAAGTAATGTGATCAACTGTGTGATGATGACTACTGCAATATCAGAAAATGGCAGACTACTATAAAACAATTACAAGCCTAGTAAAAGGCCAGGTACCAGGACAGAAAGGAAGAAAGAAACTTGATATGTGAGGGCTCAAAATAAAACCTATGGTAACCAGAGGTAGCTCAGTAAGATCACTCTAGGAATGAAGAGCAGGACAATAAGAAGGGGGGAAGTTGAGGATGGATGGAAGCAAACACCACAGATGTTTCACTGTGGTAAGTATCTCTTCTGCCCATTCCTCAACGGATGGGGCAGAGTTAACAGCTAAGCTACCATAACTCTTGGGTGGTCTCATGGAATGATATTCTAGAGCACAGCTGAACCAATGGAGGCTCTGTATCTTGGTTGTAAATCTAACTTATAATGAGAGATAATGGTGTGAACCTTGGTGCAAATGGCAGCAGCACAGACGTTATGAAGAGGGCTGTAGAGGAAGCAACTCTTGTCGAATGAGCCTTGGGAGTTTTGGATAATGATAAACCCTTCTCCTTGCAAACATAAGCAAAACAGTCTGAAAGGCATTCAGAGTGTCTGACTTTGGATGCTCCCTTACCCAATTTGGAAGAAGAAAAGCCTATAAATAATTGGTCAGTTTTGCTGGTTGACATGCTTCAATGTAAACAGAAGCGTAACTTAGTGGTATATGCATCTAACAAGCATAACAAGAACTTACCTTTGTTGGAGAAACAATCCTGGGAGGGTGATTTACTGACTGACTGATGACTCAGTTCTCAAAGATACTCTACCTTTGTATAAGATAAGGTATGGAGGATTTGAAGATAATGAGTGGAGGTCAAATCTCCTAGCAGAGATAATGGTCACAAAAACAGAGTCTTCTGTTAAGAACTTCAAATCAGCTTTAACCTCAAGTTCAAAGGGGGACACGAGTCAAAGTCTGCAATAAGACAGTAATTTGTAATGGTGAAACCGGCTCCCAGAGTGGAGGAAAAAGAAGAAAAATACCTCTAAGAAAGGCTTTGGAGAGCCTGAGGGATATAATGGGAGTGTAATCCTCCCCAAAATGAAAAGAAGAGGCAGCTGCAAGTTGTACTTTGATAGTGGAATAGCTGGCTCTATCATTAAAAAGAGAAGCTAGAAATTCTAGAATGGCTGGGACAGAGGCTGAAAAGGGATAAAAATTACTGCCAGATGCCTAGATGGAAAATCTCTTCCATTAACATTTGTAGATCTTCCAGGTGGAAGGTCTCTGAGAAAAACTCAAGACATCAATGACGGGGGTAAGAAGCTGGACTGTCTAGCCATCAGTGGAATCAGAGAAACCATGTAGTTAGTTTGAGGTACTGAATGTCTGGGTGAGTTGACATTGAAGGATGAGACAGATCAGGAGCTGGGTCCAGAACCCAGACAGGATGAACTAATATGAAGCCAAAGGAAGAGAAACCATGCATGTTGAGGACAGTAAGGGGCAATGAAGACCACTGTGACCTTCCTTACCAGAGCTTTCTGTAGAAATTTGGACAATACAGGGATAGGTGGAAAAGCATAAAGAAGTCCAGGGGACCAAATATGGACCAGAGCATCACTTGATGACATCCCCTCCCTCCTGTGAGATTAGAGCAAAGTATTTACTACACTTGGTGTTGTGGGGAGATGCAAACATGCTGCAGCATGGTTGGCCGCAATGGCTGAATATTTGCTCCTCTACTGTTGGATTGAGGGAGCACTTGTGAGTAAGGAGGATAGACCTGCTCGACCTGGATGCTAGGACAATGGACTTTCCTGGAATGCGTGTTGCAATTAGAAAATGGTTGGAAGGCATTGTCCACTGCCACATCCTCATAGTCTCTCGACATAAGCAGTAAGATTATGTTCCCCTTTGTTTTTTGATGTATCAAACCACCACAATGCGGTTTGCATGATGGAAATCATACTAGAGGGGACAGAGCCCTGAAATGCCTGCAACACTGGGAGGACTGCTCTCATCTCCAAAATGTCGATGGCACGGCTGGCCTCTGCTGGGGATCAAATGCCTTGAACTGTCTTTCCCAGGAAATGATCCCCACTCAAAGTAAAAAGAGTCTGTGACCACCACGGTTTGTTGTGAGAACAGAACAAAACAATGTCAGTGAGACACAAGTGGTGATTCCAGTCACGAACAGATGTGAGATCTGCAAATGTCGGTTAGAAACACCCAGAAGGACACATGATGTTGTCTTGTCAGACCCCTGGACTGACAAGGCCCACTGTAGAACTTTCATATATCTGACCAACAGGATCAGGGTGATCAAAGCCACCACGGAGCCCAAGACAAACTTCCCAAACCTGTCCAAAGGAAAGAAATCTCTGTCAGGAGAATGGGCAACTGAATTCTCTTCTGCCAGTTAATTTTTGGTGGCTGCCACCACCACCGAATCTAAGTCAAGGCCTTTGCTTCTGTGGGGCGATCCTTTGGTGACACTATAAACTTAATAATAACAATAAACAAAAAAGTCTCTGTGGGTTCCCAAAGAGTCTTGCAGTCAAAAGTAGTATCAAAGCACAGAAAATATACTGTAAGACTCACCACATGAACGTAAAGGCAGAATAAAATTGTAAAACTTCCTTTAATAACAGTAGATAAGCGCTTTCACGTACTAGAAGTACGCTTCTTCAGATCTTAAACATACTAAATCATTGTTATCTTTTATACAAAAACTTAAATCATGATTAAATCATTAAACAATTAAGTAATCAATCTATCAATTAAGAAACAAAAATAAAAGGGCAATGTAGGACTCCTATTCAAAATGAGTCTATTAATATTATACTCTGTTATAACAGGAAGTATATTAAATATGAATATTTATTAAACAAATGTCTTGAGACACATATTATAAAATCTATCATTTCATATATACCTCATAAATGATGGTCTACTGCCCTTTTTGATATTTTAATGCAATATTTAGTATGCCATTTTTTAGTTTTAATCTTGTTGGAATTTTACTTGTTGCTCATAATGTCAGTTACGTATAGTTATTTGTGTGTAGGATGAATGTAAATATATATGTCAAAAATATAAATATATATGTCAGATGTACGTATATATATATATATATATATATATATATATATATATATATATATATATATTGAAGTTGAGTAATGAGACAAATAAATCCAAATTACGCGTTTCGTTCACTTTTAATACCTGTGAACTTCCTCAGAAATACAACAAACATAAAAAATCTTAGTTTAAATAACAATAATTAACATCACATGACATAATAATCCAACCATAACTTACTATCAATTTAGCAATTAACCATAGTACTTTATGTATTTAAAATTAGAACACTGAGTGTCACTTAAAAACTGTATTCTTATGAATTATACTCTAATGAAATAGAACTCTAAGGAATACATATAATAATTCATACATCCCAAGCACTGAATAGTATATAATATAGTGTGACTGATTAAAATAATAGTTTTAATAATAATAATAATAATTTTAATTTAATGTCACAACCTTTGTGCTTGCAGGAAGCATTTGATGTTTATGGCTTTAAAATAAAATTAGAATGTAGAGAGGCTCTGTGGCAAATAATGCTAGGAGCGGATGAGTTCCCAGGCTTGAATGAAGCCATAAACATCAAATGCTTCCTGCAAGCACAAAGGTTGTGACATTAAATTAAAATTATTATTAAAACTATTATTTTAATCAGTCACACTATATTATATACTATTCAGTGCTTGGGATGTATGAATTATTATATGTATTCCTTAGAGTTCTATTTTATTAGAGTATAATTCATAAGAATACAGTTTTTAAGTGACACTCAGTGTTCTAATTTTAAATAGATAAAGTACTATGGTTAATTGCTAAATTGATAGTAAGTTATGGTTGGATTATTATGTCATGTGATGTTAATTATTGTTATTTAAACTAAGATTTTTTATGTTTGTTGTATTTCTGAGGAAGTTCACAGGTATTAAAAGTGAACGAAACGCGTAATTTGGATTTATTTGTCTCATTACTCAACTTCAAGTCATTGTTTGGCACCGTGTATTTTTACGAAGTTTTTTGGGTGTTTTATTATTCAATATATATATATATATATATATATATATATATATATATATATACACACACATTTTTTACATCATTTAGTGATTTTCTATATATATATGTATGTTACTTAGAACTGTGGCTTCATATATATACATTTTTAGAATTACGTTTTTTAAATAGGTAATAAATAGCTATAAAAAGTTTTATAAATTCATATAATTCAGACATTTTTAAAAGAAATTATGGTATATATGAAATGATAGATTTTATAATATGTGTCTCAAGACATTTGTTTAATAAATATTCATATTTAATATACTTCCTGTTATAACAGAGTATAATATTAATAGACTCATTTTGAATAGGAGTCCTACGTTGCCCTTTTATTTTTGTTTCTTAATTGATAGATTGATTACTTAATTGTTTAATGATTTAATCATGATTTAAGTTTTTGTATAAAAGATAACAATGATTTAGTACGTTTAAGATCTGAAGAAGCATACTTCTAGTATGTGAAAGCGCTTATCTACTGTTATTAAAGGAAGTTTTACAATTTTATTCTGCCTTTACGTTCATGTGGTGAGTCTTACAGTATATTTTCTGTGCTTTGACACTATAAACTTGTCAGGCTTACAAGAAACAAGCTCAGCTATGTCTGGCTCCTTCCATGCACATTTAGAGATTAAGTATACCATCTCATCTGTGGTAGGAACTTCAAAAGGAAGCTTGACGTTTGGATGGGAGAAAGGAAATTCACCCCAGGGATCACGTCAGTCGCCCTGCTAGACAGGGGTCCAGGAAAGTAAATAATGTGGGAAGAAATAGCCAGGGAATTGTTATGGCTAAGCTTGTATAGGCCCTAGGGCTGATAGCCTAGTACCAACCTATGAACCAAGAAGTTAAAGGGCCAGCCGCAAAACCCTCAAAGAATACTGATTCTTCTTGGGAAGGAGCTTCAGTGGATCACTCCCCCTTTCGAGCAATTCTAAAATTTTTCTGAATGAAATCCTCAAAAGGGATATAGGGGAGCCTTCCCCTTCATCAAATTCCATATCCTCTTGTAAAGGATTCCTGATGGGAATCAATGCATCTGCTTTTACACTTGTGCTTCTGGTGTACCTCTTCGGTGGGACGTTTCAGAGAAGACTCAGAAGCTGATGAAGGTTCTTCACCAAGAATGGGCTCAAGACAACAGGACCAGATGAGCAGTCTTAGGACCAGGGAAAATCCTGTAGGGGAGGGAGGGAGAGAGGGATCAGAGCTAGAAAGGTGGTCTGCTCTACGGACTAAGATAGCACTTTTTTTTAAAGCTTTGAAGGCAGAGCCTGAGAAAGATCAAGGGAGTTTCATTGAGGAAGCCAAAACTCCTCAGGATGACTCATCCTGAGGAACTGCTCAGCTCGGATCAAAGGCTGATGTCAAAGTGGAGCTGTCCAATGCCAATGCTCTGAGGGGAAGGAACGAATCCAAAGATCTTGGCTCCAAACCAACATCCCTGGACCTGAAATAGACTACTCAGCTCCAACACTCAGAAGGCTCAGAAATAGTCTGAGCTGACTGAATCAAAGAAACTGACTCGTTGGTCAGGTCTGACCATAACACAATACAATGGAGGCTAGTACAAATGCACAACTCACCAATTCAAAAGCACCAGTGGAGGAAATGAAGCCCAGTCTTTTTCTTTTTAGTCCAGTTTAATGTCGAAAAGAAGGACAAGTCACTTCAGCACAACAATAATCCAAAAATCACGAACTTCAAGGTCTACAGTTAGTGCACATATATAAAGTGAGGTGTATTTGTAAGGAATATTCATTCACATCTGAGGAAGTGTGTCAAACGAAAACGCAAGTGTGGAGACATAGCGTTAATGTGCCTTGAAGTTCGTGATTTTTGGATTATTGTTGTGCTGGAGTGACTTGTCCTTCTTTTCGACATTAAACTGGACTAAAAAGAAAAAGACTGGGCTTTATTTCCTCCACTGGTGCTTTTGAATTGGCAGGTCTGACCATAAGCTAATCACCCTTGACATCTACATCCCACCCCCAGTAAGGAAACCTCCATAAAAAACTTCTCCAAAGCCAACTTCATGCTACTCAAGTCAGAAGTGACAAACTTCATGACACCCATGCAGATTGGAACTGAAAGTTTGACTGCTAAATCCTACACTAAGGCACTGTATGAGCACATCCACTCATACATGAATTGTGCCATCCCCAATAGAACAAAGACACTCTCCTCCAAAAAAAGGAAGCCAATCTGGTGGCCCCTTGCCATAAACAAACTTTACAACAAAAGAAAGAAACTGTTGCAGAAAAGAGGAAAATCCCAGGATGCAAAAAACTCCCTTACCAGCCTCAGTAAGAAGCTGAGATCCCTCAAAGTCCTCCAAAGGTAGTTATGAAAATAAAATTGCCAAAGATTCCAAAGACAACCACAAGGCATTCTATAGCTATGTCAAAAATCTAAATGGCAATGCTCAGATCTTCTCTGAGCTACAACAGAATGGCATTAAATGGAATAATCCCAAGGATACTGCCAATATCCTGGCAGATCCATTCAGTGCAAACTTCACCCCCCACCCCCTAAAGGGCCCATCTTAATATCGAAAGATTGCCAAATTCCGGTAGTAACGGCCACACAGGTAAAAAACGCACTCTCCAAAGCTAAGAATACAGCATACATGGGACCAGATGACATCCCAGGCTGTGTACTACATGAACTACAAAATGAACTGGCACCTCACCTAAGTGTCATGTTTAATCATAGCCTCACCTCAGGCTTTATGCCCACTGAGTGGTGCACAGCTACAGTTATCCCACTCCACAAGGGAGGATCCACCTTGGATCCCAGAACTACTGCCCCAGTCTGACGAGCCTGATATGCAAGGCCATGGAACGTATTATCATGGAACTTATAAACAAAGGCATTGGCAACCTTCAAACACTGGACCCCACCCAGTTTGGGTTCGTGAAGGGCTGATCTCATCTCCTGAACCTGGTTGACTTCTTCAAATAAGTCTCCAGAGCCGTGGACAAGGGTAAGGTGGTCCTCACAGCCTATCTGGACCTCGCCAAGGCCTTCAACACCATCCTTCACTCTGGAATCATGGATAAACTTACTAAGCTGGGCATTAATCCCTACGTCACTCAATGGGTTGCCAACTGGCTTACTGTCAGAACCCACACTGTAAAAGTAGCAGACTCCAAATCCATCTCCAGACAAGTGACAAGGGGAGTACCTCAGGGTTCAGTCCTGGGACTGCTCTTGTTTGGCATCTACTTCTCTTAAGTACAGGCCAACACTAAGGGACTCTGGCTAACAAAGTTCGCAGATGACTGCAAACTGGGAGCCATTACTGAATCCCCAAATGATATGGATATTCTACAAAAGGGCCTTACAAAAACAGATGCTTGATGCCAGATGTATAGTTATCCCCTTTGGAAAAAAGCATGTACCCGTGAATTACCACATAGGTGGCAGTACACTAAACACCGAAAGTGTGATAAGAGACTTAGGGACACAGGTGGACAGTAGTCTTACTTTCGACAACCACATCGCCACAACAGTCAGGAAATCCTTCTATGTGGCACACCTCATCACTAAGGGCTTTTCATCCAGAAAAAAGGAGTTTATTATCCCATTGTACTCATCCCTCATTAGACCCATTATAGAATACAACGCCCCATTTGGCATGTACCTCTCAAGACATCTGCAACAGCTGGAAAGGCCACAGAAATACCTCACTAAAAGAATCACAGGCCTAAAGCAGATGCCCCACGCTGACAGTCTAAAAAAACCACCACCATCGCATATCGTCTACTCAGAGGTGATCTCTGCTTAACATACAAGGTCATGTCAAACCCAGAGTTGTTGGACATGCTACACTTAAAGAAATAGTAGGATGTAGAACATAAAGCACACACTCCTGCCAAAGGTAGATCGCACACAGTAAAATCCAAATGTAGAAAAACAAAATGTGAGCACACCAACAAATTTAAACAGAGACAAGTAAAGCATTATTCTTCCAAGTTGTAGTGCATCAGCAAAAGGATGAGCACTTTCGCGGGGTTACCACTTCCTCAGATGCACATAAAATGACAGTTAAAACAGACAATTTATACAGGTTAAAACCACGTTACTTTAAAATAACAAATCAGATTCCGCTTCTTTTAATTAGTGCTGACTTTAAAGGTACACTAGGTATTAAGCCCTGGATCTCTGTGGGCTTTTGCAGTGCTATTACCCATTTAACCTCCAGATTTTCTAAATAGTTATTTACATCTCCTCTCCTCATACCAGGTCTGACCTGTTGTAGAACTCTAAAATGAAAAACATTATGGCCTGTTTTGCCTGTATGTGCTGCCAAAGTATTGGTATGTACATTATTCCTTATATTGCTAGCATGTTCCAAGATCCTTTCCTTAAGCTTAAGCATTGTTTTTCCTACATAAAAACTGTGACACTGTGTGCAGGTTGCTAGATATACTAAGCAATTACTGTTACAGGTAGCAGACAATCTTGGAACAAATTCGCTTCTTGTCTTGGGATGAATAAATACTTGTTCTTTTACAATAAATATGCATGCTTTGCATTTCCCACAGGGAAGGGTTCCTGTTTCATGTGCACACTAGCAATATAAGGAATAATGTACATACCAATGCTTTGGCATCACATACAGGCAAAATAGATCATAATGTTTTTCATTTTAGAGTTCTACAGCAAGTCAGACCTGGTAGGAGGAGAGGAGATGTGAATAACTATTTAGAGAATCTGGAGGTTAAATGGATAATAGCACTGCAAGCCTATAGAGATCCAGGGCTTAATGCTAGTGTACCTTTAAAGCCAGCACTAATTAAAAGAAGCTGAATATGATTTGTTATTTTAAAGTAACATGTGATTTTAACTTGTATAAATTGTCTGTTTTTAACTGTCATTTTATGTGGATCTGAGGAAGCGGTAACCCCGCGAAAGTGCTCATCCTTTTACAATAAAACTGATACACTACAACTTGGAAGAATAACGCTTTGTCTCTGTTCAGCTTTGTTGGTGTGCTCACGTTTTGTTTTTCTACACTTAAAGAAATCCCAATCCCTCAGAGACGCTCTCTCGAGATCTAAACCTTGTCATCACAATGAACAAAACATGCTGGAGGGATAGGTTCCTGACCCAGACTCTGGAATAGACTGTCCATACATGTCAAGCAGATCGCCTCTTTGGCCCTCTTCAAAAGGAACCTTGATGATTGGATGGGAGATAGGAAATTCACCCCCTGGGATCATGTCAGTCGCCCTGCTAGACAGGGGTTGTGGGAAGAAATAACCAGGGAATTGTTATGGCTAGGCTTGCATAGGCCATAGGGCCGATAGCCTAGTACCAACCTATGAACCTATGAAGTTGAAGTGGACCATGTCTTCAGCTTCAAGTGAAGACATACTCCGGAGGGAGCTCAGATCTGATGGCAGTGAAGTTGCAGGCAGACTGAGGAAGGAGTTACAAACTGATGGGGTGAAGAAATGACTCCCTTGGATTTGACAGAGCTCTGAACTAGGAGGACCCTCAACTGAACTTAGGTGCTGAGAAACTGCATCATCCTGTTACCATCAGCCTCTGACAAGCTCCTGCAGGACCTGGCTGAACAAAGGGTGGAAGGCTTGGAGATCTGGTAAAAGGATCTCTGGGATATCAGCCCAGGGGAAAAATGCAGTTCTGGAAGAGGCAGAGTGCTGTATCCGATGAGGATCAGTACCAAAACCATGTTGGAGGATTTTGTAACCTTCAGGGCCATAGCAGAGGAAGGAGAGTGCACTGAAGAACCCTTATAGTAACTTTAGGCTTTTCTTTTTCACTTTCTTTGTTTTTTGGAAGATGGAGGAGAAACAGAGGAACCAGAAATGAGCAGGGTTACCTTCTATCGCAGAGCCAAGGAGAAGGATTTTCAGAACCAACATGCCGATGAGCAAAAGCCTCACAAATACTACATTTGGCTTGCAGATGTACAGCTCCCCAAAACAAACACAATTTCGACGGGCATCAGATTTGGCAACTTGGTGTCACAGGCCACACACTTTGTGAAGCCTAAACTTTAAGCCATTATAACCAAACAACAAGAACAATAACAATAAAAATAAGCACAAACGAAAAGACTGCTGCAAGAAAGATATGCCCAAAAAGGCGGTTAAAAGAAAGGAACCTTGAAAAGAGTGTGTGTGTAAACTATACATACATACATACCTATACAAACAAACACACACAAAATTTATATATATATATATATATATATATATATACACACACACACACACACACACACACACACACACACACACACACACACACACACACACATATAGGAGGGACATAAAAGGAGGAAGAACTCCTGATGTTTTGGGAGAAAGAGAGAGATGAAAAACTAGTAGGAAGAACCATGAATGATAATTAACTTATGTCTCAAAAATAAACCCGATTATGAAAGACCGCATTTGCTGCATTCTGCAGCAAATGGGACTGGCGGTAACTTGCTCATTTGTAAGAGGATTATGGCTTAGAAGAGGTATCTGAGCACTAGATCTGAAGCTTGGAAGCGGATGAAGTCAGATCTAATTCTGATCCAAATACCCATCCATTGAGGAAAGGAAAGAAGAAACATCAGGCACATCGTTCACTGGACTGAAGAAAATGACAATAGTGAGGAAACTAATATCCCAATAAGGAACCTGAAAACATGACTAAAAGTGACTCTAAGAACCTAAAAAATTGAAGTGGTTCAAGAATTATTTCATTGGACACTGCTTCACAGTAGCCATTTGGTGTGAATTATGAAACTAAAGGCTAATCTCAATAAACTGCAGGCTTATGAAGGATGCTGCAGATTTCATTTTTGTACAGTATAACACTGAAAACTCTCAGAGCAGGACTGATTTGCCTTCCAGGCTTCACTGAAGAGTTTACATGCTCTGTACTGGATGAGGCATCTGTAATGCTGAGTCCTGGTAATTCTTTTAATAAGACACATGAATACATATCACTATACTGTTTTCAGCTTAGTCCAACTGTGAGGGAAAGCAATTGATTAAAAATCATTTAAGCATTTTCTTTTCCAGTTAAATAGTTAATGTTCAGCTAGCTTCAAAATGATTTGTCAAATATTCACTGGGTAGGGGAAAGCTAAAAACAGGATGTCTTACATGGGAGCTATTGATTGACTGTTCTTCCATCCCCTGCTACTTAGTCTGTATGCATTCATCCTCCCTACCATTATTAAGAGAGATGACATACATCCTCTGGGGAAATTTTTGAACAGTCATATTGAAAATGGTTTTAGTAATGAGATGGGTGTTAGTTTTTGTTGTACGTTTGTGTTAAGCATCAGACCTTGCTCTTAACTTTCTATTTCCTGAATGTTACTAGGGTCTATCCAGAAAGGTTCACTTAAAATGGTGGCTCCTAGAGTATGCCATTATATGGATAAAGATTATAGATCAGAAATGTATGACTAAAATAAGATGCCTGACTAAAGCAGGCCTTCATGACATGGTAATTTGGCTTTTACTGAGAATAAAAATCCTAACACATAGATACGTATACATTTCTATCATGGAATGTTAATGGATTGCTATAACCAGTTAAGAGAGCCTGGACTTTGTTGATGGTTATGCATTTCTCCCTCTTATATTTGCACTTATACAAGAAATATATTTTATCAGGTTCTCAGCTTTTAAGGTTAACTGAATTTGGGTGCTATCTTGTTTTCACACTCTTACTATTGTGGGGGGGGGGTTACTTTATTTAAAACAGGAGTTCCCTGGGTTACTATGGATCAGTTAATGGATAAAGAGGAGAGAGATGTCATGATAAAGAGCTGCTTGGAGGGTTTAAAAATGATTATTTTCAAAATTTACCTTTCTTCCAGCTCAACCCCTGCTGTACCCAGAGTGATGCATAGAGAACAGACAGCTTTCCAGGAGGTATGAATGTTTGGGGAGGAGAATGGAATATTTTTTTACGCTAGGCATAGCTAACTCCGATCCCAGATGGTAAGGAGTTCCAGCCTTGGAGAACTTTCTCCAGAGAGGTCTGAAATTATAGGATAAGGTAGACATCTATAAGACTTTGACTCTTCCCCAAGATGTGCGTACCTGCTATGCCATCAAATTTTCATCATGATCTACTCTAGTCATTCTTTGTTTTCAGGTTAGTCCCACTAGGCAAATAGCTTCTTTTCAGAGATGACCAGAGATGGTATTTATATTACTAGGGGAAATTTGACCAGGATGTGAACAAATTATACACTTATTTGTGCTAGCATGTCTGGCTGAGTTTTTATTCATAATTTCAGATTAACCTGTATATTATATGCCAGCATGACTGGCTATAATATTGTGGGTGAGTTCTTACATGTTGATTTGTAATCTGTTTGTGCAGAGTGTTTTAAAGACTTGAACAGTGTCCTTTTACATTTCTAACTGCGCATGTTTGTGAAGAAAGATTCTAAAGGCAAACTGTCTCAGATTCAGCTGATCTGCAGATGATGCCATCGGAATGTTGGCAGTTGCTATGTGTTACTGTCAGAAGCTGAAAGACAGGAAGGAACATTAGAAAAAGTACAGTTTTGTACCTACCATAAATGTAGATGTTCGAGTGCTAATACAGCTGCAGTAATCACATACGGGTTCTCTGCCGTCAGGCGAGTCCTCGGTTGGCCGAATTCCAAAGTCTTGGTCCGGCGTCGGTTGTTGTCGCCTTCTTCCCTGACATCAGAGCGACAGGGGTATATAAATCACAGCCGACGCCATATTCTCCAGTCTTGCTTGCCCCAGATGTCAGGTGCCCCCAAAAAGAAGGCAATAGATAAATTATATATATAAATATATATATATATATATATATATATATATATATATATATATATATATATATATATATAATATATACAAGCAATGCAATGTTATCAAAAAAGAGTAGTTGCAAGCAAATACACCATAGGAGGATAACCCAAAATAGGTTGTATGAGGAGGTGTTAGCCACTAGTCCTGTACCTAGAGGAGAAGGAGGGAGGGAAACCTGTACTGCAGCTGTATTAGCTCTCGAACATCTACATTTATGGTAGGTACAAAACTGTACTATGTTCATCGTGCATACAGCTGCAGTAATCACATATGGGTAGAATCCCAAAGCTACGCACAGGGTGGTAGGCACTAGGTAGAACTGGGATGAGCCAGAATGCCCTGCAACACAGCAGTAGCAAAGCCTGCTCTAGTTCTGGAACATAAAGGCAGGTGGTAGTGTTTTGTGAAGGTATGTACAGAACTCCAAGTGGCTGCCTCCAAGATATCTTTGGTAGGAACTCCTCTGAGGAAGGCTGTAGAGGTAGCTGTGGCCCTGGTGGAGTGTGGTCTGATGCCTACAGGGACAGATTTCCCATGATAGGAGTAACAAAAATGTATGCAGTGGCCTATCCATTTAGAGATGGTCTGTTTGGTAACAGGCTTCCCTTGAGCTCCTACAGCATAAGACACAAAAAGTTGTTGTGATTTCCTGAAAGGCTTTGTTCTGTCCAAATAGTAACTTAGCTGTCTATGGATGTCTAAGGAATGTAGCTGCCTTTCCCCTTTGTTTTGCGGAATGGGGTAAAAGGTAGGTAAGTGTATGGCTTGATTTAAAGCTACCCTGGATACCACTTTAGGCATAAATGACGGGTTGGTTCGAAGGGAAACCCTGTCCTGATGGAAGATAAGAAAGGGCTGCACAGTCATGAGGGCTTGAAGTTCCGAAACCCTACGAGCTGAGGTAATGGCCAGAAGGAAAGCTGTTTTCCAGGACAAATATTGTAAATCTGTTGAGGCAGCTGGTTCAAAGGGAGGCAATGTTCATTTTTCTAGAAATGTAATGTAATTAAGATCCCAGGCTGGCACTGGTTGTTTCCTTGGTGGTCTTATATTCTTAGCCCCTCTGAGGAATTGCCTTAAAAGTGGGTGAGAGAATAACGGTGGATCCGTGTTGAATTCTGCAGAAATGGCTGAGGCATGGATTTTTATGGAGGAAAATGAAAGTCCACTGTTCAGCAGCTCGGCTAGATACTGTAATACCTGAGGAAAATTCAGTTTTCTAGGGTCCTGGCCTTTTTTCTCATTGCAAGAGCAAAACCGTTTCCATTTTGCTGAGTAAGTCTTCCTAATAGATGGCCTTCTAGCCTCCAGAATGACATCCTGCACTTCTTTGGAGAGTAGGGTCTGCTGAGGTGTTAAGGAATTTTCCATGCAGCAAGACTGAGTGTTTTCAGCTGACTGTGAAGAGTTTTGTAGCTGTGCTGAGTCAGAAGAAAAGGCATTAGAGGTAGAGGCCAGGGAGGAGTATGTGTTAGGCTCCTTAGGAGTGGGTACCAGTGCTGTCTTGGCCAGTCTGGAGCAATCAGTATCATCTTCGGTCTGTCTGCTCTTGCTTTCAAGTGCACCTTGGGGAGAAGAGGCAGAGGTGGGAAAGCGTACACTGCCCATGCTGTCCAACTGAATGAAAGGGCGTCCACCCTCCAGGCCTTTGGATGAAAAATCCTTGAACAAAACTTTTCCAGTTGATGGTTCCTGTGGGAGGCGAAGAGATCTATGTCTGGCCTTCCCCATGCTTGGATTATTTTTGTAAACACCTGTGGATGCAGCTTCCATTCGTGTGGATCTGTCATATTTCTGCTTAGATTGTCTGCCAGCGTGTTTTCCAAACCTGGCAATACTGTGCTTGAAGTTTGATTTGCCATTCCAGAGCCAAGTTCCAAAGTGTCATGGCTAGTCTGCACAGGGGATATGAATGTGTTCCTCCTTGTTTGTTTATGTACCACATTACTGTGGTGTTGTCTGTTCTTATCAGTAATTGTCCTGGATGCAGGAGGTCCTTGAATGCTGTAATCGCATTTATTACTGCTAGCATTTCTTTTTGATTGATGTGAAGGTGCTTTTCCTTTTGGGACCATTTGCCCTGAATGCACCTGCCTGTCATGTGCGCCCCCCAGGCGTAATCTGTGGCGTCTGTTGTGATGACTTGATTTGCTTGAGCTTGCAGAATGGGAGACCTGTATTTGTTTGACATGCTTGGGCCCACCATAGAAATTCCTTTTGCAAACATGGAATTATTGGTATTATTGTTTCCAAATTGTGGCTGTGTTGAGACCATAGGTTTTTTAGGTACCATTGAAGTTTTCTCATATGCAACTCTGCACATGGGATTAAAAGAATGCAAGATGCCATGAAGCCCAGAGCCTGCAGGATTTTCCTTGCAGTAAGCCTGGTACAATTTGCTAGTGTTTTGAAGTACTGAGTTAGTTGCCCTTGTTTTTCTGGCGTAAGATAGGCCATCTGGGTGTTTGTGTCCAAGTTGGCACCCAGGAAAATTATTTTCTGAGATGGTGTTAGCCTGGATTTCTCTTTGTTGATTGTGTATCCTAGAGAATTCAGTAACCGTGTTGCATAAGCCAGATGTTCCAGAAGAGTGTGCTTGCTGTCCGCTTGGATCAGGCAGTCATCCAAATAAGGATAAATTTGAATCCCTTGAAGTCTGCAGTAGGCAATTACTGATGCCAGGCATTTCGTGAATACTCTGGGCGCAGTAGATAAGCCAAAGGGCAATGCAGAGAATTGATAGTGGATTGAACCTGCAAGAAATCTGAGGTATCTTCTGCAGCTTTGCCTGATTGGGACATGCAGGTATGCCTCCTTGAGGTCCAATGTTACCAGCCAAAACCCCTTGCCCAGCATGGGAAGAAGTTGCTGTAATGTGAGCATCTTGAATTTTAGTGCAGTAGAAATGTATTTAGGATGGACAAGTCCAAAATGGGTCTCCAGTCGGTTCCTTTTCTTGGTACCAGGAAAAGTCTGGAATAAAAACCTTGACCTTGTTCGTGAGTAGGAACCTCTTGAATGGCTTTCATGTCCATGAGTTTTGTAATTTGTATTTGTGCCTCTGCCCTTTGATTGTGTGGCAGGTTTGGCATGCCTCTCATTTTTGGAAGAGTGTGGAAATGAAATCTGTAGCCTCTGTTTATTATGTCCAGGATCCATTTGTCTGTTGTGATATGCCAATTTCCTGAAAATAGTGCCAGCTTTCCTCCCAAGGGAGCTGCCCGCTGAGATTTGCTTGGCATGAAAAGGAGGAAGTCATTGGGTTTGCTTTCTGTATTGTTATGCACTGTCTTCGCCACCTCTTGGTGCTCGAGTTTGCCATTGTCTGCCTCTATATGATCCTTGAGATTGTCCTCTGCCCCTTAAGCTCCTGTATCTACCTCTCTGGGGCTTGTCCGTGGCTGGAAAGGACCAGTTTTTTGAAGGCCAATTCCTGCTAAAACGAGGTGGCTGTACCTGTAGAAAAGCCTTGACAGTTTGCATAGATTTAGCTTTTTCTTCCATTTTCCGTAGTATCTCCTCAGCATTAGTACCAAATAGCACATCCTTTTGTAAAGGAGCATCTAGTAGTTTAGCTTTAACATGATCAGGCAAGCTTTGTTCCCTAAGCCAGGCATGTCTATGAATGACTGCTCCTGTAGCAGCAGCTCTACTTGAGGCCTCTAAGGCATCATAACCATATTGTAAGGTGTGTTTACCCACTTGTTCTGCACTATGCATCATATCCTGCAATTCCTTCAAATCTGGTTGTTCAGGTTGAGACATTTTGTTTCTTAATTGTGATAACAGAAACTGTTGATATTTAAGCATATGGAACTGACAATTTAAGGCCCTCATGGCTAGGGTGGCCGAGGTGTATACTTTTTCCCCCCACCTTTCTAAGGATCTAGATTCTCTCTCGGAAGGTAGTGGATTCTTGGCAGTAGAACCCCTGATATAGGAAATTAAATCCTCAGCCATTTTAAGCATCTGATTTTAGGCATGGAGCCTGGGGATTTGCCCTGTGCAACAGGCCTCTTGGGATGCATGGCTGATTTGGACTTAGTGAAGGCCTTAATGGAAAAGGAAGAAGAGGGTCTAAATACACCCTGGGTGGAAGTGGACCTGTCCACATTAGGAGGCTCAACACTCACTGTGGTTTCAGTGGTTGTAGTGTGAGTAAGAGCCGAGGTACCAGCAGTCTCGGGTACAGAAGACACCGCCAAGGAAGTGTCGTCGGTAGTCAGGGACTGCATAGGCGTCTCGCTGAGAACCGGACCACGTGTAGCCGGTTTTGGCGTGGTGTCGGTGGAGACCGCGGACCTCACATGTCGGTCCTTGTCCTTTCGTTTTTTGGACAAAACGGTAGTCGGAGTATCCGACGACATTTTATAATCAAAGGCTTTACCAAAATAATGTTGGGCGAACTCCGCCCGACACTTAATAGTGCGTTTATTGAAAGTAGCGCAAAAGCAACAGCCCGAGACGTCGTGGTCTGGGCCTAAACAAGGTATGCAGAGGGAATGGAAATCCTTATGCGGTATTTGCTTCCCACAAGAAATACAATTGTTAACTTTGTCTGACATCAGTCTGAGGCAAGAAAAGTTTCCCCAACGGGGTACTTAGCTTTAATGAAGACTTCGGTTTCCGATTTTTTTTGTAAATTCAGGAGCTGGCCGACCGGCACTTGCGAACTGCTTCTGCTTCGGGCACCGCGCGGCAAAAAAGACTGGGGAATATGGCGTCGGCTGTGATTTATATACCTCTGTCGCTCTGACGTCAGGGAAGAAGGCGACAACAACCGACGCCGGACCAAGACTTTGGAATTCGGCCGACCGAGGACCCGCCTGACGACAGAGAACCCGTATGTGATTACTGCAGCTGTATGCACGATGAACATCAGCTGTTGTGTGATTTTCAAAATACAAAATGAAAATTAGAACTGGAACCATTGTGACAGTCAGGCTAGTCTATAAAAGAGCCTGCTAAAGACAGTTGAAGTCAGTTGTGACTTGACAGATGGATACCTAAAAGGACTCATGAAGAACTGTAAGCCTGCCTTTGCTCTGTTGCAATAATTTAGTATATGTCCGGGACAGTGTTCTTTAGTCGGATAGGAAATTATAACAAGTCAATTACATCAGTTAAGAGTTTTTCTAAATGCTGGATTTGTATCCTTCACTACTGACTTAATTTTCCTGGTGATTGAGTTCTGTTTATTGGAAATTACTGTTTATATTTTTAATCATTTTGCTCATTATTAAATATTTTTATTAACTTACATTGTGGCTGGTCAATCAGTGTTTTCTTTAGTGATTTGAGAGTGCTTATACTTGCCTTGATAATGTCTTGGGCCACTCCGAAAGCCTGGCTGCTTAGGTCATTTGCTACTGTTTTCATATTTAATTTTCATAATTGGACACCCTTTTAAAAGGGCATGAAGACATTGGTGGCAGCATTACCATACTATTTTATGGTAGGGATACAGCTGGAAATCTGTATCACTCTATCCCAGAAGTGCCTGGATGTGTGAGTGTTAATTTATTTAAGTGTGAGTGCGAGAGTTAATTTAAGTGCGAGTGTATCAGAGGTTTTAAACTGGGACACATTGCAGTGAAGTGTGTAATAAGGAGTTACATTAGGGGTGGACAGAAGAATACAGTCCAGTCCCAGGTTATAGAGAGTCTTCCTCTTGTGCTCTTTGGGGAAACATTTGGAATATTACTCCTGTTTAAGTGACAGTCTCACATTAGAGTCAGTAGTGAGGACTGAAGCTCCTTATTTACTGACCCAGGATAGTGGGAAAAGTCACATTATTGCTGGCAGTCCAGTGGGATATTATCTGAATGTCACACAGGGCATCAAAGAGCTTCTCCAACTCATAGCTTTATACCTATTGAGAGAGCATGCACACTCGATTCCTAGCTCAGTGGTGGCTGGTAAAATGGTGTGTGATGAGAAAAAGATTGCGGAAGACTCTGAGGCAAACACCAGTGCTGTTGAGAGTGATGAGATTATGCATGACTTGAAAGTCATATTTCAGCAAAATTTATTTGCTGAAGCTAAAAATGAATCATTAAGTGAAGCTTGCATTAAACAACCCCTCCTGTTGGGAGGGATGAGGGATGACTTATTGAAGGAGACAGTGATGCAGAGCAAGCTTCCAAATGAAGGAGATGTTTCCTGGGGGAGACATTATGGATAAAATACAAAAAGCAGCAGAGACTATCCTGAAGGATGATGGTGAGACAGCAAGGAAATCCTAGGCAGAAAAAGTAAAAGAAAGTGAAAGGGGAGTAAGAGAAAAGAAAATGGGCAGAAGAAAATGTAAAGCAGAAATATGTGGTACAGATTCAAAACAAAGGAGAGAAAGAAATGAACAGAATCAAAGTTTGGGACAGCTTAATGGTTCCTTTTTTGGTGTAAAAGCCCAAGAGGTAAAAGCATTTATTCTTATAACAAAGAGAAATTTTGCGACATTATATTTGAGACCGTTTATGCAATGGAAAATTTCCTTAAGGAATATGAAAAGAAAAACTGTAATCCTTGGAATTTATATGTAGTAAAAGCATTTAATAGTGAAACATAAAAGTTTCATGTACAATTTCGAATAGAAGTATAGAAAGATATTTTGAAAGGACATTTGAAATGCTTGTATAAAGTAGTGCTGGACATTATGAAGGTTTATAATAAATTGGGCTTACAGACCAGTGGATGGGACTGTAATATTGTGTTAAAGATAGAAAAGGACAAAATTATGTATATTCCAAGTATAATAAATGCTGAAGGAAAAAAGGGTATGGTAAAATACTTGGGGCAACCCAAAACATGCTTGTGTGTAAAAATAAAGACATTTGATACAGAACTGTGATAAAAAATATTTTATTTGCAGGTAATTGGGTTATGATGCAAGAAAATGTAAAGTGAAGCACTGTAAATACAATAAAAACTGGTCATTTATGGATGGATTGTAAAATCGAAACATCATAAGTAGGAAAAAGAAGAAAAAAGGGAAGAAAATGAACAAAAATGAAACCTTAGAAGTGGCAGAAGCAGAAAATAAAACAATTTAAGACCATGAAAGAAATAAAAAGGAGGAAATAGAGCCAGGTTCTGAAATAAGTGATGACGAAGATATAAATTAGGAAGTAGTAAAAGGGAAAAATAATTCTATTGGTAAAAGTGAAAAAGATAGGAAAAGAAAATTTAATGGGATAAGTACAAACGGAAAAAATTAAATGGATAGTACAAACGGAAAAAATGAAATGGATAAGAGATTAACTTTCTAGAAATTATACTTTTAAGAGAAAGCAATGATTTTACAGTGTTTCTGTAAATGTGAACAGTATTAAGAACATTGAGAGAAAAATCAGGGTTTTGGAATGGTGCAATAAATGTGATGCAACTAACTGTACTAGAAGATAAGATTAAGTAAAAAAATATTACAAAACAGAAAAAATTATGGTGGGGAGGAAGATAATTTGTAATATGGGAAATGATCAGTGCTATGGAATACATATTTTGCAGAAATACTATGAAATATTAGATATAACTTTAGTAAGAATGAAAAGACCAACTATTGTGGATTTAAAATGGAAAGAAAAAGTATATAGAATTATATTATATGCTTACGTTATGTTATGTAAAGAAAGGGAAAGTTTATTTCACCACATTCTAGACTATGTAGTGATAAATATGAACATTATAATGACAGGAGATTTCAACTGTGATTTAAGAGGTAAGCATAAAAAGAAAGGAAACAATGTAAGAAAAATGTTAGAAGTTATGAGATGTGGGTAAACTAATACTTTGGGATAAAAATTCATGGACTTGAAGAGGTATTTACAGAACTGAAATAGATTATTTCAAAGTATCAGAGTAACTATAGGAGAAGGAGAGAAAACGCAGCAGTTTTTTTCTGATCATCTAGCAATATGAACACAAATACAGGAAAATAAGGAATATATAAAAATAGGCAAGGGAATAAAGATGTTAAATGAGAAAACATGGGGTAAAGGAAAGACATTAATAATACAATTAAGGGCAGAGCTTACTATTATGAGCCAATTTTATAAAAATTGGTCTGAATGGTAGATGACTTTTAAGATAAAATATAAAATATGTTTCTTACAGTGGCAATAAATTGTGAGATAAGTAGACAAAGAAGAGTATATAAAGATGAATTGGAAAATTTAGAAAATAATCACAGAGGTTATTTTAATAAAGAAAACAAATTATATAGAAGAAATCAAGGAGTTATTATTCAAGCAAATAAATTTCTAGCAAAGAGTACTGGTATTGGCATACTTAGATAAATTAATAAAGAAAGGTAACAGTGCAATGAGAAATGAAAAATGTAAACAAAATAAACAAGCAAATTATGAATGTTGTAGTAGAGTATGTATAAGAAATGTATAAAGAAAAAAATAATTTGAAAATAAATGGAAAGTAAAAATAAAGTTTTCAGAGCAAGAATGTAAAGAATACGATAAGGAAATTTCTGTATACCAGTTGGATAAAATATTAGGACAAATTAATATAGATTCAGCTGTGAAACAAGATGGAATATGATATGAAATGTATAAAAATGTAATGGAATGACAAAGAATATTTTTTAAAGATTTTGAATGAATGGCTAAATGAAGGTTTCATGTATAAAGAATTATGTAGCAGAACAATTAAAATTTACTTTGAAGAAAGAATATAAAAGACAATTAAATAACTGAAAGCTGATAGCACTGAATAATAATGAATGCAAAATCTTTTTGGAAATTATACAGAGGAGATTTGAAACAAAGATAGGTAGTGCTGTGGAGGACAGTATGTATAGCATGAAAGGGGAAAATATGTCAAGAATTAATAATGATAGAAAGATTGTGGCTACTAAAAAATAGAACAGAAAAAGCTAAACTTATGATAGGGAAATCTTAATACAGCATTTTATACAACAGCACATGAAATTTTATGGGTGAAAATGAAAACATTCAATATAAGTGAGAAGATTAGAAAACTAGTAAAAGGATGGTTAAGTAAAAAAGTACATATGAGAAGGGATATACAAGACGGGAATGCCCAATGAGTTGTATACTTTTTGCTTTAGTAATGAATGTGACTATATGCGAAATAAATTGTAAAATGAAGAAGGCTGGGTACACAATGTCTAAAAGGTTAAGAATTCCCAGCTTTGTTAACTTATGTTAGCTTACACAGATGATACTACAGTAATTGCAAAAGACAAGACTTGGATAATACTTTGTCTGAATGACTGTTTGGAAGCAACAGGGATGACTTTAAACAAAGAGAAAAGTAAAGGATTAGGTGATGTGGTTAAGTCAGAAGTAATATTTTTATAGTGAATGAATTTTCTGTATTAGGTATAACATTTGGCAATAAGAATAAATAGAATTCAATGGGAAAAATAATAGAATATTTTTTTTCTGAAAAACAGATTATTGTTTAGGGAAAATATTTACTTGATAAATTTGATATTAAAGGTAAACGAGCATATTTGGCACATGCATTTATGTTGCCAACAATATTTGAAAACTAAGTATTGCAAATATTTGTTTTCATTCATATAGTGCTTGAGACTGAATCCAGTAAAAATAGGAGTTTTGTGTGTAAAGAGAAAGGAGGTTTAGGGTTAATTAATCCAGTGGTATGTGCTGCTTCACTAAATTTATTTAAAGTGTTAAAGTGGATAAATTAAAAATGTGAAAGATTAGGTGTAAAAAAATGTTTAAATATAAATATGATAAATTTTGAGGTATGGTAAAAAAATCACAAATGAGAAAAAGAATGTATAAATGAAGAGATAAAATGTTAAGAAAAAATATAATGTGGAATATAAAAAGCGATGAAACAGAAAAGGAGTGAAAATATGGTATAAGAATATCATGATACAATATTATGTTAAACTATGGGAAAATCTAGCACATGGTAAAATTAAAGCTATAAAATAAGAAATGAATGGTGTAATATGAAAGTAGAATGTGAAGATTTTTTTTGTGGAGACTGCTAACAGATTACTAGTGAAAGGAAGCATGCCATATAAAAAGAAACATGAAAGGATATGTTTATATTGTGGGGAAAAGGAAACTACTGAACACGTTTCTGGAATGAAGTGAAATTATGGGAAAGTTATGTAAAGAATTTCTTTTAAAATACAAAAGAGGTGGAAAATATAAATATGGATATAATTAAATATGAGTATTATAAAAACAGAAGTAAAGAATATGCTAAAAGAATAAATACACATATTTTATGTTGCAAGGGTTATACTGAATGAAAGGATAAATGAAATTATGTTTAATAGAAAATGGATTTTGGCAGCAATATTGAGTAAAATCAGATGGTGGTTATGGAAAAAGGAGAGGAGTGTCTAACAATGATGAAAACATGGTATAATAAAGTATGAAAGTATAACAATTGTTGTTGTGTCTTTCGGCTTTTCCCAGTTAGGGGTCACCACAGCGGAACTCCGGTCCGCTAATGACTGGCAGTAGATTTTTACGTGCCGTGTTGCTGGCCCTGACGCACAACCTTCAACGAAGGTACGCCCATTCATGTATGTCACCACACAGAAGACGCTCTAGCTGAGAATCGAACAGGACAGCGTCTTACTGTGAGGCGACAACGCTACCGCAGCACCACCACCACAGTATGAAAGTAAAAGAAGGAAATGGAAAATTGTGTATTTGTAAATGTATAAATACGTAAATATTTTGTAATTTTTTTTGTTGGTATAAATAAAGGACCCATATTCTTTTTGATAGGTGCCCTGGGATCTTTAACATCCACTTTGCAGCTACCATCAACTCTGGCAGATGGGGTCTCAGTTTAAAGTCTCATCTGAAGGATGACACTCAGGAGTGCAATACTCTCACTATGCTGCAATGCAGTGTCAACAATCAGTCAGCCTGGTGTGGGAACAGAACTCATAGCTTTCTGCACCAATGGCAAGGGCACTACCTGTCACAAGAATATAGCTATCTGACACAACCTTCATCACCATCCCACTGGGTTGGCAGATTATATCCCCTTGATATTTACATTACCTCATGAGAGGTACGACAGGTGTCAGAGTGCTAATTTATATTTCTATAAAGGGGTTTCTTTTAAAGATAAATTGAATTATTTGAAGTGAGAAGATGCTCATATTAGTGGAGGCAAGATGGCAGCTTTTTATGCTCTGGAATGTCTTTAAAACAGATTTTCTTTTTCATTTTGCCTCAACACAGTTTAAAAAAACAGAAGACCTATTATTAAGTTATTAATTATCAAAGAGTTGAATAAGGGTCTACTTGAAAGGATAAGAGGTACTCAAGATGCAGAAAAGTACAGTTTTGTACCTACCATAAATGTAGATGTTCGAGTGTTCACCCTGCTGCAGTCATCACACTTGTGGTTATCCTGTCGTCAGGCGGTCCCGCAGTCGGCCGGATTTCCAAAGTCTTGGTCCGACGTTGGTTGCGGTTGCCTCATCCCTGACGTCAGTGCGCCAGGGGTACATATACTGCAACTGATGCCATTTTCTTCAGTTTTTCTTGCCCCAGATGTCAGGTGCCCCCAAAAAGGTGATCCAAATTAGTACAAAATGGTGAGAACACTGTACAAACACAAAATCCCTTCAGCTATAAGCAAATGCATCAGTAAGGCATAGCAGAGATTTAGCCAGTAGATCAGAGGGGTTGGAGGGAGGGTAACCTGGACTGCAGCAGGGTGAACACTCGAACATCTACATTTATGGTAGGTACAAAACTGTACTATGTTCATCGTGTTACCCTGCTGCAGTCATCACACTTGGGTTGAGTCCCAAAGCTAAGGTAGGGTGGAGGTATCATAGAGGGTTAGTGGGGGCAATGAGGCCCTGCAGAACTGCAGTGGAGAAGCCCGCCCTGGACTTAGAATAAAGAGGTAAGTGATAGTGTTTGATGAAGGTGTGTACAGAACTCCAAGTTGCAGCTTCTAAAATTTCCTTGGTAGGGACCCCCCTGAGAAAGGCTTTAGAGGTAGCTGTTGCCCTGGTAGAGTGGGATCTAATGGTAGGGGGAACTGGTTTCCCATGATGGGTATAACAGAACCGTATGCAATGGCC
This sequence comes from Protopterus annectens, assembly GCF_019279795.1. Classification (NCBI taxonomy): domain Eukaryota; kingdom Metazoa; phylum Chordata; order Ceratodontiformes; family Protopteridae; genus Protopterus; species Protopterus annectens. Next base: position 720,636,310 of record NC_056732.1, read on the forward strand.
TATCCATTTAGAAATGGTTTGCTTGGATATGGCCCTCCCTTGAGAAGCTGAAGTATAGGATACAAAGAGCTGGTCAGTTTTTCTGAAAGCCTTAGTTTTATCAAAGTAGTAACAAAGCTGCCTGTGAATGTCCAAGGAATGCAGGAGTCTCTCACCTTTGTTCTGTGGATTGGGGAAGAAGGTGGGTAGGTGGATGGTTTGATTTAAAGCTACACTGGAAACCACCTTAGGCGTGAAGGAAGGATTAGTTCGTAGAGAAACTCTGTCTTGATGAAAAATGAGGAAAGGTTCCACTGCCATAAGTGCCTGTAATTCTGAGACTCTCCTGGCAGAAGTTATTGCCAGGAGCAGGACAGTCTTCCAAGATAGGAACTGAAGGTCTGCAGAGAAAGCTGGTTAAAAGGGAGGTAGCGTTAGTTTTTCCAGAACAAAGTTGAGGTCCCATGTTGGTGTAGGAGCTCTTCTAGGTGGTCTAATGTTTTTTGCCCCTCTGAGGAACTGCCTTAGAAGAGGATTTGAAAATAAAGGTGGATTCGTGTCGTAGTGAGCTGAAATAGCTGAAGCATGGATTTTAATTGAAGAGAAGGAAAGTCCTTTGTGCAACATATCAGCTAAATACTGCAGAATGTGAGGCATATGAGGCTGAGTTGTGTCTTGGCCTTTAGCTTGGTTCCAAGCAGAAAACCTTTTCCATTTGTCAGAGTAAGCCTTCCTGGTGCTTGGCCTCCTGGCTTCCAGAATAACATCCAGTACTGCTTGTGAAAGAGGGGCTGGTTGGATGCTTAATTGATTTGCCATGCAGCCAGGTTTAAGGTTTAGAGCTGGCTGTGTAGAATCTGTTTGTTTTGCTGCGTGAGCAAATGAGGTATTTGAGGCAATATCCATGGTGGGCTGTGAGCCATATTCTTCAATAGCGGGTACCAGTGCTGGCGTGGCCAGTCTGGGGCTATGAGAATCAGTCGAGGTTTCTCCTTTTTGACCTTCAAAAGAACCTTTGTGAGAAGAGGTAATGGAGGAAAGGCATATGCTGTCAGGTTTTTCCAACTGAAGGAGAGAGCATCCACTTTCCAAGCTTGATGGTGGAATGTTGTTGTACAGAATTTTGTCAGTTGGTAGTTTTGAGGACTGGCAAACAGGTCTATATTTGGAAGGCCCCATTTTTGAGTTATCATTGTAAATATTTGAGGGTCTAGTTTCCACTCGTGGGGATCTTTGATGTTTCTGCTTAGGTCGTCTGCCAATGTGTTTTTCTGTCCTGGCAGGAATTGAGCTTGTAACTGGACTTGGTAGGCCAGAGCTGTGTTCCATAAGATTATTGCTTGCCTGCAAAGAGGGTAGGAATGTGTGCCCCCCTTGTTTGTTTATGTACCACATTACTGTGGTGTTGTCCGTCTTTATTGCAAGTTGTCCTGGCTGTAGTAGATCCTTGAAGGCTGTCAGAGTTTTCTGTACAGCTAGCACCTCTTTTTGATTTATGTGCAGTTTTCTTTGTTCTGCAGTCCATAGGCCTTGAATGCATTGCCCTGCCATGTGTGCCCCCAGGCATAGTCTGAAGCATCTGTTGTGACAGTTTGCCTGGTTGGGGGCAAGGTGAAAGGCTGACCCATGTTGAGGTGACATGCCTGTGCCCACTACAGAAATTCCTGTTGAAGGCAGGGAATGAGAGATATCACTGTGTCCAAGCTGTGGCTGTGTTGAGACCATACGCTTTTTAGGTACCACTGTAATTTCCTCATATGCAGTTTTGCAAATGGTATCAGAATGCAAGATGCCATAAAGCCCAAAGCCTGCAGAATTTTTCTTGCAGTTAATTGGGTCTTTGTTGCCATTGTCTTGAAATATTGAGTCAGTTGAAGTTGCTTGTCTGGTGTAAGATAAGCCTTCTGGGCCATTGTGTCCAAGCTGGCACCCAGGAATGTCATTTTTTGAGAGGATACTAGTTTTGACTTCTTTTCGTTTACTGTGTACCCCAGACAATTTAGTAGATGCTTCACAAAAGCCAGATGATGTAAGAGAATGTCTTTTCTTTCTGCTTGGATGAGGCAGTCGTCCAGGTATGGATATATTTGCATTCCTCTTGTCTGCAGTATGCAATTACTGGTGCCAGGCATTTTGTGAAAACTCTGGGTGCAGTATATAAGCCAAAGGGCAGTGCAGAGAATTGATAATGGGTTGAACCTGCAATGAAACGGAGGTATCTTCTGCAACTTTGTCTGATAGGGACATGCAGGTATGCCTCCTTGAGGTCCAACGTTACCAGCCATGCTTCCTTGCCCAACATGGGAAGTAGCTGCTGTAGTGTTAGCATCTTGAATTTGGGAACTTGTAAGTAAGTGTTTAGAATTGAAAGGTCCAGAATTGGTCTCCAAGCATTGTCCTTTCTGGGTACTAGAAAGAGCCTTGAGTAAAATCCTTGGCCTTGCTCTTGAGTTGATACCTGCTGAATGGCTCTCATGGTCATGAGAGCTGTAATTTGTTTTTGAGCCTCTGCCCTTTGATTTTGTGGCAGGTTTGGCATTCCTCTTTTCATTGGCAAGGTGTGAAAGTGGAATCTGTATCCTCGTAAAATTATGTCTAGGACCCATTTGTCCTTTGTGACCATGTGCCAGTTGTCTGCAAATAGTGCTAGTTTCCCCCCCAAGAGGGCTGAAAAAAGAGCTTTGTTTGGCCAGCTGAGGTGCAAGTCATTGAGTTTGCCTTCTGGTGGGTTGAGACCTGTCTTCTCCTCCCTTCTGGGTTGGAGTGCCCCATTGGCGAGGTTTATACTGGGCTTGTGGTTGTCCTCTGCCCCTTGGTCGCCTGTATTTACCCCTCTGAGGTCTGTCAGTGGCTGGAAAGGACCAATTTTTTGTAGGCCAGTTTCTGCTGAAGCGAGGGGGTTGTACTTGTAGGAAATCTTTGACTGTCTGCATTGATTTCGCCTTATCTTCCATTTTCTTTAAAACTTCTTCTGCTTTAACTCCAAAAAGAACATCCTGCTGTAAGGGAGCATCTAGTAGTTTTGCTTTAACATGATCAGGCAGACTTTGTTCCTTTAACCAGGCATGCCTACGTATAACTGATCCAGTGACAGCTGCTCTGCAGGAGGCCTCTAAAGAATCAAACCCACATTGTAAGGTATGTTTGCCCACCTGCTCGGTGGCGTGCAACAAATCCTGTACTTCTTTCAATTCAGATTGTTGAGGGAGGGAGGTTATCTTTTGTTTTAACTGAGAAATCAGAAATTGCTGATACTTAAGCATATGAAATTGACAATTTAGTGCTCTCATAGCTAATGTGGCTGAGGTGTAAACCTTTTTCCCCCACCTGTCTAGTGCTCTTGAATCCCTTTTCAGAAGGTACTGGGTTTTTAGCCATGGGAGCCTTAGCCCCCTTGGGACCCTGGGAGATGGTCTCTGGGTCAGCTACTGGGCTTTTGTAAAGAAATTTGTGGGAATCAGGAACTCTAGTATCTGTCAGGCTTGGCCGAGCAGGAGGTAGAGAGTCTGGGTTGAAACTGGATTCTAAATAGACATCATCCACAATGTCCAAAACAGGAGGGATGGCTAGAGGTCTGTGTTGGGGGAGTAAAAGAAACTCTCGGAGCCTTTTCTTGGCATCAGAGTAATCCTGACCCTCCCAGTGAAAATGTTCCCTCATAGTGTGTAAAGTTTCCCCAAAAGAGTAGTCTTCAGGAGGAGAAGCTGAGGGAATAGAATCCTCAGCATCAAAATCTTCATAAGGAGAGAAGGAATAGTCTTGGTCCTCAGAGGAATCCGAAGAAATAGACAGTTGCTCAGAGGAAGCAGAATCTTCCTCTTGTCTAGGCCTTTTGTCAGGAGGAGGCTGAGAACCCCTGATAAGAGAAATCAAATCTTCAGCCATTTTGAGCATCTGTTTCTTAGGCATAGGGCCTTGAACAGGAGACTGAAGTGTAGTCTTTTTTGATTTAGAAGGAGTCTTCGACTTGGAAAACGTTTTGACTAAGAGTCGTCGGTCTGAATACGCCTTCAGAAACCGATGGCGTTTCTGAAGCACCGACATCCTTGGAAGGTAAATCATCAAAACGGCCTGAAGTAAAAGGCTGCGTCGGCCTAGTACATTCCGTCAAAATATCCGTAGCGGTCTCGGGTTCCAGAACTGCGGTAGTCAGGGGCTGCGTCGGAGCCTCACTGATAACTGGAGACTGACTCAACTGAGGCCTCGGAATCTGGCTTAGGCCTGGGCTGTTGGTCCTTGTTCCTGGGCTTTTTGTGCACGCCGGTAGTCGGTAGCTCCGACGGCATGTTATAGTTAAATTTTCTACAAAAATAGTGTCGTGCGAAATCAAATCGTCTTTTAATAGTACGCTTATTAAACCTAGCACAAAAATGACAAGAAGTGATGTCGTGATCAGGGCCTAGGCAAGGTATACAATAAGAATGAAAATCCTTATGAGGTATTTGCTTCCCACAAGAAATACAATTGTTAACTTTTTCTGACATCGGTCTGAGGCAAGAAAAGTTTCCCCAACGGGGTACTTAGCTTTATAGAAGACTTCGGTCTGAAATTTGAATTCGACAATCTCAGGAGTCGGCCGACCGGCACTTGCGAACTGCTTCTGCTTCGGGCACCGCGCGACAAGAAAGACTGAAGAAAATGTCATCGGTTGCAGTATATGTACCCCCCTGGCACACTGACGTCAGGGATGAGGCGATAGCAACAGACGTCAGACCAAGACTTTGGAAATCCGGCCGACTGCGGGTCCGCCTGACGACAGAATAACCCCAAGTGTGATGACTGCAGCAGGGTAACACGATGAACATCTAGAACTGAGGAACTTATGGTGAATATAAATACTACAATGGACTATAGGATAGAGAATATGAAAAAGGCTTTACAAGTTAGATACTTTGAAAACTTCCACCAGAATCTGAAGCATTTGGCAATCTGCTTCTGGATTTAAAAGGCAGATAGGTTGGTAATTTGACTTGGGGATTCTAGTAGCAGTGATATAGTTAGGGCTCTGAAAGAGATACTAGATGTCTTTCCCCACTACTATATATTTTTGTACCATGAGACCTCCCCCATCCCTGACAGAAAGGGATATAAATAAATTCTTTGGTCTGTTGAATATTCCCAAGCTAAAGATGGATGTAACTAGAACGTCTGCAGAGTCCCATAAATCAGCTGGAACTTGAAAACACAATGAATGGAGCACCCAAGGGTAGGTCACAGGTCCAGATGGATTCTCAGTAGTGTAGTTTGTTTAATAATATTCTAGATAAAGGGCTGGTTCCTGGTTCCATGAAACAAACTGTGGTTGTCAGCTAAGGATCCTAAAAATCCCTCCTCACAATTTCCAATTTCTGTTTGAAATCATGACTACAAGATCTTTACTTCCATTATTGTAAAGAGATTGTTAACCTGCCTCCCTGAACTAATACACATCAATCAGATGGGATTTATCAAGGGAAGGACCAATTTAGATACTCTAATCAGAGTTGAGCTAATAATTAATGACACGAAAAAAAAGACAGACCTTTGACCCTAATTACCTGTGCAAAGAAAGCATTTGACAGACGATGTGGCCTTGGCTTTCCTCTGGCATTTACAATAATGCTTACAACCATATATACAAGGGTTAATGCGAAAATCAAGACAGGATAACACCTTTTTTTTAAACACCTGTGGCACAGTGATGCAGCATTTGGCATTGTCACCTGACAGCAAGAGGTTTGCGGGTTCAATTCTCTGCTGGGGTGCCTTCTGTTCAGAGTCTGCATGTCCCCCTGCATTCCCGTGGGTTTCCTCTGGATGCTCTGGTTTCCTCCACATTCCAAAAATGTGTCTGGAGCGTTTTTCCCCTGGGATTCGCTTAAAATGGACTCTGCCCCAGTCCGACTTTCCCAGTAAACAAATATTAAATAAATATTAACACACCACTTGTGACACAGGCAACCTTACATTTATATGAAAGTAATCATACCGTATTAACAAGCTCACTTTTACAAACATTATACATTACACATATGGTTATATACAACATAATCAAACCAACATTACATAACTTGTTAAAATCTTGCATTCATTCCTCCTCCAAAACATTTTTCTGCTAGTACTGTCCCAACAATTTACATTTTTTCTAGGCAATTTACTCCTACCCTTTTCTAAAGATCCCACTTCCTATTCTTTTATGTCTGTTACAATATTTACTACTTCAAATACAGTTGACTTATACTTTGATTTCCATATTCCACTAATTGCTGTTTTGGCAGCCAACAGAAGTAAACTTAGCAAAGCTTTACTAGCTGGGTAATTCAGATCCTATATCCCAGTTCAAAAAATAATTTCCTTAGTTACACCCATCTGCTCACCCAATATTTCTGACAGTTATTAGCGGACTGGAGTTCCGCTGTGGCGACCCCAAACCGGGAAAAGCCGAAAGACACAACAACTCTTCAGTGAATTTTTAAAGTCTGCCAACTCATTATACTCACAAAAAAAGAAGTTATGTACTTAACATAATGTTCCATCTTGCCTACATTCTTGCTGGATGGGTTCAGAGCTGATATTTGGCTCCGACTCAGCCGATACTAAAGCTCGAGAGCTTTTACTGGCTCGAGGCTAACCCCTATCCCATGGTGCCTCACGGCAATTCCACAGATCTTGTTTGCAAGAAAGCAAAAAGTACCTAACAGGTATGAAATATCAGAGCTGTAAACATACAGACAAAACATTTTGTAATATAATCCATGCCAGGTGGGCAACAACTAAAAACCAGGTCAGACAGCACCAGTATAGTCCACCAGATCCTCCAGAAACAGGAAGGGGGTTGGAGGGAAGGACCCAAGAATGTAGGCGAGATGGACTACAAACATGGAACGTTATGGTAAGTACATAACTTCTTTATGTTATGTAGTCCTATCTCGCAGCAATTCTTGCTGGATGGGACAGCGTCCCTAGCACCATTATCCCGGATGGCTCAAGCGAAGAGACTCTTCAGCACAGTGGACCCAAAGGATGACCTGTCCTGGGAGGCCAAATCCATTTGTAATGAGTGACAAAAGTACGCAGTCTTGCCCAAGTAGCTGCTGCGCAAATAGTATCAATAGGGAGCCTAGATCTAAAAGCACATGAAGCAGATAAAGCTCTAGTAGAATGGCCTTTGACTTTGATGAGTAATTGTTTGCCAGCAGTTTGATAAGCAAAGGAAATGCAATCCGAAAGCCATTTTGAAAGAGTAACTTTGGAAACAGGCAAGCCCTTATTCTTGTCAGGAAAGGAAACAAATAATCAATCTGATTTTTCTGAATTCTTTAGTCCTGCGTAAATAAAATCTGAGAATTTTGTGAACGTCTAACTGGTGTAGTCTATACTCAGATTTATTAGAGTGGTTCGGAAAAACACTGGTAGCTCAATAGTAGTGATCAGATTGTGCTCTGAGCATACCTCGGGAAGAAAGGAAAGGTTTGTCTTGAGTGAGACTCTATCCGTGTGAAAAATAATGTAAGGAGATCCGATAGTAAGAGCTTGCAGTTCTGACACTTTCCTAGCAGATTTTACAGCTACTAAGAATAGTGATTTCCATGACAACAATTTCAGGTCTGATGAAGAGGAGGGTTCAAAGGGTGCAGACATTAAAGATGAGATGACTAAGTTTAAGTCCCAGGGTTCAAATGGCTGTTTGATTGGAGGCCTGAGAACTCTTTTCAACAAGGTTTTGCACAAGGAGTGTGGCATGATTGGATTTCCCATGAAGCCAAAATGGAAATTGGAAATGGCAGCTAACTGAACTCTGACTGTAGCGGTTGCAGCTCCTTCATAAAAAATTGATGCTAATAAGGAAAGAATAGATTCTATAGGAGCCATATATATGGCTCTAAGCCTTGGTTTGTAGCCCAAACAGAAAACCTTTTCCATTTGTTGGAGTATAGTTTCTGAGTGGAAGGTTTATGGGATGAGATAAGAATGTGTTTGACAGAAGGAGATGGGGAATACACCTGGCTACTCGTGGAACTGGAGCAGTCATGCTGTCAATTTGAGGGTGTGGATGGTGGGATGGAACTGCCCTGACTGATGAATCAGGAGGTCTGGAGATGGGTCCAGAATCCATGGTTCCTCCAAAAGGTAGGGCCGCAGGAAGGGAAACCATACTTGTCGAGGCCAGTAAGGAGCAATGAGAATCAGGAGCTCCTCAACTGTTTTGCTTTCTGTATTACCTTTGGGATGAGAGGAAAAGGTGGAAAGGCATAAAGAAGTCCCGGGGGCCAATTGTGGACTAGAGCATCCCTGGGTGACATCCCCGGATGGGGAATGAGGGCTAAGTAGCTGTTGCATTTGGTGTTCAGGTGAGTGGTGAATAGGTCGCAGCAAAGCTGGCCCCATCTGTAAAAGATCTCTTTTGCAACTTCTGGATTCTGGGACCACTCATGAGGCATTAGAATTCCTCGGCTGAGTTTGTCTGTTATGTTGGATTTCCCCGGAATGTCTGCTGCTACCAGAAAGCGTTGAGTATCCATCGCCCATTTCCAAACTCTTAAGGCCTCTCGGCAAAGCAGGTAAGATTTGGTTCCCTCTTGCTTATGTACCACACGACAGACATGTTGTCTGCCTGGATCGCAATTGCCCCGGTGGGAAGGGAGCTGTGAAGTGCTTGCAACGCATATAGTATTGCTCATCTCCAGAACACTGATGTGCAAGTGGTTCTCGTGTTTCTTCCAAGTACCTTAAACTGTCATTCCCAGATAATGCCCCCCCCACCCTATCTGGGAAGCGTCTGTGGTCAAAACTGCTTTCTCTTGGGGAGGAACAAGTGGACAACCTAGGAGAAGTTGTGTGTGCAACCATCATGTCAGATCCTTCTTGCAGGTATTTGTTATAAAAAAAAAGATGAGACAATGGAATGTCTTGCATCGACCATTGGGCAAATAACAGCCATTGAAGTATCCTCATGTGTAGATGGGCTAGAGGAACTAATAGGATGGAGGAAGCCATAGTCCCTAGAACTTGAAGGACTACCCTGGCCTGAACTTTTTGCTTGTTTAGCAATGATCTGACTTGACTGCGTAGAGACTCTACTCTTTCTGGTGTTAGTCTTGCTGACATGGTGGTTGTGTCCATTTCTGAGCCTAAGAATACAATGTGCTGTGAAGGAGATAAGGCTGACTTTTTTAGGTTGACTGTGATGTTTACACTGACGCACAAGGATAGAGTCTCGCCCCTGGTTCTGATGAGGTGATGCTTGGTGGTAGCAGTAAGGAGCCAGTAGTTACACCTGGAATCCTTGATGTCTCAGGTGAGCCGAAATCACTGCCATGCATTTGGTGAACACTCTGGGGGCTGTAGTGAGACCAAAGGGTAGTGTTCTGAACTGGAAATGACTGACTCCCAGCCGGAAGCGCAACTATCTCCTTGAGTGCCTGCGTGGGAAATATCGACTGCAGAGTGATCATTCGGAACTTCAATTTCTTTACAGACTTGTTGAGCCTGCTGAGATCTAGAATTGATCTCCAGTTCCGTCCTTTTTGGAACTAAAAAGAATCGAAAGTAGGTTCCAGATCCTATTTGCTCTGTGGGGACTTCTTGGATGACTCTTTTGCAGCAACAAGATGACCTCTGATGTTGCACGGTCTAGTTGAATGAGTGGTACGTCTGGTAGAGACTGGTTTGTTGGGGGTTCGGAAACAAAGGGGATCAGATAACCTCTGGATATTATCGTGTGTACCCAACTATCTTATGAAATGGTTAGCCAGGCGCTTGAGTACAGCGATAAGACGACCCACGACTGGCTCCAGAGATGGACAGTCGGCCAACCCCTCAGGGACGATGGAAGGGATGATCAGAGAAGGTTTCTCTGTCTCCCTAATGTTGCAGACCTCCTCTGTCACGAGGGTGGCATCTTCCATTATATTCTCCCCCTCTGCCTCTAGGGGAGGGTTGACCTTGTACTGGAGGGAAACCTTTTTGGGATTTATGGAACCACATTTTCACTCCCGTATTACCCTTGGGATAGGGTCTAGATGGGAGGGAGAAATGGACTCGGATGGCAGATAAGGTTTTCCCTTCCTGCTCGCACCTGGTCAAAGTCTTTCACCTGGGGTCCGAAAAGAGATGAACCATCAAAGGGGACGTTAGTGAAGGAAGACTTGAAGGATTCCGTGAAATTACAAAGACGCATCCAAGAATGTCTCCTGAGTGATATTCCTGCTGCGGCTTCCCTACTTGCTCCATCTGCCGTGTACGATATCAGCCTCATGGAGGAGTTAGTTATCGATGTAAGGGTGGAGAGCTGCACAGAAACCTTATCCGTGGAACCCGGAGCTACTGAACCCTGGAGGGTATCTCCTAACTCTTCAGGAGATCCCTCTGAAGACAAGTAAAATGGGTAAGGTAATTCAGTGATCTTAATGTAAATGCCGCTGAAGAGAAGGTATGCTTCCCATATCTACCCATCGTCCTGGACTCCTTGTTAGGAGGATGGATATTAGATGTTTCGGATAACTCCTTTGTGGTCGCTGCTACCACCATAGCATCAACGGGAACCCCTTTGCCAAGGAAAGTCTTGCCCTCAGGTGCGGTCAAATTTATTTGGCCTCCGTGGGACGGGCTCCACTGAGTCTGGAGAGGTCCAGGCTTTCTGCAATATGACCCCCAAGAGTTGGTCATAAGGCGGTGTCACCCAGGAGGTGGAAGGTCGGTAACCAAAGGCTTCAAGTTACACTGATTCATCCTCAGTAGGGTTAGAGAGACCTTCCAATCACCCCTCTGTCTAAGGATTTCAAGGATGTCAGAAAAGGAGATATCCTCGGTGGGGGATCTAAGGGACCCTTCTGATTCCTCTAAATCAGTGACAGACTCAGGTGAGTACACATGCTTCCTCTTACACAGTCTCTTCTGAGGGATCTCTCCAGTGGGATAATCTGGGGAGGTTTCGGAAGAGGGGGCACCTCCAATGGGGGCGGCTTGGGCCTCTGGTTCACTATGCTGTGGGAGTGGCAGGTGGGAAGAGGTTGCTGCCTGCTGCTGGTGGGACACAGGTTCCAAAGGTATGGCTTTAGAAGAAGATAAAGCCTTCTCTATTGCTTCGCAAACCTTTCCTCCCCACTCCGAAGAAGATCTCCGCTCAGAGGAGACAGATGGTCGGGTCCTAGCAAGGGGGGACGTCTCCGAAGCAGAAGTGGGAGCCAAGCTGATTCAAGCCGAGGCACCGAGAGGGAGGGTCGGTTCCAAAGAAAAGCCAGGGTGACTGTCCCCCTCGGAGTCGACTCGAGAGCGTTGGCTCCCAGATCCCTCGGGCTTCAGACTGAGCCACTGAGGACAGTGTAATCTGTTTGAGAAGCAGGTTGGATCCCCGGAACAGACAGGTCCAAGACTGAAGAACCTGAAGTAATAGGCTCTGAGATTGAAGCAGTCGGAGGAGGAACAGTGGCAGGTAAAGGGATCGGCTCCAAAGCCTTTGGGTCCAGAGGGGCCAATTTCCTTGTCAGAAATGGATCTGAAAGCAACCTTTTTACCACCCGCTCGATGTCCTCATCCAATAGTGTCCTGGAGGATCTGGTGGAGACAGAAGGAGATCTCCTCTCCAAAATAGCAGATGTCAAGGTTGGTGACAACATCAATATCAGGTAAAACTTTTGGTGCCGAAGGTTGCCTCGGCACAGAGGAGACAGACGGTACTGATGTGGAAGAAGCTGAATCGGCGCCAGAACCCCTTGGCTCCGACGCTGGGGTGGAAGATTTTTGCTTTGAAGACTTAGTTGCTGCCTGACCGAGTTCCAGCTGTTCCTGGAAGGAACTGGTCATAAGACCCCTATCAATTAATTTTCATTTCCTCTCATTCAAGACCCTGGTGCTAAACGCATCCAAAAGGTACAAGGCTCTTGCAAATGAGCTTCACCTAAATAGTATACACAACTGGTGTGACTGTCAGAGACATTTTTTGTGAGCATCTATCGCACTTTTTAAACCCCGAAAGGCGATGATTTTTATGCTCTCTATCCTTTTCTTTAGACATACTGACTAAAACTATAGACTAGCTAGACAAGCAACAATAACAATAACTAAGTACTAACTACTGACAAAGGATAGTAAAAAGAGAAGAGTTATGTAACTTTTTTTTTTTTTTTTTTTTTTATGACACACACTCAGGGAGGAAAGGCCCTCTAACTTAAACGGGCACTATGACCCTCTACCTTAAATGGGCCATACAATCCTAGGGGGAAGAATAGGGATCAGAAACTCTCAATAGCAGTCACATAAGTATTAGAGACTGTAAAAAGGATAGTAAAAGTCAAGAAAAAGGACTAAATTTAGTAAATAAACTCGGAAGGTTAGCAGTCAGAAATATCACCAATAAAGTCACCAAGTCAGGTCAGGAACACTTCCAACGGAATTCTTTGAACGCAGCTTTATTGATTAAAATAAAAGCGTTTTCGCTGCTAGTACATAAAGCAGCTTCCTCAGAAAAAAAATTTGAATGAAACAGTTTGGCGCCAAACAATAAATATAAACCAAAAAGAGGTGTGTTCAGGCGACGTCATTTCCTCACAAATAATTCTCGTCATTAAACGCTTTCAAACAAGAAAGTGAAATGCAATAAATTAATTAAAATAGACACCATCAAATAGTAAAAGTACAAACATTGAATAAAACTTATACAGTTCTGCCAACTATAAAGGGGTGATAGAACCCCCAAGTTAACAATATCCTAAGGACTATACAAACTACTATGTATATGTACATGTTAATAACTATTATTAAAACAAACAAAACTTGTTGAATTAGCTAAAGAACCAACTTAACTAAAGAACCCATAGACATGCTCGTAAATGCCATGAGGACCAACAAACAAGAAAATGCTCTAGCCAGGCATGTAGCAAATTTTCCTGACCATAAATTTTCTTTTATGGGAATCGATCATATTCCATTGAGTATCAGAGGGGGCCCCTTGTCTTTATTATTAGAACTTCGCGAATTAGAATGGCAAATCAAACTCAATGCATTTCATAGCCCTGGCCTTAATGACAATTGTAACATCTCTGTGGTGCTCAAAATGAGAAGTTACATAAAATAAGTTGGTTCTTTAGCTAATTCAACAAGTTTTGTTTGTTTTAATAATAGTTATTAACATGTACATATACATAGTAGTTTGTATAGTCCTTAGGATATTGTTAACTTGGGGGTTCTATCACCCCTTTATAGTTGGCAGAACTGTATAAGTTTTATTCAATGTTTGTACTTTTACTATTTGATGGTGTCTATTTTAATTAATTTATTGCATTTCACTTTCTTGTTTGAAAGCGTTTAATGACGAGAATTATTTGTGAGGAAATGACGTCGCCTGAACACACCTCTTTTTGGTTTATATTTATTGTTTGGCGCCAAACTGTTTCATTCAAAATTTTTTTCTGAGGAAGCTGCTTTATGTACTAGCAGCGAAAACGCTTTTATTTTAATCAATAAAGCTGCGTTCAAAGAATTCCGTTGGAAGTGTTCCTGACCTGACTTGGTGACTTTATTGGTGATATTTCTGACTGCTAACCTTCCGGTTTTGTTATATTCAGTTTGTTGTGCCGGATTTCGTGCAGTCTGTAGTAAATAAACTGTTACTTAGCCAACAAGCCAGTAAGACATAACCTCGAAGCTTTTGCGGTAAATGAGATCTGGGGAATTGCAGTGAGGCACCATGGGATAGGGGTTAGCCTCGAGCCAGTAAAAGCTCTCGAGCTTTAGCATTGGCTGAGTCGGAACTGGATACTGGCTCCGAACCCATCCAGCAAGAATTGCGGCGAGCTAGGACTACATAACATCATATGTTCCCAGATAGCTCTTTCTTCCACACCACACCAACATTCGCCAGACACCAGAGTAAAAATTCTTTGAACTCTGCTTGGGGTATAAATATACCTATGCAAACACTTCCAAGCCAAGACTTTGCTGCATCTACATCCTCCCATTGTTTCTTTGTGAGCTATTTATCCAAGCTCTCTTCCCAATCTTTTCTAGTGCATTGCTCAAGTTTTTTGTACTCCAGCATGACTACATAGGATTTTTCCAACAACTAATCCATTATCATTAAGGAGATGTTGAGAAGACATTTGACGCCCCTTGTTAGATAATTTTACGAGGGCCGATGGAGGACTTGTACACCAACCTGGTCTCAATTCCTTTTGTAATCTAAAGCCTGTTTTTTGACTGGGTTGTCAGCAGAACTGGGAATTATTGGTCTGAAATCTAATTTAATAGATCTGGTATTATTAGTGGCAAAGAGAGCCAATACTAGATGATGGAAGAACTTTGAAATAGGAGTTAAGAAGGATTATGTTGTAGCAGCTAAAGACGTGCGAGTACAGACCAAGTAGAACATTATTAATAAAAAGACTGGAAGATTATTGTTTTGGATTCAGAGTAAGGTGAAGGCAATGAAAATGTTTTAATCCTTTTGGTGATATATACAAGTTAGGCATATTAGCCAGCTATGAAATTGTGAACGACAATCAAGAAAGATTTAAAGGAGTTTATCTGAGAGGAAAATAGGGCAAAAGCAAAATGGGATGAGTTAATTCTCTCTATAGAGCAAAGCGTCTTAGGGCTAACCTTGTTTGAAAGGATATTTAAAGGTCACATGACTGAGGCTTATAAATAATACAAGCGGAGAGAAACAGATGAAAGTAGAAAAAGATGACACAGGAAAAGTATGCAAGACAAAGAAAGACCAACATTTGGACACAAGCTTTTCGAAGAACAGTAATAATCACTATATGCATTTTATACATTAAAGTGGTGGAAATATTTTAAAAACTAAATTAGTGTGAGATTAGTAAAAGGAGATTTTGCCAATAGGGATGTTTGCAATCAAGGGTACAAAAAACAGACAAGAGGTGACGGAAGTAATTGGAAGAAATCAAATAAGGAAAATTCTACTGGGTGCAGGTAAACTGGGGGAAGGAAAATAGAGTGGGAAGAAGCCAAGCAGTGTTTGAACTACAGGATACAGACCATCTCCCTTATTAGGGACTGATAGAGCTAAGAAAGAGAGGAGTGGTAAGTGAAAGGTCGGAACTGGTAGAGTTTTTTGTGGTCTCAAGGAATTGGTGGTTCTATTAGATATTAGCAGGATATACCAATGCAAACTATCTTTTGAATTTAAGCTTCTAATAGCTTAAAAGCAAACAAGGCATGTGGGAGCAGTACATTATAATTAAAATAATACTTTGTAATATCTACTCTGTCTTAGAAACTGCATCTCTGTTAATTAAATCAAAAATTACTGTATGCCTCATTAATCCATTTTTCTCTCTAAAGTGGCTATAACTTAATCAAATTCTGTCTTGAAATGTCCATTGCTATGTTCCTAGCCCTCCCAGCAAGTTACAAAGCAATTGCAAATCTTTGCTTTCAAATTTCTAGCTAAGCATCGCAGTTCAAAATGGTAATCACATCAAACACAGGTGGGAATTCTGTTGTAAGAAAAGTGCTACCAGCAAAAAGAATGAACCAACTAGTTGAGTTTAAGACAAGCAGAGATTAGGCATTTGAACACCCAAACTTCACAAACACGGTTGAAATAAAATGCATAGAATTATAGCTAGAAAGTCAATACACTGTTGAAAAACTGTCAGAAACAACATGGAAAGCATGCTGCAATGGAAGTCTCCCAAAAAGAGATACTGCAGTGTTAAGTCAAAAACAAAGTAACCGCAGACTTAACAGACTGGTCCCAAGGACTCTCTTCAGCCACAATCCAGGCAATGACAGGAAAGCACACTGCTGAAATATTACTGTATTAGTATAACCACAAAATGTCAGAACATGTACAATCATTTTAAAACTTTACATAAATCTTGTTATAACAAACAAGCAAGTTACATAATATTTGACAATCTAACAGTATATTGTGAAAGAGTTCATGGAAACTGTGCAGAATGTTGAGTCTGGGTACTTAGCATCCAAGCCAGTTCTTCCAAGAAGTCCATAATTATTTGTAACTTTTCTAGTTCCTTCAAATTACTCAAACTGCTCCTGGTAATGACTTCTCAGATTTCTGAAGGAAAGGAGTTATTTGCTGGACTGTCGCAGTTAATAGATCCCAAGAACAGGGGGAGTAAATATGATTCAAATAAATTAAACTGCAAGTAATAGCTGTGTTTGCTTTACCCCGCCATGTCTAGTTTGCTTAAAACAGCTGTAACTATTGATTACTACCTAAAAATAAGCTGTGTACAAGAGCAAACAATTAACAAGTGTGCCAGACAACAGTGAAGACTGGACAGGATAAGACTATGTACAGTATGGACAACATTGTATGTATAGACAAACAGTGGCTAAGGGTACAGTCATCATAATGTAACAGACTATTAGAAGTTAATAACACACCTTTAGATTTTGATGCCGGTTATTTCAGAGATGAGTCTGAGATGGTGAAGGATGATCCATTATCATTAAAGCAGGAATATTTATAGGCAGTTTGAAGGGTATACAAGTTTCAGCAACAACTTACACATTACTCAGGAAGAAAGTGCCACTGGTGAGGAATAAAAATGTACTTTGACATGACATGTCTCCACAGTAATATATGTGGTAAAAACTAACCCTACTGCCCAATAAAAAGGAGGTCTGATGCTAAGTTGTAAATTGTACATCTCAAAGCAGTAACTCTCAATGGAGGGCTCCAGTTAGTCTGAAAGCTTGAGTAATTGTAAAATCTATGATGGTTCAATAAAAGGTATTGCATCACCTCTGTGTCATAGTGCCTTTGTGTTCACAGAAGGCTTATTAATCCTTTTGTTAAAGATCAGGCATCTGCAAACACTTGTAAAAGGCACAGGAAAATAAGTGCACAGCCTCACCAGGGAACTTCAACCTTCCTAGACTCTAAGCCAATGAGCTAGCACCCTACTACACCTGCTTTCACTATTAACCATCACTCTAAATCTTGAAGTTGTTTTCCTTATACAATTAACATTACTGGACGCCACTGATTGGTGGAAAGCAGGAGTATGAGACAGCCATTAGCTATACTGCAAATCAAGAACTAGAAACCTGGAAATGTACTGCCTTACCCACTGGATCACGACTCATCCTGTGTTCTAGGCAGAATTCACAATTAATTCTGAAGAGAGTATTTAGAATTTTAGCAGACGGCTTCCATTGCACAGTAATAAACTGTGTGTATGTGTGTACTAAAACTGGATTCCCACATTTGAACCTACCCTGGCCGAGGTCCTTTTAGTTCGACATAAAAAAGGCCATCCCTGCTGTACAAGATCCGCAGTGCGTTTGTTAACTGTCCATGTACTGTCTTTGTGTGAGGACTATCTCAAACAAGGGAACTGTAGCAATTTATTCCTCTTACAAATTTTTTATACAGGAAAATAATATAACAAAGGTGGAATGAAAATGCCATTTGCAAAGGAAAACAAATATGTGCATGTACTTTTAGTAAGACAGCAGATTGATATTTCAAACCTGGAAGAATACCTGGCATCATAACAGTCATGAGTCAATGTGTCTGGTGCACCAGTGTTTGGAACCTCCCCAAAAATATGAAATATGACTGCTGAGTCTGCCTAAGGCATATTTAACATGAGATGAACACAGTTGTAACCATAAAAATTGCCACATACTCCTGTCAGAAGTATAAAGTGAAAGCCACTAACATGTTAGACTACTATCAAAAAACAAAAGGTTTTGAAGTAGGTCAATTAAATAAGTGCAATGCTAAGGCAAAATGTGGGACTGCATTCATCAAACATGAATTTAGCAAGAGGAAAATACTAAACTGTGCAAGCAATTCTCAAGAGCTTCAAAAGAATGTATGTAAATACACTGAAAAACAAGCACTCCTTAAGGAAGCGACTCACATACCCTGTCTAGATCTAATCAAGGAGGTAACAATCATCCTTCTACTTTCCATGGAAAACATACTGGTCATGCAAGCCACAGTAACAATTTAACAGCAAATACAAAATCAAGAGTCCAGAAAAAAATGTTTTATTCCAGTATTCACTTGGTGAGTGAAGGCATATTATAGAAAATAAACATTCACACCATTCTGACATATGAAGTCATTGTCAAGTAGGTATTCCATTAATAAGATGATGGTATACAAAAGATATGTTCATATCAGCCAGAACAACATGAAAATTAAAGGCTATGAGACTGTTGACCACTGTCCAATAACTAGCTCTGTTGTTTTTTGTGGGAATCCAAACTAACGTCTGACAAAAAATGTCTAAGATGATGTGTAGGTCAGTAAAGTTCATGATGGCTTACTGAAGACATGTTTATGATGGAAAGCACTTCTTCCATTTATTTTATTTTTATATTTACATTTTGGTTACAGACATTGATCACCAATTATATTATGAGAATCTGTAGGCTCAACTCTGGTTACAAAGTAACATAACAGTCACAGGAATTGTTCCCTTAAAATGTGGACACTGCAATATTAAATGTATCCTCATTTGTGGTTTTTGATTTACATGCCTATGAAGCACTGTACTCATTTAAACAATGTTTCCAATGTAGGCACCACAGACTCATACTTACTGCCTCTGTCTATGGATTTGAAAATCCAGTTACGTGTAGTTATGTACACCATGTCCAAGTCAACAGACACAACAAAAAGCTTCCAGCTCTTCGAACTGTATTGTATTGTATCCATGGAAAACAAGCCAGCATATGCTACCACTTTGATCCAGTGAGCTCCAGACAGGGTGCCTGAGTCACTCCCTGTTTGTCAGATAAGAGTGGTGTGTAGAATTACTTACTTCAGTGTGACCTCTCTCAACAAAAGAGCACTGAAATATGCTTTTTCTGGACTTCTGATTACGCATATGCCACTGATTAAAATATAACCTATTACTGCTTGCACAGACAGTACATTCCACATGGAAAACAAACTGACATATGCTACTGCCTTAACAGAATGAAATCTGAACAGGGTATTTGGCCCTTATTTTTCTGCATAAATAACTGATTCTTGTCCTTATAACAGGCTAAATGCAGATGCTTAATTGGCACTACCTTTATAATTAATACGCTTTCAGGAAAGTCTCGTTGTCTAGCAAAACTCCAACAGTGAATATTGGAGTAGCAAAAAAAATAAATAAATAAAAGTATATCGATGTCTGTTCTTTATCACAGAGGTCTGCCAAGACTCTACAAATTTCTATGATCACGTAACAACTAGGAATGTTAACAAGCATGTGTGTTATTTATCTGAAGAAAAGATGGAAAGAGCATTTAATTCCCATGCACAAGTGGAGCAAGGACATTGCTAAAAACTAACACACTATTAGTATGACTTTAGCTATACACCTCAATAAAACAGTGGAGGGGGGAAAGCAGTTCAGAATACATGGAAACCTGAGGGGTCATAGCACCCAAGGCAGGAAGGACATACCAGACAAATATGAAAGCTCTGACTAAACATATTAGTTCACCAAAAGTATGCTGTGGATGTGTCCTGTTTAGAAGTTAGTAAAATATCTGGCAGTGTATCACACAAAATATTACTTTACCTTCAGGGTGGTAGGCATATGCAATACAAAGTAAGGCCCATTTGGTTTTGGTACAGGAATTGCACTCAAGATGAAAGGATACTTATCAATGGGGTGCTACAGTGATCAATACTAGGACCATCCTTTTTCAATGTATCAGTGTATGACACTGGTAAAAGGCTAAAAGAAAAGGTTAGTTTTAGCTGCTGACAACTAAGTGGTGTCAGGTATGCAACACCACACCACCACATGTCAAAATGGGAAAAAGTGGCTGATAATGATTCAAAGATATAAAATAGATGTAGTACACAAGGTGAAGAAAGCTTGAATGGTTGCACTGAAGGAATGATTTAAGAAATGACAGTTCAAATTTAATGCAAAAGAATGCATGTACAAAGTAAAACTCCACATAACGATTGCACATCTGGAGGTACTGTCAATGAAGTAGAAATGATTTGGGACTAAACATATCAGAGGAAATCAAGGAATGTAAGAAAGCAGAAAGCAATAAATTGTTTATTTTTGCTTTTAGAAAATTAGTAAGTCTCCTAGAATGTCTTGGACAGTTCTGCCTACTTCATCTTTGCAACAGCACAGTTAAGATAGGATAACATGAACGACACACAATCTCCACTAAAAGCAATATAAAATGATGAGAAAAGCAATCAAAATAAGCACCCAAAGATCATCCAGAAAATGCACAAGCATAACACATTTCAAAAGAGAATTATGAGAATAAGAGCATATTATGAGATGACATAAGGCAGGAGACACAAGAAAGTAGAAAACAGAGTTACAGATGCAACCTAACATGACTGCAGATGTTTGACTGTGGTAAATGTTTGCAGTCATAACTTACTGTAATCTCTGGTGCTGGCACAGTCCAACATCTGGACTGACTCAGATTATATCCTGCCATGTATGGTCAGTATAAAGATGACCTTACCTCACATATCTTCATAAAATGGAAAACAGGTGGCATCTGCCTACAATATCCTTGTTCTTTTTTTCACCCAAAGCAAGGCACAGGCAAGTGTAGTACAGGGACTGTTAGCTAATACTGCCCCTGGGATGCAGTCTGTAGCATTCGAAATTCAACCACTACTTACAAAACACCAACAGTAGAGGAAGGGAACAAGACTGTAGGTGTGAAGGGTGAAGCGGTATATGGGTTCCCACCCCAGTCCATTATGTTACAATTGCTGAAGAGACAGGAGGGAGAGGGAATCAGGACTGCAACAGCAGCCACACAGTAACACCTATAATTACAATAAAATGAATCCAGTACAAATGTATTCTGTACTTTGTGGGTTACTATTACAGTCATAACTTAAAAGGAAGGTTCTCAAGCAGATCTATTCCAAATCTCACTGCTCAGATGAGGACTGGAGGATGCCCTTCAGTACAGCACAAGCAAATCCAGTCCTCATCCTAAATATCACATCCACATTCCAGTCTACAGTGTTTTGACAAGATGTGAATAGGGAACCAGGTTGCTGCTTCTAAAATGTCCTGGTCACCAACTCCTTTCAGGAAGGCACTAGTAGCTAAAGCCCCCCTTGTCAAATGACACCTGGCATTTTCTTACAAAGGCCTGCCGTGTCTGTGAATCAGGCAGTCATCTTAGTAAAGGTAAATGTACACAGCCTTGGTCCTGTAGTGGAATATAACTGGTATCCTACCATCATCAATACCACCCCTACAAATGTCAGGAACGGACTGTAGGGATGTAGAGGTAAATTTTCTTGAGATTTAATGTCACCGCTAAGGCGTGAGAGCCCACAAAGGGTAAGAGGGGTTGTAAGGTCAACATCTAGAATTTGGGAATTTTTTTCAGGAAATTGTTTAACTTCGATAAATCCACAATGGGTTTTTATATTTTATCTTTTCTTGGGACAGGGAGAAGCCTGCAGTAAAACCCGTTAGCCTCTTGATCAAAGGCAGCAGTGTTCTATGGTTCCCTGTAATAGTGTTTCTGGTAAGACACTGCGACTTTATAGACCAAAGTCCTCTTTTCTGCTCTGGATGTGAAACGCAGTTTGAATCCTCTGAAGAAAACATGTAAGAAACACTGGTCTGTAGTTATCCCTGGCCAATTCTGATTGGCCATCTCCTAACTAATGCATATCCCAGGACAAAGAAAGACAGGGCTGAAGGGTAAAGGGCCAAACTAGGGGTTTGGAGGGGAAGCCCTCAGGACTTCAAACCTCATTTCGTTTTGCTGCCACTTACTTTACTGCGTGGCCTTGTTATCTTTTGGTTGCTTGCCTTTTCTCTGCCTCTGGGGGGTTAAATTTCAGTTATCTTTGGAAAAAGGAGTGTGAAGCACGTTTCTGGCCAACTCCACTGATGCATCTCCCACAAACCTTTTGTCTTCCTGTTTTTTTTAAGCACACTGTAAGATGGGGTCCAAAAAGTAAATCCTCATCCAAAGTGGCATTAAAGAGTTGCACCTTCACACCATCAGACAGGAATTGAGTCCTCAGTCATGAATGTCTCTTGATAAATGACTTCGATACAGCAGCCAAGGATGCTGCATCCACATCTTAGCCATACTTTATGGCATGCTTGCCCATGCCCAACTATATCTATACACACACACACACACACACACACACACACACACACACACACACACACACACACACAGACACACAGACACACACAGACACACACAGACACACACAGACACACAGACACACACAGACACACACAGACACACACAGACACACACAGACACACACAGACACACACAGACACACACACACACACACACACACACACACACACACCAGAGCTGCGTGATGAGCTGTTTCTGAAACTTCACAATGGAGAACTGAACATGCAGGGCCATGAAGGCTAGGGTGGCTGATATTCATACTATTTTTTTTATTCTCAAACCAATTAAGCAATCTGCCTTCTTTGTCACTGGGAAATCCAGGGGCCACAGTCTGGTTCCCTTTGCATTTTTTCCAGGAACACTGTATCTGGATCTGTAACTGGGACTTTTCAGCATATCATGTGAGGATCCTGGACTCTGCAAAAATCTACCGAGTCTCTTTAGGGTAGACAGGTTGAAATTTGGCTTCAAGGTCGCTATTTGAAAAACATCCAAAATGGCTGCCGGTATAGATAGCCATTGGTTTTAGGTGTCCAAGATCTAGAAGGTTCCAGCATCTCTTGCGAGAGTCAGAGACCTCCCAAGAATGCCACTTAAAGTGTTCTTTCCTCAGTGATAGAGTGCCCCCAAATGAAATGCCCTCTGATTGTGGAACTAAAGGTCAAAGTGTCTGCACCTTATGTGTCAAAAGCCATAAAGGAGAAAAGCTGTGACTTACAGTGCCACTCCTCCACATCTCTGGAATCAGAGAGATTTTGAGTCTCTTACTGGGAAGACCTCCTCCTTTCTCTTGTGTCAGTGATCTACACACACAGAGGACTCTTCTGAATCTGGCTGCAGGATACACAGAAATTGGAAGAAATCCTGAAACAGTTTAGCCTAATTCTGAAAGTGAGGCTGGCAGAGGCAGTGGGGGAAGGACCCATCAAGATGGAGCTCTCTAGGCATAACAGTCTGCTATACTACAGGGACGGGGGTTCTTATGTGAATGGGGATAGGGTTACCAGAGATTTGGGACTCCTGAGGGAGAGAACAACTTTAGATTCTGATATGAGAGCTCAAATGTCTTTGTTGACAATCATGAGATCCCACATTCTTCTTTGCTGATAAACAAATGTCATTCCAAAGTGGATATCAGTGGGCTGGCATCCTGTGTGGATCAAATGATCTGGTCTTTAATATTGTGTTACATGACATGAGCCATAATAATGACAATCACCAAAAGGGAGATGTCAAAGGATTCAGCAGCAACAAGTATGCAAGACCAAGGGCATACTCAACTGGCACTATGGAGCGGACACCCTAGGCCCTCAGATCCATGGGTCTCTAATGGACTTGAAAGTTAAACAGCTTCTCTTTCTTTCTCACTGGAAATGTACTTTTCTTTTTTTCCTTTTCAAAATGGAGTTCACTGCACTTTGCTGCTGTGTATCGCTATCTCCTGGAAGTCTGCCAGTATAGAATCAACAACTGCAAAAAAAGTTGTCAATATCACAATTATATCTTGATGTTCTTCGGTCGTAGACAAGACTGATGCCAGACTGTGATGCACTCTTTTGTAATGAACTCGTACATTAAATGTAAGAAATAAAGACGGCATTTGCAGAAACCACCTACATAGCAAGTACATAATGCCTGAGGTAAGGCAATGTCAATCTGGCCACGGGGAAAGCTGCCCAACTCTGAACATTAGGCCAGAAGTCAAACTCAGCCAGTAGCAGAGATCCCTGCAGACTATGACTGCAACAGTGACCCGGGAAAAATACTGAAGCATTTTTCATGTGTGGCAGAAGTGATTCTTACGACAAGTAGAAAAAGCTGCAGACTATTTAGAATCAAATAACCAAAGTGAACAAGCGATGTACAGAATACATGGGCCAAATGGTCCCCATCAGCAGAATGCTTAATCGGATGCAGTTTTTCAAGTCTATTACTGTCAGACCAGACCAGCAAGCTGTCCACTAACAGTAAATATTTCATTTTCGTTATGATGTCACTCTTCAAAGTCTTTGGTTGTGGTGATGCTCTGTGGATGCTGAAGGTCTGGGAATGAGGTGTCAAGGAAACTGGTGTAGATTTTTTCTTGTTTTACACTGCAAAAGCAGTTCAAGTCCATTGTCATCAGTCGAGGAATGGTGCAGAGACAAGACTGAGGAACAGTTTTTCATTTATAGTATGCTTGTCCTTTCTCCAAGGTTATACAACCATGGAGTTGGCGTAGTAAATCAAGGAAATGTGTTGACAAAGGGGGAAATCCCCCTCCCAAAAAAGTGTCTACTTTATGTTATCAGTATTTCTGATATACTGATAACATTTCTGAATTCTTCTGGACACATTATTATTCATAATTCTCTGACATACATCTGCCAGTGTCACTGTTGACATCTTGTTTCAGCGCACCACATAATGCTTTATCCTCCTGCAGCGAAGTGCAGATCAGATTAAGAAAAAAAAAAAAAGAAAGTACAGGGATGTCAGTATAATCACCTTAACAGCAGATGTTTGAGTAAGACCTCTACTGCAGGAATTCACACTTAGCGAGAATTGCCTACAGGCTGACCTCAGTTTCCTGGCCTACTTTCAGCACCTGAAATACCTGGGGTGCTCAGATGTAGTCTTGTGCTGTGGCCATTAAATTCAGCCCAGAAATAAAACAAATGCTCTGTGAACTCTACAATGTTTTTTTTAGTGTCAAAGAAGTGACAAACTGAATTAGTATTTCTTTTTAATTTACTACCACTCTTTTCACCATGCACAGAAATGCCAAACAGAAAGATGTTAAATGAAGAATGACAAAATTAACATTTTTTTTTTTAAACAAAGATGTTTCTTAATTATCACTTATGACATAGGTAATCATACATTTATGTAAATGAAAACAAATCATACTAATATTTTCAGTTGCAAATGTTATACATCACTTATAATCTATCCAGTTATTGTCACTCAAACATTACAAGGCTCAAAAATTGACAAAGAATTAAGATGCATTTCAGTATCCGTAAATTTTACCGATAATAAACTGCAAAAACACAGAGGACGTTGTACAGTAGCCAAAGAAATATTTCCCAGTAAAACAGATGTATGTTACCATTGTCTCTAAAATATGCACATGCTGAGTTTTCACGGTGGTGTTCTGACACAGCTTCTTTGAAAGAGAATCTTTTCCCTCTCATATCAGAGGGCAAATTGTTTTATAATTCAGGTCCTAGTATCAAAAAAGCTCTCTCACCCAGTGCTGTTGTAAAATGAGGTTTAATAAGGGAGACATTATTGTCCTTGGAGCTCTGTAAGGAGCTCTATCATGCTCTGTCATGAGGAGGAACTTTCTTAGTTGGGGCAACAAATGTTCATTGTAAAGGATGAAGGAGCCATGAAGGGCCTACACAACATTGAAGAAAATCCCATAAAGAAAACTATAAATTATGTTATTTTAATATGTTTCCAGCTAGCAGGCTAAGGAGGTTAACAAAGAAGAAACCAAACTCACTATGGAGTTAATAATCTTTAATAAAATAAATCATGTAAAAGTAACAATTCTATACCAGATGCAGCCAGTCTTTATGTATAAGCAATTTCAGACCCACCACTTGTGCATGGACAAACAGAGCTAGTTTAACCAGGCTCTCTACTGAAATGTTGGCACTCATAATGCAGAGAGCCTACAGAACGGAAAAAAATAGATTGAAAATTCTGGAGAAGAGCAAATCCAAAATATCACTCTTCTCCTGCCCCACCCCCCCAAACTTGTATACAGAAACTCCGAGACTGCATGCCTTGGAGAAAACTGAATATTCTGGGAAAAAGCCATCTTGGACTTAGTACATGGAAGTCTGTTTTTTTTTTTAAGCCATTCAGTGTTCATGTTTCAGGTCCAGCGGTCCAGACATTTCAAATGGTTACCATTCAAACATGTAATGCAATGTGAGAATGCTTACACAAACATACTGTGGTTATAAAGATCGCTGATACAGTCCACTTTTACTTCCCAGAAACGTACGGCTGCTATAATGCATGCCTTGCAGGACAGTTAATTCACATCTTAAAAATATTAAAAGTTATTTGTATACAAAGGAGTTATTTGCATTATCAGCTAGAAGAATATAGCTTTGGCTCATCCAGTTTCCAATGACTAGCATATATAATAACTATTCCTCTTGTGTTTTTTTCAATTATCTCATACACAAGTGATTCTTGTATGAAAAAAATAACCTGACTCGATCTGTCTTCTTTATAGTCTGTTGCCAATTAATCTATTTGACTGCCCTTATATTTTAATGTACGAGGAATCATGTGAATCTGTTTCCCCTTATTAATAACTATACTTCGTGGAATATTATGTTCAAGCTACTTAATCGCTCCTAATACTTGTCTACTTAGGATTCTGCTGAAAATGGACACTGCCCAGTTAGACATTCAATCAAGTACAATACATATACATATAATACATAAATGCATGAGTAGTAGAACTAAATACTTCTTGTACATCTGGTGGAGTGAGCTCTAACTTTCCCAGAAAACCTGCATTAAAAAAAGAAGTTAAGTCTTACCATAACGTTCCATGTGTGTTGTTGATTTTCACAAATCCCTGACTGTGGGCTCGGTTCCAAGCCTCGGAACTGACTCAGCCATTATTCCAGCTCGTGCCTTCCAAAAACTCTAGAGGCAAGCTCTACCCACAATGCTCCTCACCAAATCACCAGAGAACGAGTTTGTAAACAACAGACACAGACAAGAAATAATAGATCAGAGGCCTTATTATTATTAGAGACTTTATTATGAGAGCCAATCTTAGGAGAGATTCGATCCGCCAAAAGTTCTTAAGGCAGGAGTTTGGAGGGAGGGAATGTCAAGGATTTGTGAAGACTGACAACGCTGATGGAACATTATGGTAAGACAGAACTTCTTTATCTGATGTTGTCACCCTTCACATAATCTTTGACTGTGGGACAGAGTCCCAAGCTACATTGAACTTGGGAGGTCTCATGGAAGACTATTCCTGAGCACCATCGAGCCGAATGATGCACGTCCCCTGGAGACCAGGTCCAGTTTGTAATGAGTAATAAAGGTATGAGGAGATGCCCATGTCACCACAGCACAAATATCATCTAAAGAAGCTCTGGCATGAAAAACTGTAGATGTGCTATTGCTCTAGTTGAATGGGTTCTAACAAGTTCTGATGGGTTGAATCCCTTCCTGCTGTAAACAAAGGTGATAGAGTTCTTAAGTCAATTAGCTAGAGTAACTTTAGATACTGGACACCCTAACATGGCTGAAGAAAATTAAAGAAATAGATGGTCAAATTTTCTGATTTCCTTTGTTCTGTGAAGATAAAAATGCACTTGTCTGTGTACATCTATCAAGTGCACACAGTACTCTCCTTTATTGGGAAACTGGGTAAACAAGACAGAGTTGCATGGTCTGATTGATATCTGCCTCAAAAACAAACTCTGGTAAAAAGGAGGGGTTTGTCCGGAGGGAGGCCCTGTCCTTATGAAAGATAAGGTAAGAGGGTTTGCAGGATAAGGCCTGTATTTCAGATATTCTTCTAGCAGAAGTGATGGCCATCAACAATAAGGTTTTCCAGGACAGGAATTTTAAACCACAACTTGCTGAAGGCTCAAAGGGTTGACAAACAAGTGACTGAAGTACCAAATTCAAATCCCATGGTGCAGAGGGATCCTTAAATGGAAGTCTGAGCATCAAGGTTCCTTTCAAAAAGGCTATACAAAGTTTGTGTGACATAAGGGAACAGCCATTTAAACCAACAGATATCGCAGCAAAGTGCATTCTAACAGTAGAGGCTGATGGGCCTGCCTCAAAGAGTGAAGCCAAAAAGTCTTTTACTTTATCAACAGGTTCTGAATATGGGTCAAGATTATAGTCTAGTGACCATTTAGCAATCTTTAGCCACTTGTCATGATATAATTTCCTTGTTGAAAGTTTGTGGTGGGCCAGAATGATGCATTTGACTGGAGAGGTTTTCTGGTGATCATGGGAATTGCAGAAGCCACACAGTGAGCCTGAGATGCTGCAGATTCAGATGAACCAGTCCCTCCGAACGGAACAATAGTTCTGGAGCTGCGTCCAGCATCCAGGATTCCTTAAGTAGATGAGGCCATAGTAAGGGAAAACAGATCTGTCAAAGCCAGAATGGGACGAAAGGAATTATTCTGTTCTTCGACCTGTTGGCTTTCTTTAGAAACTGACATATTAGGGGAATTGGAGGAAAGGCAAACAATACACTGGGGGGCCAGTTGTGAAGATGAGTGTCTCTGAGCGACTCCCCTGGTAGGGGGGATAAGAGCAAAGTAACTGCTGCACTTGTTGTTCAGAGGGGGGGTGAATAGGTCGCAGCAGGGTTGGCCCCTAAGGTGGAATATCTTGTCCACCACCACTGGATTGAGAGATCACTCATGAGGCATGAGAATGGATCTGCTCAGTTTGTCCAAAATCACATTGGAGCTCCACGGAATGTGCATTGCCATTAGAAAGCGGTCAGAAGAAATTGCCCACTGTCACACTCTGAGCGCTTCACGACAAAGAGGGTAAGATCTGGTTCCTCCTTACTTGATGTACCAGACTACCGACATATTGTCTGTTTGAACTGCAATCGTTCCCAAGGGGAGGGTATCTTGAAATGATTGCAACGCTAAGAGCACTGCTCTCATCTCTAGAGCATGGACATGCAAATTGGCCTCCAGCTGGGACCAAGTGCTTTGGACCATCTTTCCCAGACAATGCCCCCCCATCTGGGACGTGTCTTTAGTCACTGTGGCTTGGGGTTGAGAAGGGAGAAATGGATGGCCTGACAACATTTTGCTGGAGTGAAGCCACTAACTCAGGTTCTTGCATTAAGTGGTGATCACAATCAGATGGGACATTGGCTGATTCAATAAAGACCGTTGGGAGGCTAGAAGCCATTGAAAAATGTGCATTTGATATCTGGGCAGTGGAACTAGAGTGATAGAGGCTGCCACTCACCCTAGAGTCTGTAGAATGAGTCTTGCAGTTACTTTCTTGCTGCAAATGATCTGGCTGACTTGTGATCTGATCCTCTGATGTCTTTCTAGGGGAAGAGAAGCAAAGCTGGTAACTGTGTTGAGCATAGCACCAATGAATTCCAGCTGCTGGGAAGGTTCTAAATGGGATTTCATGGTTTATAGTGATTCCAAAGTCTGAACAAAGGAGACGAGTATAACCTTGTGCCTCATGAGTTGACATCTGGTTGGAGTGATAAGGAGCCAGTCATCTAGATAAGGAAACACTCTGAATCCTAGCAGTTTGAGGTGAGCTGCTACCACTGCTACTGGTGAAGACCCTGGAAAGCTGTCATGAGAGCAAAGGGCAGGGCCCTGAACTGACAATGATGGTCTCCCAGCTGGAAGCACAGAAATATTCTTGACTGCTTGTCCATTTTTATACGGTAATATGTATCCTGAAGATCTAGTGAGCACATCCAATCATCTTTTTCCAAGAACGAAAGTATAGACTGAAATGAGACCATCCAGAATTTGGTTTGCTGAACAGATTTGTTCAACAGACTGAGATCCAAAATTGGACTCTAATCCCCTGTTTTCTATGGCACTAAAAGAATCTTGAGTAAATCCCAGATCCGCTCTCGTCTGGTGGGACAGCTTGGATGACTCTTTTGTTGAGCAGTTTTTGAATTTCTAAGACTGCTGCATCCCTGTGACTGGGTGGAACATCCAGGATTGTTTTTAGTTGTTTTGGTCCTTCTGAAAAAGGGATGTTGTAACCTCTGGATATAATCCTCTGCACCCATTTACCTGATGTTATCCTTAGCCAGGCAGATCTGTGCAAGAATAAATCGCCCCCCCAACTACCTCCAGAGAAAGGCAATTGGGCCTCCTTTCGGAAGCACTGACAGGAGTTACCAGGGAAAGAGGCCCTGAAAAGTACAGTTTTGTACCTACCATAAATGTAGATGTTCGAGTGTTGACACTGCTGCAGTCATTACACTTGGGTTATCCTGCTGTCAGGCGGTCCCGCAGTCGGCCAGAGTTCCAAAGTCTTGGTCCGGTGTCGGTTGCTGTCGCCTCCTCCCTGATGTCAGTGCGACAGGGGGTATTATAAGATGCAGCCAACGCCATTTTCTTCAGTTTTTCTTGCCCCAGATGTCAGTGCCCCCAAATAGGTAGGCAAATCATATTGCTAGTAAACAATACAAAAGAAAAGCAAACAAACCATATTTAGTTACCAGCAAATACTCCCCATAGGTAATAAAGGGTAAATGCCGTGGGCAAGTACCAGAAAGTAAGAGGGAAAGGAGGGAGGGTAACCTGGACTGCAGCAGTGTTTACACTCTAACATCTACATTTATGGTAGGTACAAAACTGTACTATGTTCATCGTGTTACACTGCTGCAGTCATTACACTTGGGTGGAATCCCAAAGCTGAGGTAGGGAGGCTGGATCTAGAAGGCATTAGGGGTGGCAATAAGGCCCTGCAGTACAGCAGTGGAGAAGCTTGCTCTGGATTTGGAGTATAAAGGCAAATGGTAATGTTTGGTGAAGGTATGCACAGAAGTCCATGTTGCTGCTTCTAAAATATCCTTGGTAGGTACTCCTCTGAGGTAGGCAGTTGAAGTGGCTGTTGACCTGATGGAGTGAGATCTAATGCTGCTAGGTACAGGTTTCCCATGTTGGGTATAGCAGAAACGTATACAGTGTCCTATCCATTTTGAAATAGTCTGCTTTGAAATGGCTTTTCCGTGTGCTCCTGCAACGTATGCTACCAATAATTGCTCAGATTTTCTGAAAGCTTTGGTTTTGTCCAAGCAGAAGCTTAACTGTCTGTGAATGTCCAAAGAATGTAGAAGTCTCTCCCCTTTGTTCTGTGATTTTGGATAAAAAGTTGGCAAGTGAATAGTTTGGTTTAGAGCCACACTTGATACCACCTTTGGCATAAATGTAGGGTTGGTTCTTAAAGACACCCTTGTCCTGGTGGAAGATGAGGAAAGGTTCCACTGCCATTAGTGCCTGTAATTCTGAAACTCTTCGTGCTGATGTTATTGCCAGTAGCAGAGCAGTTTTCCAAGAGATGTATTTTAATTCTGCTGTGTTAGCTGGCTGAAAAGGAGGTAGAGTTAATTTTTCCAAAACAAAGTTGAGGTCCCAAGTTGGTGTAGGTGCTCTACGGGGCGGTCTTATGTTTTTAGCCCCTCTGAGGTATTGTTTGAGCAAAGGATTAGAAAAAATTGGTGGATCCGTGTTGTAATGGGCAGAGATAGCTGAGGCGTGGATCCTGATGGATGAAAAGGAGAGGCCCTTGTCCAGCATCTCAGTTAAGTATTGCAGTATCTGAGGAATGTTTGGGACTAGAGGGTCAAGGCTGTGTGCTTGGTTCCAGGCACAGAATCTCTTCCATTTATCCGAGTAGGCTTTCCTGGTGCTAGGCCTTCTGGCCTCCAGAATGACATCCATAACAGCTTTGGAGAGAGGCATTACTTGCTTGACTAGGGAATTTTCCATGCAGCCAGGTTTAAGGTCTTCAGCTGGCTGTGAAGTATCTGATTGTTGTGCTGTGTAGCAACTCTGGGATTTGAGGCAAAATCCAGGGTGGTTCTTGTGCTAAGTTCTTTAAGACTGGGTACCAGTGCTGGCGTGGCCAGTCTGGTGCAATCAGTAACATTTTGGCTCTTCCTGCCTGGCTTTTATGAGTACCTTTGGAAGGAGAGGTAAAGGAGGGAAAGCGTAGACTTGTAGTTTCTTCCAGCTGAATGAGAGAGCATCCACTTTCCATGCTTGTGGATGGTAACGCCTTGTGCAGAATTTCTGTAATTGGCAGTTCTTTGGGGAAGTAAACAGATCTATGTCCGGGCTCCACCATTTTTGTGTTATCATTCTGAATATTTGTGGATTCAGTTCCCAGTCGTATGGGTCCATAATGTTTCTGCTTAGGTCGTCTGCCAGTGTTTTTTTTCTCTCCTGGCAGGAACTGTGCTTGCAGATGAACTTGATAGTTTAGAGCCGTGTTCCACAAGGTCATGGTTTGTCTGCAGAGGGGGTAGGAGTGTGTGCCCTCTTGCTTGTTTATGTACCACATAACTGTGGTGTTGTCTGTCTTTAGTAGTAATTGTCCTGGATGCAGTAGATCCTTGAAAGCTATAATAGCATTTTGTACAGCTAGCATCTCTTTTTGATTGATGTGGAGATGTCTTTGCTCTGTGGGCCACTCGCCCTGGATACATTTTCCTGCCATGTGTGCTCCCCAGGAGTAATCCGATGCATCTGTTGTCAGTGTTTGCCTGGCTGTGGGTTGAGTGAAAGGCTGCCCCTTGTTGAGGTGACAAGCTTGTGCCCACCATCGAAACTCCTGTTGTAGGCAAGGAATTAGTGATATAACTGTTTCCAAACTGACAGTGTTGAGACCATACGCTCTTTAGGTACCATTGTAGTTTCCTCATATGCAGTCTGGCATACGAAATTAGTAGTATGCAGGATGCAATGTAGCCCAAGGCCTGCAGAATTTTTCTTGCAGGGAGTTGGGTCTTTGTTGCCATTAATTGAAAATATTGAGTCAGTTGTCCTTGCTTGTTTGGCGTGAGATAAGTCATCTGGGCCGTTGTGTTCAAGCTGGCACCCAGGAATATTATCTGTTGTGTGGGCACTAGTTTTGATTTCATTTCATTTACTGTGTACCCCAGGCAACCTAACTTTTTTCCGTACGCCAGATGCTTTAGTAGAATGTCCTTGCTCTCTGCTTGAATCCGGCAGTCCAGGTATGGATAAATTTTAATTCCTTTTTGCCTGCAAAATGCAATTACTGGTGCCAGGCACTTTGTGAAGACCCTGGGCGCAGTAGATAAGCCAAAGGGCAGTGCATAGAATTGATAGTGCATTGAACCAGCTAGAAATCGGAGGTATCTTCTGCAGTTTTATCCGATAGGGACATGCAGGTATGCCTCTTTGAGGTCCAAAGTCACGAGCCAAGCTTTGTTGCCCAGCATGGGAAGAAGCTGCTGTAGTGTCAATATCTTGAATTTCAGAACATCCAGGTAAGTGTTTAGTGTAGAAAGGTCCAGAATGGGTCACCAGGCTTTGTCCTTTCTGGGAACCAGAAAGAGTCTTGAGTAAAATCCTTGTCCTTGTTCCTGTGTGGTACCTTTTGAATAGCTCTCATGACAGAGCCTGTAACTGCTGCTCTACAGGAGGCCTCTAAGGAATCAAACCCACAATGCAAAGTACGTTTTCCCACTTGTTCAGCTGCATGCAATAAATCCTGCATTTCTTTTAAGTTAGGAGGATCTGAATCTGGAAGCATCTTTTGTTTCAACTGAGACATCAAAAATTGCTGATATTTTAGCATGTGAAACTGACAATTCAAGGTTCTCACTGCTAAAGTTGCAGACGTATATACCTTCTTTCCCCATCTGTCTAATGCTCTGGAATCTGTCAGAGGGAACTGGGTTTTTTGCTGATGAGGCCTTAATCCCTTTGGGTCCCTGAGGAATCGTTTCAGGGTCAGCAACAGGGCTTTTGTACAGAAATTTGTGAGAGTCAGGGACTCTAATATCTATCAGGTTTAACTGGGGCTGGGGTAAGGAGTCAGGGTTCAAACTGGATTCAAAGTACACATCATCTACAATGTCTAAAACTGGCGGAATAGCAAGGGGTCTGTGCTGAGGCAATAAAAGGAAGTCTCTGAGCCTTATCTTGGATTCTGAGTAATCATGACCTTCCCAATGGAAATGCTCCCTCATGGTATGTAAGGTCTCCCCAAAGGAGTACTCCTCAGGCGGAGAGGCTGATGGAATAGATTCCTCAGCATCAGAATCCTCATAAGGGGGTAAAGAATATCCTAGGTCCAAGGAAGAGTCGGAGGAAATGGACACCTGGTCAGAAGATTCAAAGTCTGCATCCTGTCTGGGCCTTTTATCAAGAGGGGGATGGGACCCCCTCATCAGGGTGATTAAGTCCTCGGCCATTTTTAGCATTTGTTTCTTAGGCATGGAAGCCTGTCCTGGAGAGACAGGTGTCTGTTTCTTTGCTTTTAAGGGGGGCTTAGACTTAACAGAGGGTTTAATGGTTAACTGGGTAGGTCTGAAAACACCCTCTGTAATTGTGGATTGCTCAGCTACTTCAGTTCCCTCTGTAGGTTTAGGATCAGTAAGCTGAACACCTAGTGCGTCCGAAGGCCCAGCCAGCTCCACGTGGGAGTCGGAGGCGGTCTGTGGTTCTGTGGAAACGGTCGTCAGGGGCTGCATAGGCACCTTGCTAAAAACCAGAGAACTGGCGACCGGACTAGAAGAGGCCTCGTCGTCAATTTTGGGCATCGGATGCCTGTCTTTGTCCTTGCGCTTTTTATGCATTGCGGTCGTCGGAACTTCCGATGGCATGGTGTAATTGAATTTTCTACCAAAATAATGTCAGGCAAAATCAAACAGACGTTTAATAGTGCGCTTGTTAAACCTAGCACAAAACAGACAACCAGTGACGTTGTGGTCAGGGCCTAGACATGGAATACAATAGGAGTGGAAATCCTTATGAGGTATTTGCTTCCCACAAGAAATACAGTTATTAACTTTTACTGACATCGGTCTGAGGCAAGAAAAAGTTTCCCCAATGGGGTACTTAGCTCTTTTAGAAGATTTTGGTTCTGGATTTGGAATGAAAATCTCAGGAGTTGGCCGACCGGCACTTGCGAACTGCTTCTGCTTTGGGCACCGCGCGGCAAGAAAGACTGGAGAAAATAGCGTCGGCTGCATCTTGTATACCCCTGTCGCACTGACGTCAGGGAGGAGGCGACAGCAACCAACGCCGGACCAAGACTTTGGAACTCTGGCTGATTGCAGGACCGCCTGACGGCAGGATAACCCAAGTGTAATGACTGCAGCAGTGTAACACGATGTACATCCCTGATTCTGTGGGCCATTTCTGCCTTTTTAGTGAAGTCTTCCATTATTACTCCCCCCTCTGCCCCAAGGGAAGTCATTGCCAGGTAAGTCTTGGAAAGGTCCTTGGGACTTTGTGAACCATACCCTTTGACTTCTCTGGTTCCTGGAATAAGGCTGCTGAGAACTAGAAAAGCATACACCTATGGCAGAAAGCGTCTTCCCATCTTTCTCACATCTGGCTACAGTCTCTAACTTTGGGACCAAACAGGAAGTTCCATCAAATGGAGCATTGACGAAAGAAGACAAATGGATCCGCAGAATCACAACTGCATCCAGCCATGTCTCCTGATCACTATGCCTGAACCCACTGCTCTTGTTGTCTCTTCGGTAGCATGAGTAATTAGCTGCATTGAAGAGCTGGACACAAGATTCTAGGGTGGCAAGCTGCGAAGCCACTTTGTCTCGAACTCCTTCAGCTACTGTTCCGGAAAGAGTATCTGACAGGTCTTGAATCAGATCTCTTTGAAACCTCATAAAACATGCCATGTAATTCAAGGACCTGAGAGTGAAGGTCGATGAAGAGTATATGCGCTTTCCAAATCTATCTATTGTCCTAGACTGTTTGTTAGGAGGATGGATAGATGGACTTTCATCAGCCAATTCCTTTTTGGTGGCTGCAGCTGCCACCATGGCATCCACAGGAACTCCTTTGGCCCAGTATTGTTGATCCTGAGGGGCAAGGAGGATACGGTCAGTTCTCTTTGGGATTGGCTCAATAGAGTCAGGTAACATCCAAGCCCAATGCGGAATCAGTTTAATAAGATAGTGAGTGGGAGGAGAGATCCAAGAGGGAGAGGGATGGGCATGAAAAGCATCTAGGTATACAAATTCCTCTAAAGAAGGCTGGTGGGTATTCCAGACACCCCTCTGTTTAAGAATTTCTAGGATGTCCCTGAAGGAAACATCTTCAGGGGGTGAGTTAGGGTAACCTTCCCCCTCACTGAAATCGGCATCTTCTGTGAAGGACTCTTTAGGGGAGACCAAGTGCTTCCTCTTGCACTTTCTCTTCAAAGGCACCTCTTCTGTGGGGTGTTTTGGAGAGGTATACGAAGATGACACCCAATGTGGTTGTCATCTTCGGATGACAACCACATTTGGTTGTCATCTTCGGATGACAACCAATGTGGTTTGATCCTGAGACTTTTATGCCTTCTGTCCCAGGGAAGAGACTGGAGGAAGCTCCAGTCGAGGGGATGGGCAAGACATTTGGATGGACAGGGAAGGCCACAGGCTTTGTCCACCATGGACAAGGCCCTCTCCATGGCCTGGAAGGCAGGATACCCCCTGTAGAAGGATGGGAGCCTGGAACCGAAATAGACTCCTTTGGAACCATGGTTCCAACCTGCACCGAGAAGGCCAACTGAGAAGCCAAAACCAAAGTCGAGCTTATTATCCCAAAGCACCAAGGGGCATGAATGGCTACAAAAGAAACAAAGTTGAACCCCACCCCTTGGAACTAGCAACAGAGCCTCTACTCCGACAGGTTACCAGGTCCAAGAAACATGAAGAACTCAGGGTAGCTATTGGTGCTGGAGAAGAGACTCTGACCGGCACCAAAGGAGTCGAAGCCAAGTCAGTCATTACCAAGGGCTCATAAAACTCAGATGGAGTCGGAGGAATAAGCAGTGGTGTGGAAGAAAGTAAGGTTCCAGAGCTAACATTGCTAGGAACCGCGGAATGGGATAATCCCTTCACCATAATGAGCTGATCCACAAAAGTCTTAATGCCAGATTCGGACAAACTCTCGGTGGATAAAACTGAGGAAGCTGGAGATTTTGGTGGACACGTCTCCAAAAAGAGACTGGGAGGATGGTCCACAAAAGGATCTACTGAGGGAGAGTATCTGGTATGCAGTAAAAATATAAGTGAAGGATCCTTTGGTTCCATAAGCTTGGTTGAAACTGAAGGACACATGTCTTTAGTTGATGGTGCTGAAAATGTTGGCGCCAAAGACGTCGGTACAGAAACAGGCACTGTTGGCACCAAGGACAGAGTATTTTGGCCTACTGATTCTGAGAAGACTGTCAGCACCGAGGGAGACTTGGCAATTTTAGTTGGTGGTTCTGAAGAAGGTTTCAGAACAGACTGATTTCTTTTCTTTGATTTAGAAGATGATGATGAACTGGCTTCAGTTTTTAGACCAGATAAGACCTCGAAGTCTGACTTAAGCAAACCTTTCAAAACAAACTTATTTTACGTTCAGTCAGAATTCTGTGGCTGAAGTTATGGCAGATTGCACAGTCCTCTTGTAGACGGACCACATCAAGACAATATACATAAAGAGCGTGTCCATCTGAATTTGGCATCTTCCTGTTGCATTTTTGACACCTCTTGAACCCAGAAGTACCATTAGAGGGTATGTCAGCCATTGCAAAAAAGACAAAGCCACCACACACACACACACACACACACACACACACACACACACACACACAAAATAGCCATTCGTACCAGCAAGTCAGAAAAAAATGTTTTTTAACTAAGTAAAGGGTAAGCATAAAGGAAAAAAAAACAGCTATGGCAATCAAGAATATCTGAAGGATAATGAAAGAAAAGTAGAAAAAACACCTTACGGTAAAAAACATGCAGGCACAAGTTAAACTGTTAAAGGGAGGAGTGGGTCGTACAGAAATAAGGGATGACAGTCGGAGAAGAGAAATTAGAAAAACTGAACTTACAGTTTTCTTAAACAATAGCTTTCGCTGGAGAGCTCAGAGAGAATGCATCTGGCACTATGAAGTGGCAAACAAGATCAGAGGTGATTTGGTGAGGAGCATTATGGGTAGAGCTTAGCTTGACAGTTTTTGGAAGGCGCAAGCTAGCATAACGGCCGGGTTGGTTCCGAGGCTCGGAACCAAGCCCGCAGTCAAAGATTAGTGAAGAATGGCAACATCAAATTTTTATTACAACAAACCGAGAAGTAGTTAACTCATTACATCCAAGTGACGCCTCCAGGTGCATCTGCAGTTACCTCCTACTGCTCCTCTAGGCATCAAATATTGCTTGTTCATATTTGCATTAATAATTCCAAAACCATGCCCTATACAAGGTATCAGAATATTTTATCTTGAAGCATACATGATGGCAAACACAATTGTATTGATATTTGACCTATGTCAATGAGTATTTGTTAGAATTGTAAGGTGATAACTTTATTTTTTAAAGACTCGAGCCACACCCACTAGGAGTTAAAGGTGCACAATCAAAAGAGCTGTACTGGAGGGAATGAGTACCACTTAGAAAAGTTTTTTTTAGTAACTGGGTGAAACAGTTACCAGACTGCCTCAGTGGTTTTGTACTTTCAGTGCAATACTAGAGCTGTCTCTACACATTCACTGTGTTCAAAATTAATGTGGCCTTGTTCAAATGAGTAAGAAAAATTATGAAAAACTGGCTACCACCAGTTCAGAGAGAGATAAAAAGTACAGTTTTGTACCTACCATAAATGTTGGTGTCCGAGTGCTTATACAGCTGCAGTCATAACAGATGGGTTATCCTGCCGTCAGGCGGGTCCTCGGTCGGCCGAATTCCAAAGTCTAGGTCTAGCGTCGGTTGTCGTCGCTTCTTCCCTGACGTCAGTGCGGCAGGGGTATTAAAAGAGGCAGCCGACACAATTTTCTTCAGTTTTTCTTGCCCCAGATGTCAGGTGCCCCCAGAAGGAAGGCAAACATGTTATGCAAAGATGCAATGTTGATAAATCAAAAACAGTACTTGCAAGATAATACACCATAAAAGAACACCCCAAAAAGGTTATATGAAAAGTGTTTGTCATAAGGCCTGTCCTAAGAGGGGATGGAGGGAGGGAAACCTGGACTGCAGCTGTATTAGCACTCGAACATCTACATTTATGGTAGGTACAAAACTGTACTATGTTCATCGTGCATACAGCTGCAGTCATAACAGATGGGTAGAATCCCAAAACTCCCCCTGAGGAAGGCTGCAGAGGTAGCTGTGGCTCTGGTGGAGTGGGATCTGATGCATGCAGGCACATGTTTTCCATGAAATGAGTAACAAAAGTATATGCAGTGAGCTATCCATTTTGAAATTGTCTGGAAATGGCCTTTCCTTGAGCACCTGCAGCATAGGACACAGAGTTGCTCAGATTTCCTGAATGGCTTTGTTCTGTCCAAATAGTAACGAAGTTGCCTGTGAATGTCCAAGGAATGTAGTAGTTTTTCTCCTTTGTTTTGTGGATTAGGATAAAAGGTAGGCAAGTGGATAGTCTGATTCAAAGCTACACTGGATACTACCTTTGGCATAAAGGTAGGGTTGGTTTATAAGGAAACTCTGTCCTGATGGAAAATGATGAATGGCTGCACAGCTATGAGGGCCTGTAGCTCCGAAACCCTGCGTGCTGAGGTGATAGCCAGAAGAATGGCTGTTTTCCATGACAAGTACTGTAACTCTGTTGAAGAAGCTGGCTCGAAGGGAGGAAGGGTCAGCTTTTCCAATACGAAGTTGAGGTCCCAAGCAGGGACTGGTTGTTTCCTTGGGGGTTTTATATTCTTTGCCCCTCTGAGGAACTGCCTTAAGAGAGGATGTGTGTTGTATTGTGCAGAAATGGCCGAAGCGTGGATCTTGGAGGAGAAGGAAAGTCCATTGTTTAACATCTCAGCTAGGTACTGTAAAATTTGAGGTATATTTATTACCCAAGGATTCTGTCCCTTTTCTTGATTCAGGCACAAAATCGTTTCCATTTGGCGGAGTAGGCCTTTCTAGTAGAAGGTCTTCTGGCCTCCAAGATGACGTCCTGCACCTCCTTGGAGAGGAGAAAAGTACAGTTTTGTACCTACCATAAATGTAGATGTCCGATAGACATGCAACTGCAGTCATAACATGTGGGTTGTCCTGCCTCAGGCAGCCCTCGGTCGGCCGGATTCCAAAGTCTGGGTCCGACGTCGGCTGATGTCGCATTTCTCTCTGACGTCAGAGCGGCTGGAGTACATAAGCATCAGCCAACGCCATTTTCTTCAGTGTTTCTTGCCCCAGATGCCAGGTGCCCTCCAAGGAAGGCTGTAATCAAATTGGAAGACAAAAACAGGATTCCAAACAAATACATGAGCAATAAAACAAATACACCATAACAGATATCCCCAGCTAAGAGTAAGGGGATAGGAGTGGACCCTAGGCATAGAGGGGTATGGAGGGAGGAAAACCGACTGCAGTTGCATGTCTATCGGACATCTACATTTATGGTAGGTACAAAACTGTACTATGTCCTTCAAGAATGCAACTGCAGTCATAACATGTGGGTAGAATACCATAGCTTAGCTGGGGGAGGAGGTATGCTCTAGGAAAGAGATGGTGAGGCAATCAAACCCTGCAGGACTGCCGAAGCAAAGCCTGCTCTGGATCTGGAATATAGTGGGAGATTGCAGTGTTTGGAGAATGTATGCACGGAGCTCCATGTAGCAGCTTCTAGAATGTCCTTTGTAGGCACCCCTCTTAAAAATGCTGTAGAGGTGGCTGTAGCTCTGGTGGAATGTGGTCTGACATAGGCTGGAACAGTCTTCCCATGAAAGGAATAACAGAATCTGATGCAATGTCCAATCCATTTAGAAATAGTCTGTTTTGAAATTGCTTTTCCTTGGACAAGCTACAAAAGCTGTTCAGACTTCCTACTGGCCTTGGTTCTGTCCAGGTAGTATCGAAGTTGTCTATGAATGTCCAAGGTATGCCCTTATTCTCAGGATTGGGGAAGAAAGCAGGCAGATGAATGGCTTGATTTAGAGAAACCCTAGATACCACCTTTGGCATAAAAGTAGGGTTGGTCCTTAATGAAACCCTGTCTCTGTGGAAAATAATAAAGGGTGGTATTGCCATTAGGGCCTGTAGCTCCGAAACCCTTCTTGCTGAGGTAATTGCCAACAGGAAAGCTGTTTTCCATGAGAGAAATTGCAAGTCAACTGAAGCTGCTGGCTCAAAAGGAGGTAGAGTCAGTTTTTCTAAGACAAAATTGAGGTCCCAGGCTGGCACTGGGGCCTTTCTTGGTGGCTTAATGTTCTTGATTCCCTGAGGAATTGTCTTAGTAAGGGTGAGAGAAAACAGGAGGATCAGTGTTGTATCTAGCTGAAATAGCAGATGCATGTATCTTTATTGAAGAATATGAGAGGCCGCTCTGTAACATATTTGCCAAATATTCCAAGATGAGTGGGATGTTCAGTAATGATGCATCATGTCCCTTGCTGGTATTCCAATTGCTGAATCTTTTCCACTTTGCTAAGTAAACCTTTCTGGTGGATGGTCTTGAGCCTCTGTTAGTATCCGCTGAACTTCCTTGGAGAGATAAGCTGAAGTTATTTATGGGATCTCCCAGGCTGTTAGCTGCAGTGTCTGAAGGTTTGGATGCAGTGTTTCGAAATTGTGTTGAGTCAAAAGTAGAGGCCACTGAGGGAGGGCCCACCTCCTGGTGTGACATATGCTCCGTAGTAGTGGGTACCAGTGTTGTCTTGGCCAATCCGGAGCTATTACGATTCCCTTGGGCTTCTCTGCTTTGATCTTTAACAATACTGAGGTCATCAGTGGCAGAGGTGGGAATGCATAGATTGCTAGGGAGTTCCAGTTGAATGAAAGGGCATCTATTTTCCATGCCTTTGGATGGTATGTCCTTGTGCAAAATTTTGGTAGAAGATGATTGAGGTGAGAGGCAAATAGGTCCACTTCTGGCTTGCCCCATGTCGAAGTGAGTTGTCTGAAAGCCTTCGGATGTATCCTCCACTCGTGTGGATCTGTGAAATTCCTGCTTAGGCTGTCCGCCAACACATTGTCTTTTCCTGGAACGAACTGGGATTGTAACTGGATGTTTAGACTCAGTGATTTCTCCCAAAGCTGCATTGTCAGTCTGCAAAGGGGGTAAGAGTGGGTGCCCCCCTGCTTGTTTATGTACCACATCAAAGTGGTGTTGTCTGTCCGTATCATTAAATGGCCTTGCTGGAGTTGGTGTTGAAAAGCCTCGATAGCATGCATTACTGCCAGCATTTCCTTTTGGTTTATATGCAGATGTGTTTCCTTTGGAGACCATTGTCCTTGTATACACCTGCCTTTCATGTGCGCCCCCCCCCATCCAAGGTCTGAGGCATCTGTAGTCATGGTCTGTGTTATCTGTGGTTTTTTGAATGACATACCTGTGTTTTCCTGGCTCACCGAGGCCCACCATAGGAATTCCTTTTGTAGGCATGGAATGAGTGGTATGATTGTCTCCAAGTTGTTGCTGTGTTGAGACCAAATGCTTTTTAGGTACCATTGAAGCTTTCTCATGTGTAGTTTTGCTAA
This sequence comes from Protopterus annectens, assembly GCF_019279795.1. Lineage (NCBI taxonomy): Eukaryota > Metazoa > Chordata > Ceratodontiformes > Protopteridae > Protopterus > Protopterus annectens. The sequence goes on from NC_056732.1 coordinate 720,678,584, forward strand.
TGGAACCAGTAGAATGCAGGATGCCATGTAACCCAGGGCCTGTAGGAATCTCCTTGCAGTCATCTGGGTGAGTTTTGCTAAACCTTTGAAGTATTGAGTTAACTTCTCTTGCTTGTCTTCTGGCAGGTAAGCCATCTGAGAGGCTGTGTCTGGTTTGGCTCCTAAGAAGATTATTTGCTGGGATGGCTGCAGTCTTGACTTTTGGAAGTTGACTGCGTATCCCAGAGCTTGAAGTAATCGTATGACATAATCCAGGTTTTTTGTCAACATCAATTTGTCGTCCGCTTGTATGAGGCAGTCGTCCAGGTACGGGTAAATTTGTATACTCTGGAGCCTGCAATGAGCAATTACTGAAGCCAGGCATTTTGTAAATACTCTGGGCGCAGTAGATAAGCCAAATGGCAATGCTGAGAATTGATAATGCTCTGGCCCTGCAAGAAATCTGAGGTATCTTCTGCCGCTGTGTCTGATAGGGACATGCAGGTATGCCTCCTTGAGGTCCAGAGTAATCAGCCACGACTCCTTGCCCAGCATGGGAAGGAGTTGCTGTAGAGTCAGCATTTTGAACTTTGGTACTATGAGAAAGGTGTTTAATGCGGACAAGTCCAGTATTGGTCTCCATTGAGATTCTTTTCTTGGAACAAGGAACAGTCTTGAGTAAAACCCCTGTTCTTGTTCTTGTTGTGGAACTCTTTCTATTGCTTTCATTCGAGTCAGCAGAGTGATTTGCTTGATAGCCTCTGCCCTTTGATGTAGTGGTAGATTTGGCATGCCTTGTTTTCTTGGTAAGGTATGAAAATGAAACCTGTACTCTCGGTCTATAATGTCCAAAATCCATTTGTCCTTTGTCAGTCTGTGCCAGTTTTCTGCAAACAGAGATAATTTCCCCAAGGGAGCTTCTAGTTGTTCCCTGGTAGGCGGTAGTAGAGAAAGTCATTGAGTTTGTGGTTGTTGGGCAGGTGAAACCCCGCCACTTCTTTGGTTTCCTGGCTGCCACTGTCGCCCCTGTAAGGGCCTCTGTATTGGCCTCTTCCTCGCCACGCCTGTTCTTACCCTTTGAAACTTTTCTGGATTAGGAAAGGACCAGTTTTTGAAGGCCAATTCCTACCGAATCTGGGGGTTGAACCTGGAGAAAATCTTTCACAGTCTGAACTGATTTTGCTTTTTCTTGATGGTCTTTAACACATCCTTAGCATTTGCACCAAAAAGCTTGTTCTTTTCCAAAGGTGCATCCAGAAGTTTTGCTTTTACATGATCTGGTAGAGGTTGATCTTTTAACCAAGCATGTCACGCATCACTGCCCCTGTCATAGCTGCCCTACATGAAGCTTCCAGTGCATCATATCCACACTGCAGTAAGTGATTGCTTACTTGCTGAGTGTTATGTACAGCTTCCTGCAAAGTCTTCCTATCTAAAGGATCAGGAGAAGCTAATGTTTTTTGTAAATCTTCTAAGAGATAATCCTGATATTGGAACATATGAAAAAGGCAATTTAAAGCTCTCATAGATAAGGTAGTGGATGTGTAAACCTTTTTACCCCATCTCTCTAATGACCTTGCTTCCCTGTTGGAGGGCAAAGGATTTTTTGAGGTGGAGGCTAAAACTCCTTTAGGCCCCTGTGAAATAGTTTCCAAATCAGCAGTATGGGCCCTGAATAAATGGGAATGAGTTTCTGGGACCCTGTAATACCTGTCTGGCTTGGCTGGAGCAGGAGGAAGAGAATCAGGGGTAGCACTAGAATCAGAATACAAATCATCCAGAACATCAAGTACAGGAGGAATAGCAAAGGCCCTGTGCTGAGGCTTCTTAAGGAAAGTCCTAAGGCGTTTCCTAGAATCAGAATATTCCTGACCCTGCCACTTGAAATGTTCCCTCATGGTGTGCAGAACTTCCCCAAAAGAAATATCCTCAGGAGGGAGGCAAGGTATGGAATCTTCTGCATCCGAGTCCTCATAGGTCTGGAAGAGCTCTTCCTGGCTATCAGAGTGGACAGAGCCCTCAGAGTCTTCATCAGAAGGAGAAGGGTCAGAGGGTTCAACCCCTTTTATCAGGAGGAGGCTGGGATGCTCTCTCAGGATGGGCCTGTGAACCTCTGATCATGGAAATTAAATCAGCAGCCATGGACATAATTTGCGTCTCCGGAGTCGGCTGAGGTAAGGATTTGGAAGCAATATGCTTTGTTTTGCTGGCTGCCTTAGCCCTAGTGTAGGCCTTAATAGACATGGCCATAGGAGGCCTGGCAGCTCCACGTGCAGGAGTGACCTTGTCTACAGCAATGGTCTCGGGCATTTCCTCGGTTTCGGTATCCGGAGGAAAGTCTATAACTGGCGTCGGAGTAATGTCTGGAATCGGAGTCGGTAACGGTGTCTTCGGTTCGAGCAGTGGAGAGACCGTCTCAGAGGGAACTGGAGCACTCGCTAGGTTTTGGCGTGGAGTCGGTGGTAGACACGGGCCGAGGATGTCGGTCCCGGTCTTTTTGCTTTTTGGGAGTTTGCGATGTCGGAAGATCCGACGGCATGGTGTAAGCAAATTTATCGCCGAAGAAATCTTCAGCGAACTCCGTCCGGCACCTGAGAGTGCGCTTGTTGAAGCGAGCACAGGCTACACAGGCCGAGGCGTGGTCTGGGCCCAGGCAAGGGAGGCAGTAAGAGTGGAAATCCTTATGAGGTATTTGTTTACCACAAAAAAGACAATTGTTAACTTTTTCAGTAATTTCTGACATCGGCTGAGGCAAGAAAAGGTCCCCAACGGGTACTTAGCTTTTTGATGACTTCGTATCGTAGAATACAGGAGCTGACCGACCGGCACTTGCGAACTGCTTCTGCTTCGGGCACCGCGCGGCAAGAAAGACTGAAGAAAATGGCGTCGGCTGATGCTTATGTACTCCAGCCGCTCTGACGTCGGAGAGAAATGCGACATCAGCCGACGTCGGACTCAGACTTTGGAATCCGGCCGACCGAGGGCTGCCTGAGGCAGGACAACCCACATGTTATGACTGCAGTTGCATTCTTGAAGGACATCTGTTGGGAAATCAAGGAATTCTCCATGCAGCTAGATTTAGGGTTTTGAGATGGCTGTGAAGAGTTTTGTAGTTGTGCTGGTACAACAGAAGAGGGACTAGAGGTAGGGTCCATGGTGGGGAATGTGTCAGGCTCTTCAGGAGCGGATACCAGTGTTGTCTTGGCCAGTCTGGAGCAATGAGAATCATTTTCGGCCTCTCTGCTCTGGCTTTTAATAGAATTTTGGGCAACAGAGGAAGAGGCGGGAAGGCATAGACTGTCAATGTTGCCCAATTGAAGGAAAGTGCGTCCACTTTCCAGGCCTGTGGATGATAGGTCCTTGAACAAAATTTTTTCAACTGGCAATTTCTGTGGGTAGCAAAGAGATCTATGTCTGGCTGTCCCCATGCGTGTGTTATCTTTGTGAAAATTTGAGGATGCAACTTCCATTCATGTGGATCTGTCATATTTCTGCTTAGGTTGTCTGCCAGTGTGTTTTCCTTCCCTGGCAGGAATTGTGCCAGTAGTTGAATTTGCAATTCCAGTGCTGTGTTCCATAGGGTCATGGCTTGCCTGCACAGGAGGTATGAATGAGTTCCCCCCTGTTTGTTTATGTACCACATCACTGTGGTGTTGTCTGTCCTTATCAATAGCTGGCCTGGATGCAGTAGGTCTTTGAAGGTCATAATAGCCTTTTGCACGGCTAGCATTTCCTTTTGGTTGATGTGTTCGGGTCCATTTTCCCTGAATGCACTGATCTGTCATGTGTGCTCCCCAGGCATAATCTGAGGCATCTGTTGTGATGATTTGAGTTGCTTGAGGTACACAGAAAGGAAGACCTGTGTTTCTTTGGCAAGCTTGAGCCCACCACATAAATTCCTTTTGAAGGCATGGCATGAGTGGTATAATTGCTTCCAAGCTGTGGCTGTGTTGAGACCATAAGTTTTTTAGGTACCATTGAAGTTTCCTCATATGCAGCTTTGCACATGGGATTAGTAGGATGCAAGATGCCATGAATCCCAGAGTCTGCAGGACTTTCCTTGCAGTTAGCCTGGTGTAAAAGTTGCCATTTTTCTGAAGTATTGAGACAGTTGCCCTTGCTTGTCTGGCGTGAGGTAGGCCATCTGGGTGGTTGTATCCAAGCTGGCACCCAGGAAAATTATTCGTTGAGAGGGTATTAGTTTTGATTTCTTTTTGTTGACTGTGTATCCCAGGTAGTTCAACAGTTTTATTACAAACGCCAGGTGTTGCAGAAGTATGCCCTTGCTGTCTGCTTGGATCAGGCAGTCGTCCAGACATGGGTAGATTTGTATCCCTTGTAGTCTGCAGAACGCGATTACTGATGCCAGGCATTTCGTAAACACTCTGGGCGCAGTAGATAAGCCAAAGGGCAATGCAGAGAATTGGTAATGGTTTGAACCTGCAAGAAATCTGAGGTATCTTCTGCAATCTTGTCTGATAGGGACATGCAGGTAATGCCTCCTTGAGGTCCAATGTTACCAGCCAAGACTCCTTGCCCAGCATGGGAAGAAGCTGCTGTAATGTGAGCATCTTGAATTTTGGCACCTGTAGATATGTGTTTAGGATGGATAGGTCTAAGATAGGTCTCCAATTTTTGTCTTTCCTTGGTACCAGGAATAGTCTGGAATAAAACCCTTGACCTTGTTCTTTTGCAGGTACCTCTTGAATTGCTTTTATGTCCATGAGAGCTGAAATTTGTTTTTGTGCTTCTGCCCTTTGATTGTGTGGCAGGTTTGGCATGCCTCTCATTTTTGGAAGGGTGTGAAAGTGGAACCTGTAGCCTCTGTCTATAATGTCCAGAATCCATTTGTCTTTTGTAACAATATGCCAATTTGTTGAGAATAATGTCAGTTTTCCACCCAAAGGTGCTGCCATTAAAGCTTTGCTTGGCAGGTGTAGGGGGAAGTCATTGTGTTTGTTTTCTAAAAGACTGTGATCTATCTTCTCCACCTCTTGGGGTTGGTGCTTGCCACTGTCTGGCTCTGAAAGATCCTTGAGGTTGCCCTCTACGCCTTGGACGCCTGTATCTTCCCCTTTGATATCTGTCCGTGGCTGGAAAGGACCAATTTTTTGAAGGCCAGTTTCTACTGAAACGTGGAGGCTGTACCTGCAGGAAATCTTTCACTGTTTGCATTGATTTCGCTTTTTCCTCCATTTTCTTTAGCACCTCCTCAGCTTTAACACCAAACAATACATCTTTTTGAAGAGGTGCATCTAATAATTTAGCTTTGACATGATCTGGTAAGGTTTGCTCTTTGAGCCAAGCATGCCTATGTACAACAGACCCCGTAACAGCAGCTCTACATGAGGCCTCTAAAGCATGAAAACCACATTGCAAGGTATGTTTACCCACTTGCTCTGCACCATGCAACAAATCCTGCAACTCTTTTAAATCTGGTTGTTCTGGTTGTGTCATCTTGCTTTTCAGCTGAGATATCAAAAACTGTTGATACTTTAACATATGAAACTGACAGTTTAATGCCCTCATGGTTAAAGTGGCCAAGGTGTACACCTTTTTCCCCCACCTTTCTAAAGTTCTGGAATCTCTCTCTGAAGGTAATGGGTTTTTAGAAGTAGAGGCCTTAATTCCCTTGGGACCCTGTGAAATTGTTTCTGGGTCAGCAGTATGGCTTTTACATAGGAACTGGTGAGAATCAGGAACCCGGTAATACCTGTCTGGTTTAACAGGAGCTGGAGGCAAAGAATCTGGATTAAGGCTGGCTTTTGTGTACACATCATCCAATATATCTACTACAGGAGGGATAGCCAGAGGCCTATGCTGGGGGAGCAGAAGAAATTCCCTGAGCCTTTTCTTGGAATCTGAGTAATCTTGGCCTTCCCAGTGAAAGTGTTCCCTCAATGTATGCAGGGTTTCCCCAAAAGAGAAGCCCTCAGGGAGGGAGACAGAGGGAATAGACTCCTCTGCATCAGAGTCTTCGAATGGAGAATAGGCATAATCCTGGTCCTCAGATAGTTCTGAGGTAATAGAAGCTTGATCTGAGGAAGGGTAGTCTTCCTCTAATCTGGGCCTTTTGTCAGAGGGGGGTTGAGAACCCTTGATAAGAGTAATCAAATCCTCAGCCATTTTAAGCATCTGTTTTTTAGGCATGGGGGTCTGAGGAACCTGTTTTTTGGTTTTCATGGCTGCTTTAGATTTAGTGAAGGCTTTAATAGAGGAGGAAGACCTGAAGACCCCTTGAGAAATGGCAGGCCTGTCTAAATTCTGAGTTTCCCCGTCAGGAGTGGCGTCGGTATCTGTAGTAGGAATGGGGGCCGAGGAGCCTGTGACCTCAGGTACTGAAGACACCGGTAGTGCATTGTCATCGGCACTCAGGGGCTGCGTAGGCGCCTCGCTGAGTACCGGAGAACCGGTAGTCGGCCTTAGCGTGGTTTCAGTCGGAGGTGCGGACCTCGTATGTCCGTCCTTATCTTTGCGTTTTTTGCTCAAAACTGGAGTCGGAGTATCCGACGACATAATATAATTAAATATTTTGCCAAAAAAGTGAAGGGCGAACTCCGCCCAATGCTTAATAGTGTGCTTGTTGAATCTAGCACAAAAACGGCAGGCCGAGACGTCGTGGTCTGGACCTAAGCAAGGTAAACAGAAAGAGTGGAAATCCTTATGCGGTATTTGCTTCCCACATGAAATGCAATTATTAACTTTGTCTGACATCGGTCTGAGGCAAGAAAAGTTTCCCCAACGGGGTACTTAGCTTTCAAGAAGACTTCGGCTGAAATACTTTTGTAAATCTCAGGAGCTGGTCGACCGGCACTTGCGAACTGCTTCGGGCACCGCGCGGCAAGAAAGACTGAAGAAAATGGCGTCGGCTGCCTCTTTTAGACCCCTGCCACACTGACGTTAGGGAAGAAGCAACGACAACCGACGCCAGACCTAGACTTTGGAATTCGGCCGACCGAGGACCCGTCTGATGGTAGGATAACCCATCTGTTATGACTGCAGCTGTATGCACGATGAACATCATCAGTTTAAGCAAAATGAAGGATTTATTCTTCAGGTCACCCTAAACTTGCCTGTAAAAATTCCTCTGGCTTACGTAACTTAACTACAAGTAAGAAAAGTGCTACTGTTAGCCAACAGGGTGCTGGCGGAAATTGGGCTACTGTTGGCCGAAGGAGAAGAGGAGAGCGAAGGCATGCCCAAAGGCAGGAAGAGAGGAGGAAGTTTAGGAGTGTAGCAGTGAGGGTAGGAACTTTGAATGTTGGCAGTATGACTGGTATAGGAAGAGAGCTAGCTGATATGATGGAGAGAAGGAAGGTTGATATATTGTGCGTGCAAGAGACCAGATGGAAGGGAAGTAAGGCCAGGTGTTTAGGAAACGGGTTCAAATTGTTCCATCATGGTGTGGATGGCAGGAGAAATGGGGTAGGGGTTATACTAAAGGAACAATATGCCAAGAGTGTTTTAGACGTGAAGAGTGTGTCTGACAGAGTGATGTTTATGAAGCTCGAAATTGATGGTGTAATGATGAATGTTTTTAGTGCATATGCTCCACAAGTTGGGTGTGCGATGGATGAGAAAGAGAAATTTTGGAGTGAGTTGGATGAAGTTGTGGTGAGTGTACCCAAGGGTGAGAGACTAGTGATTGGAGTGGACTTTAATGGGCATGTTGTGAACAGAGGGGATGAGGAAGTGATGGGTAGGTATGGTGTTAAGGAGAGGAATGTAGAAGGTCAGATGATTGTGGATTTTGCAAAAAGGATGGACATGGCTGTGGTGAATACGTATTTTAAGAAGAGGGAGGAGCACAGGGTGACGTACAAGAGTGGAGGAAGATGCACACAGGTGGATTATATCCTATGTAGGAGGGCCAGTCTGAAGGAGATTGGAGACTGTAAAGTGGTGGCAGGGGAAAGTGTAGTTAAGCAGCATAGAATGGTGGTCTGTAGGATGACGGTGGTGATCAAGAGGAGGAGGAGGAGTGTGAAAGCAGTGCCAAGGATTAAATGGTGGAAGTTAAAAAGGGTGATTGTGAAGTGGAGTTTAGAGAAGAGTTAAGACAGGCACTGGGAGGCAGTGGAGAGTTACCGAATAGCTGGGTAACTACAACAGAACTAGTAAGGGAGACTGCTAGAAAGGTGCTTGGTGTGACATCTGGACAGAAGAAGGAGGACAAGGAGACCTGGTGGTGGAATGAGGAAGTACAGGAGAGTATACAGAGGAAAAGGCTGGTGAAGAAGAAGTGGGATTGTCAGAGAGATGAATAAAGTAGACATGAGTATAAGGAGATGAGGCAAATGGCAAAGAGAGAGGTGGCTAAAGCTAAGGATAAGGTGTATGGAGAGTTGTATGAGAGATTGGACACTAAAGAGGGAGAAAAGGACTTGTACCGATTGGCTAGACAGAGGGACAGAGCTGGGAAAGATGTGCAGCAAGTAAGGGTGATAAAGGATAGTGAGGGAAAGGTACTCACAAGAGAGGAGAGTGTGTTGAGTAGATGGAAAGAGTATTTTGAGAGGCTGATGAATGAAGAGAATGAGAGAGAGAAGGTTGGATGATGTGGGGATAGTGAATCAGGAAGTGAAACAGATTAGCAAGGAGGAAGTAAGGACAGCTATGAAGAGGATGAAGAATGGAAAGGCTGTTGGCCCAGATGACATCCCAATGGAAGCATGGAGGTGCTTAGGAGAAATGGCAGTGGAATCTTTAACCAGATTGTTTAATGAAATTTTGGAAAGTCAGAGGATGCCTGAGGAGTGGAGAAAAAGTGTTTTGGTACCTATCTTTAAGAATAAGGGTGATGTGCAGAGCTGCAGTAACTACAGAGGGATAAAATTGATCAGTCACAGCTTGAAGTTATGGGAGAAAGTAGTAGAAGCTAGGTTAAGAAGGGAGGTGATGCTTACTGATCAGCAATATGGTTTCATGCCAGGAAAGAGCACTACAGATGTGATGCTTGCTCTGAGAGTGGTATTGGAGAAATACAGAGAAGGTCAGAAGGAGTTGCATTGTGTCTTTGTAGACTTGGAGAAAGCATATGACATAGGGTGCCTAGAGAAGAGTTCTGGTATTGTATGAGGAAGTGGGGAGTGCCAGAGAAGTATGTAGGAGTGGTACAGGACATGTACGAGGGTAGTGTGACAGTGGTGTGGACTGCAGTGGGAGTGACAGATCCGTTTAAGGTGGAGGTGGGATTACATCAAGGATCAGCTCGGAGTCCTTTCTTATTTGCAGTGGTGATGGACAGGTTGACAGATGAGATCAGACAGGAGGCCCCGTGGACTATGATGTTTGCAGATGACACTGTGATCTGTAGTGAGAGTAGGAATCAGGTTGAGGAGACTCTAGAGAGGTGGAGATATGTTCTAGAGAGCAGAGGAATGAAGGTCAGCAGGGCCAAGACAGAATATATGTGTGTAAATGAGAGGGAGGGTAGAGGAATGGTGAGGATGCAGGGAGTAGAGTTGGTAAAGGTGGACGAGTTTAAGTACTTGGGATCAACAGTTCAGAGTAATGATGAATGTGGAAGAGAGGTGAAGAAGAGAGTACAGGCAGGGTGGAATGGGTGGAGAAGAGTGTGGCAGGGTGGAATGGGTGGAGAAGAGTGTCAGGAGTGATTTGTGACAGACGGGTACCAGTAAGAGTGAAAGGGAAGGTATACAAGACAGTAGTGAGACCAGCTATGTTATATGGGTTGGAGACAGTGGCACTGACAAAAAGGCAGGAGTCAGAGCTGGATGTGGCAGAGTTAAAGATGTTAAGATTTGCACTCGGTGTGACTAGGATGGATAGGATTAAGAATCAGTATATTAGAGGGTCAGCTCATGTTGGACAGTTTGGAGACAAAGCAAGAGACACGAGATTGCGTTGGTTTGGACATGTGCTGAGGAGGGATGATGGGTATATTGGGAAAAAGATGCTAAGGATGGAGCTGGCAGGTAAGAGGAAAAGAGGAAGGCCTAAGATAAGGTTTATGGGCGTGGTGAAAGAGGACATGCAGGCGGCTGGTGTGACAGAGCAAGATGCCGAGGATAGGAAGAAATGGAAAGAGATGATCCGCTGTGGCAACCCCTAATGGGAAAAGCCGAAAGATGATGATGAAGAAAAGTGCTTCCCTACAAATCTAAAACTTGGAACAAACTCCCTACCAATATACATTCTGTACAATCTTCCTTTCATTTCAAAAGATAACGGACGAGCTACCTTGCTAACTCTCCCTCTTGCACCTGTCACCACTCTACATAACTTTTACTCACCCAATTCTTAGTGTATAACAATTTTCCTCTCGTGCCTCTAATATAATTCTTATAAATACCAACACTGTGGTACCTCAGCTGTACTTCTGATCAATTGCTCTACCTAAATCTCATCTTTTCTCTTGCATTACTATTATACTCCTTCCCCCTTCTCACATCTGCTTTATTTTACTCTCTTGACTCTCCTAAACTTTACTTCCCACCCCTCTATTTCATACTTCTTCCTCTCTACCAACTAGGTTTAATTTTTAGTTATTTTAAGGGCTTTTTCTCTCATGACCAATTGTAAATCTACATGTTTTTTTTTTTTTACTACAGGTTTCTACGTCCTATAAGTTTAAGCTATTGTCTTTCCTGAATTTATATGACTTACTAATTTAAGCTATTGTCTCTGCTGAATTTATACGAATTGTTAATTTTCTTTGTTGCATGAATATCTGTTGCTTTGTACTCCTACTTCATATTTGGCATAAATGTATGCAGTTATGTATCCAAATTCACATTACTGCTTTGTCCATAACATTTCTAATCAAGATTCTCTAGAACGTCAGGTTGATTCTAAGTGAATGGTAAAAACCATGGCTGCTTGGCCAACAAGGAAGGAGCTATGCCAATGAAGTGTCAGCCAGCTGATCGATACAAATCTGCCTGCATAACAGCTGCTTCAGCTTCATTTCTCCAGGATTTTGCTGCTGCTTGTTTCTGCTTACTTGCTTCATACAGCACAAATGTTTATTTACTCTCACTGAAGTATGTTTTTAACATTGCCCAAGATCACTGCCTCCCACAGATCTAGATCAGTGTGGACTTAGAGAAGATTGGCAATTATCCAACAATATTAACAGAGCCTTTACAATTCAAAACGCTGTATTGGAAAATAATATATTCATGTTAATACTTTGGATGCTGAAAACATATTTGACCAAGTGAGCTGGCGATTTTAGAGAGATCCCTTGGAGGAATATGGGTTTCCACAAACATGAATAGTATTAATATTTAATATCTGCAGAGGAACTCAAGCTTGGGTGAAGTGTGATGTGAGCTGTCTAAAGCACTTAGCCTTACAAGGGAGGTGCAGTAGTGCAGCAGTTAGCATGGTCACCTCACAGCAAAAGATTCTCCAGTTCGATTTTCGGTTGGGGTGCCTTCTGTGCAGAGTTTGCATGCCCTCCCTGCATTCGGGTGGGTTTCCTCCTGGTACTCTGGCTTCCGCCCACATTTCAAAGACATGCGTCTGGAGCGTTTCTCCCCGGGCTTCCGCTGAAAATGGGTTCTCACCTAGTCAGGCATTCCTGGTAAACAAACATTAAATAAACAACTAGGCGTAGGTTGACCACTTTTACCATTACTCATCGTCTTATGTCCATGGCTAACAGCTGTAAATATAAAGCAATGAAACAAATATAACTGGAGAAACAGCCCTTTTTTGCAGACAATCTAATATTATGTTACCAACCAAGACCATTACATAAAAATTATATTCGATAATGCCATTAAGCCAAGGGTACATAGGAAAGGAAACCCAAACAGTAGTGCGGGATTACAAGATAACAGATAGGATGTTTAAAAAAAATAGTAATGGAAAAAGAGTGGAATGTGGAGCACCAGAGCAGGCAAATAAATTTCAGAATTATTAAAAGAATAACCGAAGAGTATGATGAATGATTTGCCAAAAGGATGAGGATAAAAAGGAAGAAAATGACAAAGTGGCTGAAAAAGGGTGTCGCAAAAGGGTTGAAGCATAAAATTAGTACACAGGGAAACGCATGTGAAGGAGGATCAGTACAGAGAAGAATGCAAGCAGGCCAAGAGGGTGTTATCCGCAGAGCTAATGAGTGGAATCAAAGATGTTGCAAAGTCCTATCTGCACTTAGGGAAAAAGCGGACGGTTGGCACACATAAGTAATATGACGAAAGAAGACTAGAGCTAAAAAAGTAGGAAGAAACAAACTTTATGCATCAGTTATTTACAGAAGAGAAGAAAGGGGCAGGCATAGAAAGGAAATGTCAAAGGATGCAGAATTTGCTAAAACAGATTTGGGAGGAGCCTAGAATAGTAAAGCGGGACAAGACACAAGGACCAGATGAAATGAGCTACCATAAGGGTTTTAAAGTACAACAGGAGAGAATGGTTATAAGGAACTTGAGAAGATTAAGAAGTGCTATTACCACTGTATAAGATCTGGGCTACAAGCACTGTGTACAGGAAGTATATGATAGCTAGCCTTACCTGTCAGAAAGGGTAACACATCTTGAAAGATAATGGTCTCTAAAGAGTATTCAGCATGAATTTACAGCCAGAAAAATCCTACCAAACCAATCCAATAGAGTTCTAGGAGTGCTTAATTGGCAAGATAAATTGAGGCAAACCAGCATAATGGCTCCTTTTGAAATGTCAGCACTCGAAATACAGACTGAAGACAAGACAAAAGAAAGAAAAAGATGAAAAACCCAGGAAAAGAGAGTGAATCTCAAAAATCTCTTTTAGACTTTTTTTTTTCTTTTTTTGCAGGGGGTAAAGCCAACCACATCACCAAACTTATATGTACAAACTCCAGGATCACCATACCTCTGAGAAAAGGAAATATTTAGAGAAACAACCATTGCAGACTTTGTATATGTAAGTCTGCTTTTTCAGTCATTCATTCTCTATGTTTCAGGACCAACTCTAGCAGGTCGGTCATGATATTTCAAATGGTCAGCCTGCATAACTAGTATATTTGTACTTCATCATGGCCTTTGCCTCTGCCCAACAAAGAACACCATTGGGGAAATGTATAAGTGTGAGGTAAGGCAAAATGGGCAAAAAAAAAAGGTGGCTAGTGGGAATTACAAAGGGTTAGGTGGTAAAAGGAATGTTTTTTTTCCCCCTAAGGAGAGATTTACTAGTGGTGTCTAGGGACCTACATTCTCACATGTGCATACATTATCTGACACAGGGGTAGACAGCATGATAAATCTACTTACAAAGGTAAGAGATGGGGAGGACAGTCTGATAAAGAATTTGCGGAATTTGGAGGTTTGGGCCAGCAGGTTGAAGTTAAAGTGCAGATAAATGCAAGCTATATCTAGGGCACAGCAAATGAGTGGCAGGTATGAGTTTTTTTTTTTTTTTTTTGGTTGGGGGGGGGGATCAAAAATCATTGAAATACCAGGAAAATGAGTGTTAGTACTCATCACTGTGCCAGTATCAGAAAGCAGATAAAGAAAATGGTGAGATGGTGCATTAAATAAGGGGTCAGACTCCAGGGATAATGGAATACTACAGCCAGTTTATAGGATGCTGCTAACCTCACTGCTGATGTACTGTTACTAATAATGGAAGGTGCTTCAACAAAGTATTAGTTTAAGGGTGTTCACACTTTGCAACCAGCTTATTGTATTTTTTTTATGTTTTATATTTTTCCTCTAACAGATTTGTTTTTCAATTGAATTGTACAGAATATAGATCACATTAAAGGTAGGAAAAGTTTTGAAATGATTTATTGTGGTCTCATTTTTTTAGATCACAAAAACCTGGCATTTTAACAGGGGTGTGTAAACTTTTTATATCCTCTGTATATCTATATGGGTCTACTTTCATTCACTGAAAACTAATTTCACTGAATATGAAACCACTCACACCAAATCGCTGAAAGCTCAAATCACTGAAAACACATTTCACTGAATGTAAGTTAGTTAGTGGGGGTGTGGGGCATATCCCCCCACCCACCCCCACCTACTTTTGGTTTTATATTGTTAGCTTTCAATTAAATGAGATTTATAAATATAAAACCTAAGTAGGTGGGAGGCTACGCCCCCCCCCCAACATCCCCCCTAACTATATATACTAACTCCAGGATCGCACTACAGTGGGGAAAAGGTCATAAACGTTTTATTTGCCCAACAGTACTTACATTCAGTGAAATGTGATTCAGTGAAATGAGTTTTCAGTGATTTGAGCTTTCAGTGATTTTGTGAGGGTAAACTGAAATTCAGTGAAAGGAGTTTTCAGTGAATGAAAGTAGACCCATCTATATACACACTAAATATATATCAATATACAACACCAACTCTGAGATCATTTAATTTCAGGGTAAAGAGAAATTCCCAGGATACCAAAGTCCCGGTCTTTAAGTAGCAGTCACATGAATCACCCCATTAGTGACTGAGCATCTAATATGCAGTCACCAAAGTCTTGCAATCGTGTCTGCCACTCACGGGTAACAGACAGGCACATGGACTAATCTGCTAATGGAAACAGAAGAGCAAAAAGGAGAAAGAAATCTTAGTTAAGATGGAATTCTACTCTCTGGACAACTAAAAAATATTTGAAAAAATATTACTCCATTGAATCTTTAAGCTAAACTGTTCTTACTTAGTAGCACAGTGCTAACATTCTTTGTACCGTAGTTCAGTTTCTGGCTGGGTGTGCCTTCTGTGGAAAATATGCATGTCCTCCCTATGCTATGTAGACTCTCCTGGGGCTTCATTTTTTTTCTAAAATCCCAGGTAAGGTACACTAACTGTTTTAAAAATTAGCCCTAGGTATGTGTGCAGTGTACATTTTAGTAAATATATGCATTCGATACTGGACTGGCACTGGGCTAGAAATGCTTCATGCCTTATACGTATACTGCTTGTCTGTAGAGACTGTAACTCTGTAATCTGAACCTGATAAAAAGGGTATGGAAATTTAATGAATGATAGGATTATGTTTTAATGTGTTCGCAGCACTCGGCTACTAAAAGTCTTTTCATTGACTAAGCCTGTCTTAATTCACACTGATAAGGGAATCAACAAATATGAGACAAGTTTATATTATTAGCTCAATTAAACACAGACTATAAAATTCATGCCACAAGTGGATACATTTACTATTACTAAATACTATAATCAAACGATTAATTTGGTTTTATACCCAGATTGCTTTTCTCTCATAAGTTAATAAAAAATTGCAATAAATCATTAATTATGTTCAGATGCACAAGCAGAATTATCAAATATCACTGCATTTTTCTACATTAGATGGTTGCAATGTATTGGAGTTAATTAACAGGAAATACTTGGCAGTGGTTTTGAATATTTTAACTATCAAGACACTTTATACATATGATTATGAAAGCAGTTTTAAAGATAATACAGCATAAATTTTAAAATGGTCAAGTAATAATGTCTCCTGGCCTTAAACTCCTGCAACCATCTGTGGGGAGTAACAGAACATTTGCCAAATGCGTGCATCCTCAGGGTCATCCCTGAAAAAATCAGACTTAAACACTAGGTGTCTGCTGCTCTGTCTTCAGTTCCATCTAAGAAATAACAAATGCATGAATCAAACACCTTCTTCCACCTGAGGACCTGGTTTAGTTTACTCAGGCCCTGGTGTCTCCCTGTCTAGAATACTGTCATTCCCTGTACTTGGGACTTCCAGACACAGAACAATTACTTGCAACTAGTTCAGAACTTTTCTGCTCAACTTCTAACTAGTTCACCATATTATATTTTGCCCATACTTTGGAAGCTGTCTGTTCTCGCATTAAGGTCACTAACCTCACACAGTATGCTTTCCAACAGGCTGCTGGTACACTAGCATCCAGCAAAATTCCTCTGCTCAGACATTCTGAGACCGCTAGCATTTTTAAGTGTGTGGCTCGAGTCCCCTAGGAGTCATTTGCTTGTTAACCAGGCGTCACACCTTTGCATCCACTACAACAGAGTTCAAGAAATCATTAACAGTCCACACACAAATTAATTTTTTAACCACTACTTTTAGCCATTTAACTTTGTATTTTAACACTTAGCTTTTTTAAACATGTTCAGCTAATACATGATTTTGCCTAATATGGACTATTGTGCATTTATATGTACATTTTGTTACTTTTACTAAAAAGTACAGTGTAAGTAAAGAAAACACTTAACAGTGATTACACAACGAGAACACTACCCCTGAACCACAAAACACATGAATCATGAAAACCACAAAACACATGAAGTCCCACAGCATGCCATTGTGCACCTTGCTGAAAATCTTTTCACAAAAAAATAAATAAATAAAAATACTACAGAAACATGTGCCCCTCATTCATTTGATTAAACATTCTGACTCCAAGGTCACTTAAACCTTGAGATTATTTATTTGAGAGGAAAAGTTCTGTAGTACAAGATTCAGATACAGATGGTTTGCATTTCTGTAATTATTTATTTATTGCATTTGTTTACCGGGAAAGTCCACTGGGCCAGAAATGAGCCCATTTTCAGTGGAAGCCCAGGGAGAAAAGTTCCACATGTTTATGTCTTTCGGCTTTTCCCGGTTAGGGGTCGCCACAGCAGAATTCTGGTCCGCTAATGATTGGCAGTTGATTTTTACGTACCAGCTTGCCAGGCCTGACGCACAACCTTCAATGAAGGTATGCCCATTCACGCATGTCCCCACGCAGAAGACGCTCTAGCTGAGAATCGAACCGGACAGCGTCTTACTGTGAGGCGACAACGCTGCCGCAGGACCACCACCGCAGTCCACATGTAATCACATAAAAAGAACATATAGTACAGAACATATCAGATAGTGATAATACATTAGATAAGTAAAGAACAGCATCCAATAATATGGCAAGAATTACATACAGTAGTGTGGTGATAACTTGGTGATATAAGTAAAGAATTGTTAAACTCATGGTAAAAGTATATAAATAGAAGGTGCAGATCAGGGGTGTCCAACCTTTTCGCTTGCCGGGGCCGCATTGAGTGAACAGAAATTGTCTTAGGGCCGCATATAAAATGTATCATATAGTTAACTGTTTCGCTGTCGCGGGCTACCAAAGTTGACGACCTGGCTGCACTGTAGGTGCATTTGAACAATGAATAAATGTAATAAATGCCTAATATTTGCCCTAAAATTCAAATTCTCATTCTAATCTAATTCTAAATCTAACATTTAATTCTGACATCTTAGTTATGTTTACAAAATACTTTTAGTAAGGTCATGCTGTAACTGCTTAACACCGGCATAAATAAGTGAGCTATAACTGAAAAAATGCACTTGTATCTACAGACAATCAAACATTGCCAGGCAGATGTTACCTAGGGCTTTAGAACATTTACTCCAATACAGATTCAGAAAATCAAATTTCATTGAGCAAAAGTAATAGAAATCTAAAAAGTCAAGAATCCAATCATCCCAAACATGTCATTAAAAAGATACAAATGCTCAAAGAACATTTCCATTCAACATCTTTTAAAATCATTTTATGGCATTTGCCTACTCATGCAACACAGTACTGCAAATTACATTTCTAAGTCACGCATTAGTTTTACAAAAATCAGCCAATATCAGACCAGTTAGCTAACATAATACAAGTGGTATCTGCAAAGTGGAAAACACTGCAACTGCTATCAGCAGTACACCGACTTAATGCTGTAAAAATTGGACCTGTATGCAAAGTCAAGTGATGCACCACACTCAGTCCTTATATATATATATATATATATATATATATATATATATATATATATATATATATATATATATATATATATATATATATATATATATATATATATATATATATGCATACATATATATATATATTTTAATACATATATATGCCTTGCTACAACCTACATCAGAGTCCTAAGTCTTAGGACCTACAACAAGCAATGTACAGCTCCGTCTCTCTCTCCCACTGACACAAGATAATTAAGTTTTGTTAACATAATTAGCCAGCTATGTAGACAAAAAGACATGGCATTGGGATTTTTGGCATTCAATAATGTATTATTCACTCTTCTCTTCTTACACGAAAAACTAATAGAAACACCATCTGTATTCAGATCAGAGGCAAACTTACTCAGATAAACAAGTGATATTTGTTTAATACCATTGTGTTTATGAAATATCAAAGCAAAAAATGGTTAATATCTGTAATCATTAGAAAATGAAGGCAGAGCCATGTCAAGAGCTCAAGTCCACTAAGCCAGCCGGGCTTGGCTGCTTGGTTATTACATGACATTGTGAAGGGTACTGGCATGACTCCATGAGATCTTAATCAGAGTAGAGAGTACGTTACACCACACCACATGCAGCTTCCTGTAGCTATCAGCATTTAAAGTTAAACTCATATAGCACACTCCTCTTCAGTTATGTGGGCACACACGATTATATGTATATAATCAATTCTATGCCAAATAGCTCATGGAGTTTTTCCACCATCAAAACATCATTACAATATCTGGATGTAAAAAATAAATGAAACTCCTCAGTCTTTATCACAAAGTACAGTTTTGTACCTACCATAAATGTAGATGTTCGAGGATCCACATTGCTGCAGTCATAACCTGTGGGTAGTCCGAATACCAAAGTGTTTCAGAGCTGATATCCTCAGTCTTTCTTGCCCCAGATGTCAGAAGGCCTAAAAAGGAAAGGCCATAGCCAAAATAGAAATACCCAACAACCAACATAGATAAAATAATAATTATCCCAAAAGAAACACAGCAACCCCAAACTATGTGGATCCTCGAACATCTACATTTATGGTAGGTACAAAACTGTACTATGTTCTTCGTCTCACATTGCTGCAGTCATAACCTGTGGGTAGAATCCCAAAGCAAAGAGGCTGGCAAACTAAAAAGCATTAGGAGCTGCCAACATGCCCCAGCCCTAGACTTAGAATAAAGAGGGAGATGGTAATGCTTAGTAAAAGTGTGCACTGAACTCCAAGTAGCTGCCTCCAAAATATCCTTAGTAGCTACCCCTTAAAAGGCAGTAGATGTGGCGTGGAATGAGGTCTGATCCCAGCAGGAACATCCTTTCCATGATGAGAATAACAAAAAGCAATACAATGGCCAATCCACTTAGAAATAGTTTGCTTAGAAACAGCCTTCCTGTGAACCTAAAGCAAAAGAAATAAATAACTGTTGAGTCTGCCTGAATTCTTTAGTTCTGCTCAAATAATAGCGTAACTGCCTGTGAATATCCAAAGAATGCAAGACTTTTTCCCCTTTATTTTGGGGATCAGCATAAAAAGTAGGCAAATGAATAGACTGGTTTAAGGCCACATTAGAAATAACTTTAGGCATAAAAGTAGGGTTATATCCTTATGAAATATCAGGAAGGGTTCAACTGCCATGAGAGCCTGTAATTCAGATACCCTCCTAGCAAATGGCCAACAAAAAGCAGTCTTCCAGGACAAAAACTTCAACTCAGATGTAGCTGCAGGTTCAAAAGGAGGTAAAGTAAGCTTTTCCAACATAAAAGTGAGATCCCAGGAAGGAGTAGGAGCTCTACGTGGGGGTCTTATGTTTTTTGCCCCTCTAAGAAATTGTTTAAACAAAGGGTGGGAAAATAAAGGAGGGTCACAATCATAGTGAGTAGAAATGGCTGCAGCATGAACTTTCACGGAGGAAAAAGACAAACCCTTGTCTAATAATTCAGTAAGGTACTGTAGTGTAAAACTCAAATTAGGCACTGAAACATCAAAGCTCTTTGCTGTGCTCCAAAGAAAAAATCTCCTCCATTTATCCGCATAAACTTTTCTAGTACTAGGCCGTCTGGCTTCCAAAATGACATTCAAAACTTGTTGAGGAAGCTGAGACCCCCCAGGGTCTAAAACAGAATACGCCAGGCTGTCAGATGCAGGGACTGTACCCTGACATTGAGAAAATGATTGCTTGCCTGGGACAACAGGTGTGGAATTGGTGGCAAAGGCCAAGGAGGCTCCTGTACTAAACTCCTCAGCAGAGGATACCAGTGCTGGCGTGGCCAATCTGGTGCTATTAGAATCATGCAAGGCTTGTCCTGCCTGACTTTCAAGAGTACCTTGGGAAGGAGAGGCAGAGGAGGAAAGCATAGGCGTGAAGGTTGTTCCAACTGAAAGATAGAGCATCCACTTTCCAAGCTTTTGGGTGAAACATCTTTGTGCAAAATTTTGGCAGTTGGAAATTTAGTGGAGAAGCGAACAGATCTATGTCTGGAGTTCCCCAAGCCACTGTCAACTGTTGGAATACGTGTGGATCCAATTTCCACTTGTGGGGATCCACAATTTGTCTGCTCAATACATCTGCTAAGGAGTTCTGTGCTCCTGGCAGAAATGAAGAGTGATGTGCAAACTCAGAGCAGTCTCCCACAAAATCATAGCTTGTCTGCAAAGAGGGTAAGAATGGGTTCCCCCCTGCTTGTTGATGTACCACATGACTGTTGTGTTGTCTGTTTGAATCAACACCTGTCCTGGTTGAAGCAGATCCTTGAAGGCCATCAGGGCAAATTGGACTGCTAACATCTCCTTCATGTTGATATGCAAATGCTGTAGTCTGGGAGGCCACGTGTCTTGAATCCATTTCCCATTGAAGTGTGCTCCCCAAGCCAGGTCTGAGGCATCCGTCGTTAAGATCTGACTCGCCTCTGGTCGGGTCACAGAGAGTCCCTTGTTTAGGTGACATTCCTGAGCCCACCACAAGAATTCCTTCTGGATGCAAGGTATTATCTGAATGACAGTGTCCAAATCGTGGCAGTGTTGAGTCCATACACTTTTGAGATACCATTGTAGCTTCCTCATATGCAGTTTGGCATTGGGAAGTACCAGAATGCAAGATGCCATGAACCCCAAGGCTTGAAGGACTGTCCTTGCAGTCAGCCTGGACATTACTGATAACTGCTGGAAGTATAGGTGAAGATTTGAAACTCGAAAAATGAAAATTTCAGGACGCCGAACGGCACTTGCAAATGCTGCTGCAAGAAAGACTGAGGATATGGCGTCGGTCCAGCTCTGAGCGACCATGACCGACGCCAGCCTAACACTTTGGTATTCGGGCCGACCGAGGACAGCGGACTACCCACAGGTTATGACTGCAGCAATGTGAGACGAAGAACATCTATTAACTCTGAATCCGAACATCTGTCAAGCACCATTCTACCATCTTCCATATCTAAAATATTTAGCAGGACTCCTCTCTGGAATTCCATGTTGCTTCTGAGATAGGGATAGTTATTTTTAAATTACAACTTTCATGGAGAATCTACAACTCAAGACTACCACAGCTGTCACTCAAGGATTTCCAGGGGCAGTACCTGCTGCTTCTCAGATTCTGAATTAATTATCTTACACCAGTGTGTGTGTGTGTGTGTGTGTGTGTGTGTGTGTGTGTGTGTGTGTGTGTGTGTGTGTGTGTGTGTGTGTGTGTGCGTGTGTGTGTGTGTGTGTGTGTGTAATTGCTCTTTTACAGTTTGCCAAATTTATCACAAAACACAGGATTTTATAATTTGGCGAATTTGCAGTGCATTTTATTTTTTTCAGTCACTAACTTGTACGTCTGGTAGTCTCCTGCCATTTTTTACACTGCTGTTCGTCTGTTGACCTCTTTCCAGTGCTTCCTTTCCCCTACACCGATTGTAATGCATTGGGAAATAAATAATTTGCTCTCAAGAATTCTGCACATCATCAATGCTGTAGTTTCTTTTACTAGCTTGATTAAAAACCTCCTACTGGTAATAGCTTCATTGCCAGACTGCGTCTTGATATGCAATGCACTGCATCAACCTAAAACCTCCTCGTGCTGAAACAAGAATCTGCCCCTATTGAAAAAACAACAGCAGGATTTTATACTTACCTGTTAATATAGTTAGGTCAGAAGGTGCTGTCCATTTTAAAGTCAATGATAAATCCCTCTTCTACAGCGCAGACGACAAATCCTTCTTCGGCGCGAATACAGAGCTCCTATTTCAGCACAAAAAAACAAAACGGGAAGGGTGCTTTGGTGCATGCACACACGGTCTTGGGCACAATAAAAAACACGAAAAAAATTGAAAAATTTAGAATTTTGGCTTAAGGGTCATGGGCCACACGGAAGAGCTCTGGGGGCTGCATGCGGCCCACGGGTTGGACACATCTGGTGTAGATGGTAGGTAAGGTTCAGTACCATCATCACAACCAGGATTAATCTAACAGAAGAAAATCAGAAGACAGACTTTAAAAACTTCACACATGTGGTTGCAACTGGAGTTACAAACCACAGAATGTGGGTATGTCTACAGAGCATGGTCAGATGCAGCCAGGCAAGATACTTGTTGAAATTTTTATTTATGAGTTAAGTTTGTGACCGTCTGGCCTGCAGAAAGATTAAAGGGTTTTATGTCATGGTTACTAGTAGACAAAAGCTACTTATTCTGGAATGTACTTAATGACCACATTGCCCAAGTACATAAACAGAATTAGTAAACACTTATTAAATGATCAGTAAAATTTCTTGATGCTGGCTGTCTACAAAACACTTAAAAATACAGATTCATGATTAAGATATGCCACCAAAAAAGGTATTCTTTAAATTATTTAGCAGAGCAAGTCAGTGAAATATAAATGTAGTAAGACAGATTTTCCTAAGATTGTGAAAATGCAATTTACTGATTTAGAGACCAGAGACTGTTCATGTTCTTCCACAGGGCTACATTAAGAATATACATTTCAGGAAGGTCAGAGTTAAAAGTATGTTATGTTTCTTCATTAAAAGAGAGAACAAAAGCTGATCTTTTTTTCATTTATCTGTATGTCAAATGCCAGCTGAAATTCACAAATCACTCCCCCTGTCATAACTCAAAACGTTTCCTTTCATAGCAACCCCCTGTTTCAATGAAAGTGCACTTCTAAGAAATACAGAAAATTATTTTGAGGCAGCTACAAGAGTCTGGAGAAAAACAAGAGAATTAAAAAGTGATCCCCATAATTCTTAAAGGATTAGCAACCATATTTCCCATCCTTTGAATCTGGCCACACACACAGGAAATGGAACCCTTCAACAGTACCATTACGTCTTACCACGACCACAGTAATGTAGGATAGCTTCTACACTACCCCCACAAATACACTTTCAAAGATTCTACCGCTTCTGACCTCTAGCAAGAAACAGACGACTCTCTCTGTTGCTTCAGTCCTTTCACAGAAGTGCATTTCAAAGATTACTCACAGCTTTCCATTCCAATAAAAAGAAAATAAAAATAACTCCATATTGCCAGTTTACAGCCAGAAGCAATCCCAATGCACCAATGGGCAAACTGAACAAATGTTTCATTCAAAGACAAGTAAAGAATGTCAGAAATCTTAAAATATGTTTGATTGTGTTAAAATTATTTATAATTTTATGTTTTTGTTTACTGTTTTATTCTCACTAGGCCTATAGCCATCAATGTGGGAATAATACCAAGTAGTGGAAATTTGCCAAGGCACTTGACACATTTTCCTATTCTTTCTGATAAACGCCATGGGATCTTTTATATCCAGCTGAATTGCCACAAACATTAAACATTTACTCAAGCTACACCCCTCAGTGTGTGTATACATCGCTAACGAACCTTGCTTAGGGTCTATATACGTGACTATACTTATTTTGCAGGTAAGTTAACGGATTCAAAATGGACCCTTTTCATACAGGCGTTGGGCTTTTCAAAAAGCGTCAATATTCAACAAGGTATGTGTTATGTCCTTTTCACAGTACAGCAAAGGCATATGACACTATTCCATACTCAGGTTACTGGAGATAAACTCTCCTCACAAAATGTAACACCCTAGATAGCAAATTGGCTCACAAATGGAACCCAGAACCTTTTGAACCAGAGTATGCTTTTGCTAGAACATAATTAACATCTGTGTGTGTTAATGCACTTATGAAATAGGCCTTCACAACAAAAAATATATAAATGGCTAAAAGGTGTACGCAATAACAGACATAAGAAAAACAGTTCTTCAGTTTAAACTACTTCTGCCAATCACTGTCATGCAGACAAAATGACAGACAACTGGACACATATAGAAGCACATGCACACCAGTTTCTTTACTGACAGGGCAGTAGCAATGTTTTATAACTGGAGAACTGCACATGGCATTTGTTCAGCTCCCTTGACATGATGGAGCCATTTATCCTGCTAAACAGTCATCAGGAAAGTGTCTTGGCTACACTTGTGTCAATTTATGTGCTAGCCTGAGCACAAGCGGAAGCTCAGTAAACTGTTTACTCACAAAGATGCTTCTAAAGGGAGGAACCCATCAAAGCGATTCAATATATAAACCAGCAATGGCTAAAGCAAACCAATATGCAAATAAATAACATGACAGAAAAAAATACCATTAATATTAATGAAGAGCCATATTTTGCAGCATGAAACTGAATTCACCAAACATTTCTTTCTCACTAACAATCTATGTTTTATACTTTATACATTCAATAGCACAATACTACTACTTCTTTCGGTTTTTCCCGGTTAGGGGTCGCCACAGCAGATCACCCCCGTCTTCTCATCATTGGCACTGGAGTTTTATGGTGTTGAGTCCAACATTTCAGAGAAGGAACACACGCACTCAAGCCTAGGGTCAGT
Source organism: Protopterus annectens (assembly GCF_019279795.1). Taxonomy (NCBI): domain Eukaryota; kingdom Metazoa; phylum Chordata; order Ceratodontiformes; family Protopteridae; genus Protopterus; species Protopterus annectens. The sequence continues at coordinate 720,703,155 of NC_056732.1, forward strand.
TTAGAGTGTCCAATCCACCTACAGCATGTCTTTGGGATGTGGGAGGAAACCGGAGCACCTAGAGGAAACCCACGCGACCACAGGGAGGACATGCAGACTCTGCACAGAAGGCACCTCACCAAGGATTGAACCGGAGATAGCACAATACTGATGCCTAGTTTTCTTCGATTTTTTAAGTGATGTGTGCTGCTTTCTCAATTATAATAAAGTACAAAATGTTTCACCACCACTCAGCAAAATCTGTTTCCCATCAACTGTATGCATTAAATCTTCAGTACACAAAAGCATCATCATTAACCCCCCCTTTCCCCATTATCTACATGGGGTCAAGGTCTCATGACAAAAGTCGCCATCTCTCTCGATTCAATGCCAGATTACATTTTTGACAGTGATGCCTGACCACTGAAGGGCTTCTCTCATGCATACCATCTATCTCTCGACTAGATGTCCTTGCTTCCTCTTGCTTTCTGTCTCACATAAATCTTCACTAAATCATTTTCTACTTTTACTGCATGTGCTCAAACCACTGTAACTTTATCCAGAACTGAGCTATTCTGGCATCTACTCTGATGTCATCACTTCCTCGTGTGTCTTACAGTGTGCACCCTACCTTGAAAGTCAGGCACTTCAATCACCTCTGCCATAAAGTAGTAATGGTCACACCACTGCTTTGTACACCTTGCTTTTCAGCTTCCTTCCTGTTCTGTCACACACTACTCTGACATTCTGTGCCAACAGGTTGCACTCCCTTTGAATCTGGCACTGATCTCATTCAGACTCTCGTTTCAACTACACCTCTCAGACATTTGAAACTACTAATCTGGTCCACTAATTTCCAGTTCTATCTCAAGTTTCAGCTTCTTCTGATTTTCCCCATTTGCTCCTATGACAACTGGTTTGTATGTATTCAAGTTTCATCCCAAATACCTTTATTTTATTTAATTCTACTGTATTATTTCTATTGAACATAGTTTTTTGTAATTGGTGTGGTAGAATTAATACAGCTTAAAGTTTCAGATGGTAAGTGGAGCTGTGCACTACAAAATTAATACAGAATATGAAGACTGTATTAATTCAACTGCAAACTGAACAGCACATTTCAAATTAATACCACATTTTATGTCACTTCCTTATAACAAAAGAATGGTGTATGCACACATCAATTCATTACATTCAACAAAAATAAATGAAGATTTTTCATTTCTTGATTTGATTTTAAGTTAATTTTTAACAGTCTGTATCTGCTTTAGCTAAAGTCTTCAAAAGCCTATAATTGAAATTTCAGTAACTACTTAAACTGCATTTTTCCATTCAAGTGGACTATCAGTTGATATTAAACCCCAATTTCTTTTTTTATGTGGCGAATCCTTGTCAGGCTAGTTCAGGACTTGTGTTTGCATGAAGACAGCTACAATACCAGTCAGTTACAGGGCTTTCCCTCCCACCTACTCTGCTTTAGCTGGGTTCTTAAACCCAGTATCTGCTGTTGTTATAGACCCTTATGATGACTTAACATAATTCCCCTCCCTCTTCATGATAAAGTATCATTTTGCGAGTCTCTCCCATTACGCTACTTAACTGGCTAAGTGACCTTTGATATAATTGCTTAATACCGAGTGTTTTGATATTGCTTGCATTGTTTGTACCGCTAAAATAGCGAGTTTTCCACTGGCAGAAGTTGGTTACCAGGCTAGTTGTGGGAGATGCTTGCTAACGAGACTAAATTCAAGTTTTTTACTACTGACTGCAATGTACAGAAGCAGGGTTTTATAACCTTAAATTTCTCAGTATAACCCCCCCCCCATATGTACTGTACTTTAAATTTCCAATAGTTTTCTGCAGAGGTTCTGGTACCTATTAGGTTATACATTGCTTTTCATATGGATTTAGATTGTTAGTAGCATCTCCAGTAAATCAAATCCATACCCATAGGCACAATGCCCCTTGAACCCACATTAGTAACCACCTGGAACAATGCAGGTGTGTTTTCTAACCGTTGCTGAAAAAAACATCCTGGTTGAAATAAGTGAAATGTTTGTCCTACTTAAATTATTAATAGCAGCTTCCTCTCCTGTCTGTTCCATTACGCACATCTTTCTGTTCCGGAATATAATGATGCATATTTTCTTGCAAGAATTTTGAAACGTAGTGCATTACTTCCTGTGAACATAAAATTCAAAGCAAAGTGTTTTAACTGTTCTTGCTAATAGCAGTTCCCATCCATTATCAGTACCAAAAAAAAGAAAAAATGAAAGAAAGCAAATGTTCGAGTGTATGCACTGTTGCAGTCATCACACTTGGGTTATCCTGCCAGGGGTAGCCCTCAGTCGGCCCAAATACCAGAGGCTTATTATTTCTGTCGGTTGCTGTCGCTCCAGGACTGATGTCAGGTCATCAGTGGTACAAAAACAGGCATCTGATGCCATTACATCAGTTTTTTTACCCCAAACGTCAGGAGCCCCCAAAAGGGAGCTAAGTTATGGTGGAGTAACACCACCAGTAGAAAGTAAATACCAACAGCCCTGGAAGGGTGAGGAAGAGAGAGAGAGAGAGAGAGAGAGAGAGAGTCAAGGGGGCTGGTGGGTGGGAAACCAGGACTGCAACAGTGAATACACTCGAACATCTACAGTTATGGTAAGTGTACACAACTGTACTATGTTCTTCGTGTTTCACTGTTGCAGTCATCACACTTGGGTTTATTCCCAAAGCTGAGGATTGGGTGGAGGCAGTCAAGAAGAGTTGGGGCTGGCTAGAATGCCCTGCAGGACTCCGGTTGCAAAGCCTGCCCTGGATTTAGAAAAGATAGGCAGGTGGTAATGCTTGGTGAAGATATGAACAGAACTCCATGTTGCAGCTTTCAGGATATCCCTGGTAGGGCAACTCTGAGGAAGGCTGTAGAGGTTGAAGTTGCTCTAGTTGAATGTGTTCTGACCCCCAGTGGGGGCAGTTTCCCATGGTATCTGTAACAGAAATGGATGCAGTGTGCTATCCATTTGGAGATGGTTTGTTTCAATATGGCTTTGCCCTCTGCCCCTAGTGCAAAGCTGGCTAGTAACTGGTCAGATTTCCTAAAGGGCTTAGTCCTATCCAGATAGAATCTGAGCTGTCTGTGCACATCTAAAGAGTGCAGTATCCTTTCCTCCTTATTTTGAGGTTTAGGAAAAAGGTGGGCAAATGAATAGATTTGGTTGAGAGCCACACTGGACACCACCTTAGGCATGAAAGTTGGGTTAGTCCTGAGGGAGACCCTGTCAGCATGAAAAATGATGAGATTCCACAGCCATAAGTGCTTGTAACTCAGACACTCTTCTAGCTGAAGTGATGGCCAGAAGCAAAGCTGTTCTCTAAGAGATGAACTTTAACTCTGCTGAGGCTGCAGGCTCAAAGGGGGGGGGGGCATGAGCTTTTCCAACATAAAGTTAAGGTCCTAAGCAAGAGTAGGGGCTTTCCTTGGTGGCCTTAACTTGTTTGCCACTCTCAGGAATTGGTTGATGAGAGGATGAGAGAAGAGAGGTGGTTCAGGGCTTTAATGTGCAGAGATGGCAGAGGCATGGATTTTAATACAAGAAAAGGATAGGCCCCAGTGGAGTAGGTCTGCTAGGTAATCCAGGATGAGAGGTAAGGAGGGCTGGGTCAGCTCCTTTAGTCTGGATCCAGGAACATTACCTTTTCCACTTGTCAGCATAGGATTTTCTAGTACTAGGTCGTCTGGCTTCCCGTATGACATCCAGGACTTGTTTGCTTAGGGTGGCCACTGCAGGAGAAGTCAAGGAATAAGCCAGACTGCTAGGTTCAGTGTCTGCAACTGTGGATGCAAGAACCCTCCCTCCTGCTGAGTCAGGAGAGTTAGAATCTGGGGTAGGTGCCATGGAGGCAATGGAGAAAAACTGCGCAGTAGTGGGTACCAGTGATGGTGTGGGCCAGTCTGGGGCAATCAGGTTTGCCCTTGGTCTTCCCTCCCTTATTCTGAATAACACTCTGGTCAGAAGAGGTAGAGGGGGAATACATAGAGTGAGAGGTTTGCCCACTGGAAGGATAAGGCATCCACTTTCCAGGCCTTGCTGTGATGCTTTCTGTTGTAGAATTTGTTGAGCTGGTGGTTGTAGGGGAAGGCAAACAGGTCCACCTTCGGGGTATCCCATTTTTGGGTCACAAGGTTGAAGGTTTTGTGGTTTAATTGCCACTCGTGTGGGTCTAGGAGATTTCTGCTTAAGTTGTCTACCAGAGAGTTTTGGCTGCCTGGCAGGAATTGAGCTTGAGATGAATATGCATGGCTGAGGCCATGTTCCAAAGGGTTATGGCTAGCCTGCAGAAGGGGTAGGAGTGGGTTCCCCCCTGCTTGTTGATGTACCACATTACTGTGGTGTTGTCGGTTTTGATAAGTAGAGGCCCTGAAGACAGCAGGGGACTGAAAGCTGTCAGAGCATGCTAAACAGCTAGCAACTCTTTTTGGTTGATGTGCAGATTAATTTAATTTGGGCTTCAATGGCCCTGAATGCACCTGCTGTCCAGGAGAGCACCCCAGGCATATTCTGAGGAGTCTGTGGTTAGGGCATGGGCGGCGTGGGCTTGTGAAAAGGGAAGTCCCTTGTTGTGGTTGCATACTGCTGCCCACCAAAGAAAATCTTTCCTTAGACAGGGTATCATAGGTATAATAGTTTCCAGGTCCTGTGAATGTTGACACCAAAGGCTTTTTAAGTACCACTGACGTTTCCTCATATGCAGTCTGGCATATGGAATTAGTAGAATGCAGGAGGCCATGAACCCTAGAGTTTGCAGGATTTTCCTTGCGGATAACTGGGTTCTGGTGGCCAGTTGAGAGAAGTAGCCTGTCAGATAGGCTTGTTTTTCTGGAGTCAGAAATGCAATCAGGGGATGCCATGTCCAGGCGTGCCTCCCAGGAATACAATTTTTTTGGCTGGGAAAGTCTGGATTTCTTCTCATTAATAGTGTACCCCAGTGAAGTTAGTAGGTCCTTTACAAACATCAGATGCTGAAACAGCTTTTCCTGTCCGCCTGAATCAGGCCGTCATCCAAGTAAGGGTAAATCTGAATATTTCTTTGTCAGCCATAAGCAATGGGTAGAGCCAGGCATTTTGTGAAAACTCTGGGAGCAGTTGATAAACCAAAGGGAAGTGCAGAGAACTGATAATGCATAGATCCTGCCCTGAAACATAGATATTTCCTGCAACAGTCTCTGATTGGGATGTGTAGATAGGCCTCTTTCAGGTCTAGGGTGGCTAATCAGGCATCTTTGGACAGCATACGGAGAAGCTACTGCAATGTGAGCATTTTGAATTTTGGTACCACCAGGAATGTGTTTAGAACAGATAGATCTAAGATTGGGTACCAGGTGCCCTCTTTTCTGGGTACTAGAAAAAGCCTGGAATAGAACCCTTGGCCTATCTGATCTGCAGGGACAGGCTGAATTGCCCTCATGGAGAGCAAGGAAAGAACTTGGTTTTGTGCCTCTGCCCACTGGTTTGGAGGAAGATTTGGGAATCCTTTTGGGGTTGGCAAGGTGTGGAAATAAAATTTGTACCCCTGGGACACTATGTTGAGGACCCATCGGTCGTTGGTGATGGAGGCCCAGGTTTCTGCATGGGAGGCAAGTTTTCCACCTAGTGGCATGGCCAAATGGGCAGAAGTGAGAGGAGGAGTTGAGGAGTCATTGGGAATTCTTTCCATAAGGGGGTGGCTTAGTACTCCCTGGTTTAAAAGTTGAGGCACTCCACTGTTTAGATCTCTGCATACCCTGAGACTGCTTGTCTGGGAGGTCTGTTACTCTTAGGTCTTGTCTGAAGTGGCCTTGAGGGGGCAGAAAAGGACCAATGTTTTGAGGGACAATGTCTAGTGAATCTTGGAGGCTGAACTTGCAATAAGTCTTTAACTGCCTGCATAGATTTAGCTTTTTCTTCCATCTTTTTTAAAACCTCTTCTGCTTTGGTGCCAAACAGACTGGCCTTTTAAGAGGTGTGTCCAATAACTTTGATTTGACATGATCTGGCAAGGTCGGTTTAAGCCAAACATGCCTTCGAAGTACAGAACCTGTGACTGCTGCCCTGCAGGATGCTTCTAGGACATCAAACCCACATTGCAGGGTATGCTTACTGATTTGGCTTGCAGAATGCATAAGTTCCTGTAAGTCTTTATTTTCTGCACAGTCAGGGAAGGTAGATTATTTTTGTTTAATGAGTTCCATGGTATGTTGCTGGTATTTCACCATGTGGAACTGGCAATTTAATGCTCTAATGGCAAGAGTTGCAGAAGTATATACTTTTTTACCCCATCTGTCTAAGGCTCATGAATCCCTGTCCGAGAGGGTGGGATTCTTAGCTGTTGTTGCTTTTACTCCCTTAGGCCCTTGGGAGATGACCTCTGGGTCAGCAGTAGGATTCTTGAAAAGAAATTTGTGCGAGTCAGGGACTCTGTAATACCGGTCAGGTTTCCTGGGAGTAAGAGCTAAAGTATCCGGGGTTAGACTGGATTCCATAAAAACATCATTCACAACATCCAGGACAGGGGTATAGCTAAGGGCCTGTGCTGAGGTAAATCTAAAAATTCTCCGAGTCTCTTTTTGGACTGGGGTAATCCTGACATTCCCAATGGAAGTGCTCTCTCAAAGTGTGTAGGGTTTCACCAAATGAAAAATCCTCTGGAGGAGAGGCAGAAGGAATGGATTCCTCTGCATCTGAATCTTCATAAGCAGATAACAGCATGTCTTCATAATCACAAACCTCAGAGTCGTCAGACTCTTGGTCAGATAAAGGTGCTGGGGACAAGTCTTTCTTTTTAAAGGAGAAGGCTGGCTGCCCCTAATCAGCATGATAAGGTCTTTCGCCATTTTAAGCATCTGAGATTGTGGCAAGAAAGCAGGCACGCGAGTTTGGGTCATTGGTTTTCTAGGCATAACTCGTACTCTGAGCCTTAGAACTCGGTAGTTTTAGAAAGAACTGAAGACATGTAAGAAGTCGCCTGTGTCGAATATCGGTAGTGTGAAGAACTTCCTCAGAAGCCGGTGCCTGCACAGCAGCTCCGGACCCATCCAAGGTAGAGACATCCGCAGGTTTCATAGTCAAAGTCTCGTGGCATACCGGACTCCAAACTGGTCTCTGTAGCGGCCTGCGAATCCACCGATGTAGGTATCAGGGGCTGCGAAAGTGCCTCACTGAGTACTGGTGAACTGGCGACTAGCTTAATGGAAGCATTGTCAGCAGTTTTGGGTCTGTCTGTCTTTATCCTTACGTTTTTTCGGAAGATCGGTAGTTGGATGGCTTACTGAAGCCATTTCAGAATACAGAGATAGAGAGCGAAAGCATTTAGCTACAATAAGGGCCCGAGGACTAATAGTTCAGGCATTGAACAAAGCACAAAACCAACAACAAGGGAAGTCATGGTCTGGGCCTAAACAGGTGACGCAGTAAGAATGGAAATCTCTGTGTGGTATTTGCTTTCCACAGGCGAGACAATTGTTAACTTTTTCTGACATTGGTTAGAGCAAGAAAAAAGGATTCCCAACTGGGTACTTAGCTTTTAGAAGACTTAAACTTCAATTTCAGAAATGAAAAACGCAGGTAGTGGCCAACCGGCACTCGTACAAACTACTGCTTTGGGCTCCTTGGCAAGAAAAACTGAAGTAATGGCGTCGCCTGCCTATTTTTATGTCATTGACGACCTAACGTCAGTCCTGGAGCAACAGAAACCGAAGCAGAAATACTAAGCCTCTTGTATTCGGGACGAATAAGGGCTAACCCTGGCAGGATAACCCAAGTGTGATGACTGCAGCAGTGAAACACGAAGAACATCAGCATCACTAAACTACATTAATTCTGCCTCACTCATTTCTTTTCAAGGGAACAGTCTGCCATACACAGGCCAGCTTCATTAGCAAGTCAGAAGTAATACATCCTGCAGACAGCAAGTGGATCTATGCAAAACTGAATTAATGCAGCATTTGAAGACTGCATTAATTCAGTTACACACAGAATAGGGATCATACATTGACAACCATGCTATTCTATGCTGTATCTCCAGCAGAGCAGAATTAACAAGACCTTCACATGCTAAACAGATCTGTGCAAGATGACATTAACACATCTTTAGGCTATATTCATTTAATGAAATGTACAGACAGAACAGCACCTGTATTAATTCTATGCTGCACACCCATTAAAGAGTAAACCAAATAAATTTGGAAACATAAAATATGATGAAGTATTCCACCTGCTTATATTTGACTATAACTTATCAAGTGGGTATCACAGGATCCCACTGGTCAACCAATGAAGACTATGTTGCTTTCTGCTGTTTCTCCATGACAGGAATGTTAGAACAATAGTAGCAAGCAGAGACCATACGATGTCTAACTACATACAGGCACACTTAAAAGTTCTTGCTACCCTTTTTCAAGCACCTATAGTACTCACCACACAAATCAAGCAGAGCTATACATGATAACCCTGGAGAGTAAGCTTGTGTCTACCCATCCAACCATTGAGACTAACCTTAAATTAAGCCAAAGTAGTACTTTGACACCTGTAACAGTAACTTATTCCACAGGTGGGGGATATATTGAGTTAGTAACCCATCCCTTCAATAAGTCTTGTTCATTTCTTGGTGTAGACGTAGGTTCCTAGTATGTGTGTTTGTAGAGCCACTGATTTTGCGAAGTAACAAGAGATCAAACAGGACTGGGTCTTTTATGGCTTGAAACGTGAGACATAGGTCACTTGTGAGCAGATGGCAGGCTTCAATGTACAAAGCGAGTTGTGATAGTCTGTTAAGACATTTGAAGGACTTTGGGACTTTTTAATTTTCTTGGTTATTGATGACTGTTGCGGCTTTTTAAGCTGAGTGATGCACTTGGACTTTTACATTGCAAAGGCAGCACTGAAGTTGATGAGTCTGAAAAGGAAACAGCAATCAGTAGGATGACTTCTCTGGATCTTATGGATATTCCTTTGTAAATTAATTGGGTCAGAAAGGATTTTCAGACTATGGTGGAAACATGATAATCAAATGAGAGAAAGATGTCCACATAAGTACCAAAGTCTCTCTCAACTGTGCCTGTCTGAAGAGGAGCTCCACTTAGTGTATTATGTAGGAGCAGCTTTTTGCTAAATGCTTAAAATGCTGCACTTTTCTATGTTTAGCTTTTATGTTAATATTCACAGGATTGACTCAATACCTTCACTCCAGCTATCCCATGTATTCTTTCATCAGAGCAATAGCCATCCAGTCCATTTATTCCCCAGTTAAAGACAAGTGCTGAGTGTTAGCATGCTACATTGCTGATCCTGAGGACTGTAATAACCCAAGGCCTTGTGACAGCCATGCAGACTCCACTAGGACTGCCTTGGGAAGTGCATACAAGCTTCTATAAATGTGCAACCTCCTGACCACTTGCAACATGCTAACTAAGCTTCTCATGTTGCAACTACAGCAATACAAGCTACCACCCCTCACCGCCAGGATGGGTAAACCAGTTTAAGCAACTCACTCATCTTCATATTCACAGTTCTTAACTGCTCTGGCTTTACTGCCAGTGTTTCTGTACATCAGAGAAGTATTGGTCACACCACTGTTTTATACACCTTACCTACCCCTGACACACTGTACTAAATGGATGCACTCCCTCTGATTCTAGCTTTGATAAATCATTCAGTTTCCCTTCTGATCAACCAACCCTTCCAGGCTACTTGAAGCTATTAATATGTCCCACTATTTTCCCTTTTATCTCATTTTTCAAAAATCTTTATTGTGTTTTATGAATACATCATAATTATCATACAATACAGATATGTCATTAATTGTAGCAGCAACATTAACTAGCACTTTCTAGTACATAACAATATGCAACATACATTTCCCAAGCTATATACAAAAGTGCTATCTCCTTACTCTTGTAAAAGAAACCATTAAGTGTTTCTGATTTAAACCTTTTGAACTACTTTATAAGATAAGGAGGCCCTTATAAGGAAAAGACGACACACAGTTTAGTTACAGGAAATGAAACGGGATCCCAATCCTAAGAAGAATAGAATTTGTTTAAAAAGTGGTCAAATAGTAAGTTCCAATATTCTAAAAAAGGCGGATGTAACTTCTGGCTGTGCATTAAATACTTATGGCCTGTTATATACTTGATAGCAATTTGTTTAAACTGTTTCCAAGACATTTGGGATCCGACTTTCCAATTCAGTGTAATATCATATTTATGTAAAGTGAAGAGAGTAATTAGAAAAAGCATTTGTAATTTTGTCAAGCCTGGAGGAGGGATATGTAGCACAGCAAATTTCCATGAAAGGGTAGATTTCTCATAGCTCATCTTTTGTAGTTTAACTTTCACAGAGCACCAGAGATTAAAGGAGCACTTACAACTCCAAAAAAAAAAACATGCAAAATATCTGCTCTTTAAGAATCACAGTATGGACAGAGTGAAGAAGTTTTGGAGTAAAACTTATTTAATAGAGTTGGTGTAAGGTAAGAGTTATTCAAAATCTTAAGTTGTATATATTTAAGTTTTTTAAAGGTGATTGATTTTGTAGCTACTTGAATGAATTTAGCTTTTTGGTTACATGTAATCTTTGAATCAAGTTTGGGTCAATATTTAGAGATGAGGACTTCATTTTGATATTTAATCGACACAATAAGTTTATATGTATCGGAAATCATTTTCTTCTTCTTTAATACCAGGTTCCAAATACTTTTACATACATAATATTTTTTTTCAAGTCTACAATATAACGTTTAGGAAGATTGAATGCTAACCTTATTTACATTATAGAATGATTTTAAGGGGGTATAGGGCCACAAAACATTTCTGTTTTAGGAAGGGAAAGTTATTAAGATTGAGCATTTTATTGTTAATTTTAAAGTTTGGGTTAACATGTAGTGGTTGTACAATGTTAAAGACATCAGATAATTTTAAAGTGTCCATAAGTTTTTGAAAATTGAGTATTTTGTTTGAGGGATGTGTGTAGTTTAATATTTTTTTTTTAGATTTTCTTTGTTAAGAAAGGGAAGAGCTTTTAAGTGAAAGGTAAAACTTTTAACATAATTATAATAAGAGCATTATCCATATATTGTCCATGACTGCATATCAGAATTATATCCTGAAATATTTAAAAGTTTCCTAGAGTTAATAATGTTATAATATAGTTTGAAATCTTGAAGGTTTAGTCCACCTTGGTTTTTAGGATATATTAGCTTTTATACGTAATTCTAATTGATTTGGGAGACCACATGAATTTGGACAGAGAGGAATGGATTACCTTGAATAACTTGTGTATTATTACATTTGACACATTAAAGACATATAATAATCTTGGCAATATATTCATCTTAACCACTGCTACTTTTGACTTGAAAAGAAAGTTGGGTTTTATTCCATCTAGAGAGGTCCTGTTGTATTGATTGCAAAAGCTTGGTATTACTTCAGTAGAGAAAATTTTAATTTTGATGAAATGATATTCCCAGATAATTCAAGGAGTAGCTGAGTTTAATTTCTGTTGAGAAGGGATAAGCCGATAATTGGTAAGGTGAATTGACTGGGAAAATTAGGGATTTCTCTGGGTTTAATTTATAATTTGAGTATTTAGAAAAGGTATCTATGGAGTTCAGAATTTTCTTCAAGTCGGAGTTTAGAAATGTGAAGTATAAGTTTAGGTCATCCGCAAATGCTCAGAAAGCTATTTTGGTGTTGCATAAAACCAGAATATGATGGTAGTTTTTTTGCAGGATGAGTAAAAATAAAGGCTCAACAGATAAGGAGATAATGGACAACTTTGTCTTGTTCAATTCTTGAGAGCTATCTGTGGAGAGGGAATTCTATTAACATATAACGATGTATAAGCATTGGAGTATAGTGTTTTAACAGACTGAATCAAACTAGGAGGTATGCCAAAATAAGGTAAGGTCAAGAGAAGAAATCTTAGATTTTGTATATTAAAAGCTTTAGAGTCATCAATTGCAAGGGCATACAGTGTGGTTTGGTTTTGATTGGAAAGGTTTATCATTGCATCTAGTGGGATCACAAGTCTGTCTGCATTGTATAGACCCTGTTTTAAGTGAAATATTAGGAATAACAGGTTTTAATCTGTCAGCCATTAATAAAGCAAACATTTTTATATCTAGATTAATCGGTGAAATGGGATAATAATTCCAAGGATTTTTAGGGTATGTATTTTCGTTGAGGATAAAGACTGTTTTAGAGTTAAGACGCCTAACTGTAATTTGTTGTCTTATATAGTTAAATAGAATGAGTAAAATCTTTGAGAGTTTTTGACTAAAGTTTTATAAAATTCTGCAGTTAATCCATCTGGACCTGGGGCTTTGTTTGATTTGAGCAGCTTTATGGCTATTATTTCTTCTTGCTGGTTAATGGGAGATGAGACAGATTCTTGTTGAGAATGATTGCTTTTCAGGAATTTTAAGTTGATTTAGGAAATGCTCTATCTCTTGTTCTGATGATGAAAGTATTTGAACTCCATATGATTGGGAATACAGATCTACAAATAAGTATTATTTCTTGGCTAGTGTAGCATGTTTTCCCTTGGTGTATTATTTCAGTTATAACAGGGGTTTATTTCCTTTGGTTTATCAACCTCACCAAGAACTTGGAGGGCATCTGAGACCATTCAGAGAAGTAGGCTACAGTTTTTATTTCCTGGAAAGACAGAGGGGTTGCATTTAATAAGTATAATTCCTTTTGGAGATGATCTAAATGTTTTTCATTCTTTTAATGTAATTTGCAATTCTATTTTGAAGTTTCTAATATTCTTTTTAATTGAGGATTCCTTAGCATTATGGATTTTCTTACAATATTAAGCTTTACTGATGAGGCTAAAATGACCTGTGATACCACCACTTAAGTTATGCATTCTTCTTGATAGGTAAAGGTGAAAAGAGGTCTACGACTTTTCTTTCCAGAAGTAGGAGACAGTTCTGTATAGAAAACACCAATTCTTTCTGTAAAAACAGTCAATGAAGCCAGTGTGAAAAGGGTATAAGTGAAAAGTCATGCAGTGTTGATCTAGCATATGGTATATGGGATAGCTACTGAACTAATAAACCAGGACAACTGACATTTCTACACATACTACCTAAAGGAGTAGTGCAGAATGTCAGCTTTGATTCAGAAATGAAGAAAGACTGCTAAAGGTACAAACACCAATTTATGCTTAACAATGCAGGTCATAGAAGGTCATAATCGAATATAGAGCACCAGGGGAAACATACTAATCAACTAACTCAAACAATACAGGGATAACGGCAAGCAAGATAATGGTTGTTGAGGCCTAGCAGTAATATGATCAGTGATGAACCAGGGTCAGTCATGACAAATCTAATATTAGATACTCAGGAATGGATCAATACTAGATAAGGTTAGCAACTGTTGTACCTTTGTATGGGATGATAAAAGGGTGGATGCAAACACTGTTGCCGAGTCTACTGATTAAGCTTGTCTGATGTGTCTGTGGTTCAAAAAGTTAGCATAGTCAACTTTGATTAAAGATCAAAACACTGCGGGTTACATCCCCCACATGAAGGGGGAGACAGAAAAAAGATTTTGCACACCTGATGTGGCATTCCCTAAAGAAGACATTACACTGAGGTCTCATCTGCCTGATGGGTGGTAGCTCAGGATGATGTAAAAGATCCAGTTACAGTAGCAGTTGGTGTGGTTAATAAGTAATCATTAATATACAAATATACATTTAAATACAAAATGTGGAATTTCCTCTGTACATTGGCCAAACCAGATGTAATAGGTATAAATACCATACTGGGTCCAACCTGAAAAGAAGTTATGCATAGTGGGAGCAAATCTTTCAAACACAATAAACAAATTTAAAAAAATCATTACTCACACTATCGGGTAAAAGGAAGTAGGATGACAGCAGTAAGGCAGGGCAACATAAATTACTGTCCTGGCCACAGTGACAACCTAATTAAGTGGTGCAAGATTAGGAATCTGTAGTGACTGATCCCTCAGCTATTAGTAATGACTAGTAGATTTTTAATACTTTAAAAAAATGAAAAAAAAATACAAGGAAGGAGTAACTTACCAGTCTTTTCTTTTGTTTGCATCTTTTGTCTTTTTTAGATTTCTGATCCTTAACAATCTATTTTTCTTAGACTTCTAATTCCAACGTCCTCACTGTGAGCAAACACTTTCCAGACTACAGTGACAAGTGCATGCAAAAAAAGATGGATGGAAACTTTCAAAGTCACACTCCTAACTTGACCTTATTTCTTTTCCCTAACAAGATCTCAATACTTGCATTTTACATATATTCTTATCTTACACTGGAAGGAACACTTCCAAGAAATTTCTCCTCCATTTTCTGATGGGTCACTTCAATGTGGGCCTCATTCTCTAACAGAGCAATTCACTGGTAACCCAAGTGTTGAGTCTTGCCAGCAGTAAAGGATGTTACTCAGACAGCACAGTCGTTGGAAAATGGGATTTGTTTCCAATAAAAGCAGCTGATATTCTGCAGTGACGGCACAGCATACTATCTGCCACATAAGAAACCTGTACTAATTAAAAATGAACTCTTTGTATTCAAAAAACAAGTGTCAGATGTAGACTATAAAAGACTGTCATCATAAGCATCATCCTAGAACACTGAAGAGTTCACCTGCCTGTATGTAATTATTTACAAAGGAACCAAATATTGTTGCTGTTAAACAGAACCTTCCAGATGTCTGCTGGAGAATATGGCCAAGTAAGCCAGACTACTTTTTTAAACTAATTCATTTAGTGCAAAACCAACATTAAGAGGATCTGTAAGTAACAGCTAACAGTTTAGACTGATGTTACAAATATGTAAGAGCAAAAGATGTAGCGCATATCTGAATGTGAGCCAGGGCACGGGAGTCAGCCCTGAAGTATAACCAGTTACTTGAGAGCCACAAATTCAAGTACAGATGGATCAGCTGCACTAACAGAATGATTGCTTGTTAAAATGGATACAAATAAATAAATAAAGCTTTCTTTACAGTCTCCATAATCCTCCAAAACAATTACAATATTAAAAAAGTTTGCTGTGAAACTAAAAGCACATGTTTTGTTTGAGAAATGGAGTTCAATAAATGCATCTCAACAGGGAAGACTCGGATATGAATTTATTGGAATCCATTTTAAGATCACTCGGCAATCAAAAATTACTGGGGACCCAATTATAATTAAAAAAAGTGTGTGGGAGGGGGGATAAATTGTCAAAGCTTTAAAAGCAGTAACACTGTGCTGTCACAAATAGCAACCAGAGGCAAACCACACTTCTAGACAAACAGCTTTAAAAGAAGTTAGGAATTTGGTGCTGACACACTTGTTTTTATTCCAGTTTGTGAGCACAATGAACTGTCTAAACGTTCACGGCTCTCAATAGGCTTCTAATGCAATTCTATGGTGAATGTTGTCTGTGTGGCAACCTGGGCATCACTACTAACAAGGCCGATATGTTAGAACACAGTTAAACAAGCTTGTTATACAGAGGTTCAAGCATCACTATAAAAAGTTTAACATTTCTCAGTTTTGAAATGTAATCAGCATGTATATTTACTGCAAATTACTTTTTTCCATTTAATTACATTGATCCTGCTAAGAGTCACTTGTCTTTTAAATGGTCTCAGAAAACCAATGGCAAAGCTTCTGTTAAACTGAACTTCTTTTAAACTTGTGTCAAAGCAGTGCTTACTGTAAGCTGTAAAATAAAGTTTTTCCTGGCCCATACACATTTTTTAATATAAAACAAAAAACAGTAGAGGTTTGTTTAAATTCTCATTCCTATAAAAAAAAAATCCATACCCCCAACTCTTGCCAGGTATGAAAGTTTTCAGCCTAGTAGTTTCAGTGATTCGGTGGTGGTGCTGCAGTAGCGTTGTCGCCTCACAGTAAGACGTTGTCCTGTTCGATTCTCAGCAAGAACGACTTCTGTGTGGAGACATGCGTGAATGGGCGTACCTTCACTGAAGGTTGTGCGTCAGGGCCGGCAACTCGGCACGTAAAAATCTACTGCTAATCATTAGCGGACCGGAGTTCCTCTGTGGCGACCCCTAACCTGGAAAAGCTGAAAGACACAGCAGTCTCGGTGATTCAACAGGTAGCACACTCGCCTTTGGTGCAGACTGCTACGGATTCTATTTCCACAACAGGCAGCTGGATTGCTGGCAGCACAGTGCAACATGGGGGGGGGGGGGGGTGCACTCCTGAGTTCGCTGCCCAAATGAAACGCTAATCCAAGTGACCATCTGCATGAGTTGGTGGTAGTTCAAGTGGATGTAAAAGATCCTATGGTACCTATTGGAAAGAGTAGGGGTCCTTTATTATAAACTATTTAGAAATTTATAAATTTACAAAGAAATTACATTAAATGTACATTCTTCCATTATCTACAACTTTTTGTTTCATATTTGTAGAGACCCAGACTTCATTTTCCACGACCACCATTTGATTTTACATATCACATTTGGTATCATCCAATTTCCATTAACAATAACCTCATTCAATCTTTCATTCTATATTACCCATACAATGCAAAACACTTTCCTATTAAATTTCTGACTTATTCCTTATTACAGTTCTTATAAAATCCATATCCAATCATATTCATATTTCTCTGTTTATAAGCTCTTATTTCTTTCAAAATATTTCTATTTTTTTCAATAATTTTTATTTTTTTACATGTTCTACAGTTTTTTTCTTCACCATGAAAACAGCATATCCTTTCATTTGCTTTCCTTTTACAGGCAACCTATTAGTTTGTAAACTCCATAAAAAATCTTGATATTCAACAATTTCATTCATTCAAGTTTATTGCACTGTCTTGGTTTTGGACCCACTATACTTGTTTAGTGGGTTGTTTGACACTTTGGGGAAACCACGGAGATTACTTGTTTTTTGGTTAGCACTTTGGTTTCTGAGACCAAGGTTTTTCTTCCGTGAAAGGATCTCTGATTTGGTGTGGAATTCCAGCATTTTAAAACATGGATAATGACAAACTAAGAGATTTACTAACTATACCTATCTGGAATGATACAGAAGCAGATCAGATACAAATGTATACAGAAAATGGACAGGGAAGAATGGGCCCAGAAAATACAACTTCAGAGACGTTTTTCTAAACTAGAAAAGCAACTGAAATGCATGCAGGGTCTCTGCTGGGAGCACATTTATTTACAACAAAGCACAGATAAGAAGAGACTACCCATGGGACTTAGATTGAACAAAAGACCCAAGTGGAAAAAGTATGGATGATTCACTTTCTAAGGAATGGGAAGATCTTTTAGAGGATGCCAGCTACAAACTTATTTGTCTGCTATTACGGAACAACCTTAGTGTGCAGAAAACTACAAAGGCTGATATCACATCTTTAAAAACAACATTGGAAAATGAGAATCACAATGACCTAGATGCTAAATTTGAGCTGTTTAAAGACTGAAAGGATATGAAGAGTCCATTAAAGAAAGAAAGATTAATAAAATGAAACAAGATCAACTAGACAAAGATGATCCTGGGAGACTTACTAGGAGGTATTATAATAATAATAATAATAATAATAATAATAATAATAATAATAATAACAACAACAAGAGAACCAACAGGCAAGGTTTTAGTTATAACAGGAGATATAGGGGAAATTATAACCGGGCCATAAGACCTCAGCGGGTCCTTCCCTGGGGAGATCCTCAAACAAAACCAGACAGGGGCATAATACAGGACCACCAGGAGACTGTCCCCCAATATCTCAGTCCACACCATCCCAATCCCCTCCAGCTATCAGCACTCTTCAGAAACCTTTGACATCACAGATGAATCAGGACAGGAACATAAGCCACAGAGGTGACCAGCACCGGCAGAGTTCTACAGGACGAATTACAGGACTACCAAGACAAGTGGGACTGCAGGCAATACAGCTACCAGGAG
Organism: Protopterus annectens; assembly: GCF_019279795.1. Classification (NCBI taxonomy): domain Eukaryota; kingdom Metazoa; phylum Chordata; order Ceratodontiformes; family Protopteridae; genus Protopterus; species Protopterus annectens. The sequence goes on from NC_056732.1 coordinate 720,721,084, forward strand.
CAGCAGCACCTTTACAGAGACCAGTTTCTTCAGGAAGACCAATTTTAACAGCACAGACACCAACTACCACACCAATACCAAAGCCAGCACCATTACCAGTATAAGAACCATGACCACCAACACAGCCCCAGAGCTTGCCTCTCCTACCAGGTTCCCCCCACCACAGCCACAGCGAGGAATATTACTACAATCCATCGGGAATCCAGAAAGCACAGGAGGAATTCCAGAGGTATCAGACCCTATCCACAACCCCCCACGGACACAGGATGAGGGAAAATACAATACCTGGGCAATCCCAACTGGAACCCCGACTATAACCCAGGTCCCAGGCTCAGACCGAGGAACCAGCCACAGCCACAATAACAGGTGCTCCACTTATCTGGAACCATTCTGTTAAAGCACTGACTGAAGATGAAAAAAGTGCGTTGTCCAAAGGTCTTACTTTTGTACCCAGCTGCAAGTGCGAGGTAGCTCAGGTACTGATAGACCTTAGCATGTCTGTGAGGAAGCTCAACTTAAAGGTACAGTTTCATGGCAAAATTAATGGCACTGAAAATAAGCCTATTGATGAAACTATAAAAAGGCCTAGCAGACATTGTCCACCACTACATCAAACAGTAGCTGCTTTTGGAGTGAAATGCGAGATGGATATCAGGAAACTACTTAAAAAACCTCCTAAGAAAAAACTTTATAACTTAACACAGGGAGAAAGAAAAGCACTGATTGAACTAGGCAATGATAAATCCAGGTGCGTAATTACAGTGGAAGCTGACGGTATTTTATTAACTATTGATGTGGAATCCTTGTACGTAGTGCTAACTCACAACTACTTTATAACAGCAGCTATGGAGTCTTAAGAAACATAATCAAGGTACACAAACACAACTGCAAAAGTTAAGCAAACTCAATCTTGTACTGGACTTTAATTTCTTTACGTTCAATGGCAAACACTACAAGCAAAAAAATGGTATAGCAATGAGGGCCACCATGGCTCCCAGCATAGCTAACATAGCCTTGGGCAAGTGTGAGGAGGACTTTGTGTTAAACAACAAAGACTATATGCAGCATATCGCATGCTATTTACATTATATTGATGATATATTGATGATATTTTTACTGTGTAGGAAGGTGACACCTTGCAGCTTGAAGATTTTATCACTTACCTAAATCAAACAACCCCCTTCCTGAAGTTTACCTCTTCCCATAGCTATACTTCAACCACTTTCTTAGATATGTAGATTTCCAAGGACACCAACAATAACAGCACCACTGATCTATTCAGACAACCAACCAGTGTTAACTTACTACTCCACAGTAAAAGTCTGCATCCTGCAAAAACCAAATATAATGTGGTGAAGTCCCAGGGCTTTAGATTAGCTAGAATCTACTCTACTAACTGGTTTATCAATTACTTCTCTAATAGACAACAAGCGATCAAGTGGAAAAATAGTACCTCTTCCTTCCCTCACACTCAACAGGAGTTCCATAAGGCTCTATATACTGGGGCCCTTACTTTTTAACATCTCCATTAATAATGGTCATCAGTGCATTCCCAATACCAAATTTGTCCAATACTTGGATGATTCCACCATAATTTGCTATGCTCAGTCCCTTCCCACACTCAAGCAACTAACACAAAATGCCTTCTCTTGTACCGAAACTTGGATGCTCAGTTATCACCTTGTTCTCAATGCATCCAAAACCAAAATCATTATCTTTACTCCATCTAAAAATACCTCTATCGATAAAAATTCCTTCTCCATAGACGGTCAGAATAGAATTCCCATTGAAATTGTCTCCCATACAAAACTTCTAGGTGTTATCATTGATGAACATTTAAAGTTTGACATTCATTTACAAACTAGTATTAAGAAAACACACTGCTGTATAGTCACAGCCATTATCTCACACCCACATCCAGACATATACTTTCTATTTCCTACCTCATCTACTGTCTCTTGTATGGAGCCAATTTTCTCACCAACATTCAATCCTCTATAAAGTCAAAACTGTCATCCTGCTACAATAAAATCATTAAGTTTGCTACTGGGACCAAATCCTCCTCCCACCACTATGATGTACTCCACTCCTTGAACTAGCTGGAACTCGTCCACTATCTCTCTTACATTCAACTGCTAACTGCCCACAAACACATTTTCAAACCCTCTAACTGCCCTTTCCTCACCTTGCATCATCCTGACAGACTACTCGGGTGCAGTAACCAGAACCTCCTCGAAGTGTAAAAACCCTTACGTTCACCTGGGCAGTTTCTCCTGTCTTTCTCCCTTGCTCGTCTATGGAATTCTATCCCCCCCACACACACACATTTGAATCACCCAAAATCCACTCTGCCTTCAAGACCATGCTCCTTTCCCATCGATCTTCTCACTGGGAATGATCATACTCTCACCCCACCTGAGCCCCTCTAAATAATTTCTGCTTCCCTTTTCTTTTCTTTTTTTCTAATTTCTCAAAACTCAACTTAGTGACTCCCTTCATTTCATTTCCACTCCCTCTCCTTTTTTTCCTTTCTCATACCTCACCCTAGTGACTCCCTTCATTTCATTTCCACTCCCTCTCCCTTTTTTCCTTTCTCATAACTCAAACTATTCACCTTTCTCTGTTCTACTCTCCCCTCCTCTAATTCTTCCTCCCTCTCACCTCATGAAACCTTGAGTGCATAAATGCCTGCACTCCAAGTTATACTCATGTACTCCAAAATACTTGTTTTAATTTCATTCAATACAATGTTACAACACCTTGCTCAAATGTCATTATTCTGTCTTCTACGTATATTACTGTGTTGCTCAAATGTTACTATTCTGTCTTCTATATTACTGTGTTTTAGTAGTTTTTGAAAATTGTATTGGACTTGTTAACTTTGTTGACATTAGCATTGTAATACTCGTATATGGGGCTTTTGTCCCCAGGCCTCGATTGAAAATGGGCTCAATCTTGCCCAATAGACTTTCCCAGTTAAACTACAAATAAATAATTACCACAGAGATGGAACCATTTTTGAGAAACCTCAAAAACTTAGAACATGATTTTCTAGTGAGAAGCTATGAAAGTCAGATGTTAAAGAACATCTTGGAACCCATTACAGAACTAAAAAGGACTGAAGCACCTTCACTCAACCTCTCCAATATGAGAATGTTAAGAAATTCCACAGAGAATAACAAATGCAAAAATAAATAGCTGCATTCTGACATATACTTTGGATTATCACAATATCAAAAATGTTATTAAAGAAAACTGGGTCAGTGTCACAGAAACCCTTTTCTGATTAACGCCTTAGGTGAAGCCCCATCCTTTGTTTACAGGAAGGCCAGGAGCATTAGAAGTTTTGTTGAATTTAAACAGAGACTATAATGAGAGAAACACAAAGATGTGAAGCTAATTGTACATTTTGTATATTTATACAGCAAGGTGATAGTCTTTATTGCCCTTATTTAAAGAAGATCATTAAGACCAGTACAGGGTGTGACTGTACCACTACAAAAGTAATTTACAGTGCACAGTTCAATGAATATGATACATTTTACATGGGCAAGACTGCAAATAAACAAACGTAGGATTTCATGTCATCTGTCAGAAATCTGCTCTGGATGTAAAAATAATGTAGTAGCCAAACACCTTGCTCTTCATGAAAGACACACCAGTTTTAAGTTCCAGATACTGGATTGCATAGACATGGGCGATCTGGAAATAGACATCCTAAATATGCTGGAGAAATGTGAACTCGTGTGGCAATTAAAGCTGTACTCTTTTAGGAAGCCTGGACTAAACTACTACTGTTCACTTAAAAGTATACTGGAACTTAGAAAATTGCCACATTGTTTACATGACTAGTTTTGTTTTATTTTATTCTTCCAGTTGGTTTTAAAAACCATGATAAATCATTTTTTATTGCAGTGTATATTTTCTTTCTATCATCATAGATTTTTCTTATTCTTTTTTTGACTTTATTCAAAATGATGTGTAATAACAATACTAATTAATTATTCAATAAGATTTTTGTAGCTAGTTTTTAGGGTTTTTGTACACTGACCTGAAGTCTAGAAGGACAGAAAAGCGATATTTGTTAAAAAGAAGTTATGTACTCACCATAACATTCCATGTTTGTAGTCCATCTCGCCCTTCATTCTTACACATGGGTTCGGAGCCAATCCTATGCTTCGACCTGGCCTTTTTACAAGCTCAGTCTTCTAGTTGACACGTGGCTAGGTAAGTATCCCATTGGTGCACCAGTACAATCTCCAGATCTTGTTTGTTAACGCAGAGAAATAATAACCATATAGAAAGAACCCAATAATAAAAGGTCTCCAGTGAATGATAATAGCAATATTTTTCTGTCTCCAGATACCTCCAGGATGGGGGTAGGTGGGTGGGTTCGTAAGAATGAAGGGTGAGATGGACTACAAACATGGAACGTTATGGTGAGTACGTAACTTCTTTATGTTCTGTAGTCCTATCTCGCCTTCATTCTTACACATGGGACAGCGTCCCTAGCACCTTATTCTTGGGTGGCTCAAGGAAAAATACTCCTGAGTACTGTAGAACCAAAGGATGCTCTACCCCTGGAGGTTAAATCCAATTTGTAAAAAGTAATAAATGTGTGAGGGGTAGCCCAAGTTGCTGCTGCACAAGTGGGACCCAGGCTTGAAAGGCTGCAGAGATAGACTGAGATCTCGTAGAATGAACCTTAATTTTGAAAGGTAAAGGCTTACCATCAGAAATGTAAATATAAGCTATACAGCTAGAGATCCAATTAGAGGGGGTCACTTTGGAAACTTGCAGACCTAATATGGAGTCGGAGAAGGAAATAAATAATTGGTCTGACTTCCTGAATTCCTTAGTCTGGTGCAAATAAAAATGTAATTGTCTATGAACATCCAACTGATGAAACCTGTATTCTGCTGCATTGGAATGATTAGGAAAGAACACCGGACGTTCTATGGATTGGTTCAAAGTGTTACGGGAACAGACCCTGGGGACGAAGGAAGGATTATTATGAAGAGATACTCTATCTTTGTGAAATATCAGATAAGGGGGTTTGACAGACCGTGCTTTTAACTCTAATACTCGTCTAGCAAATGTGATTGCCACCAGAAACAAAGTTTTCCAATGCAGGAATTTCAAAGGCGACGAATGAGAAAGCTCAAAAGGTGAAGACGTTAATTTGGATAGCACAAATATCAAGTCCCATGAAGCAACTGGTTCCTGAAAGGGGGGGGGGTCTTAAAGTGGCACCTTTGAGGAAGGTCTTGCACAACCTATGTGATATCAGATAGGAATCTTGTAGGCCTAGATGAAAATTAGAAATCGCTGCCAATTGAACCCTGGTTGTGGCAGCTGCAGATCCCTGGTGTAAAAGCTCAGACAAAAATTTCAAAACTACCGGAATGGAAGTGGTATAAGGGTCAACATTCTTTTTCTCAGCCCAGACAGAGAACCTCCTCCATTTACCGGAAAATAATTTCCTAGTGGAGGATTTATGAGAGGACGTAACGATATGAGTCACGGAGGGTGAGAAGTCGTGAAGCCTGACTAGGGATGGAACTGGAGCTGCCAAGCTGTTAAATTGAGGGTGTGTAGTGTGGGGTGAAGTGAGCCTGACATGTACGTCAAGAGGTCTGGCACTGGGTCCAGAATCCATGGTTCATCTAGGAGGTGAGGACCGAGAAAGGGGAACTAAACCTGTCGAGGCCAGTAAGGAGTAATGAGGATTAGTTTGCTTCCCAGCTGTTTCACTTTCTGAATCACCTTGGATATGAGGGGAAATGGAGGGAAAGCATAAAGGAGACCCAGAAGCCAATCGTGAACAAGTGCATCACTCGGTGACTCCCACAGAGGGGGATGAGGGAGAAATAGCTGCTGCATTTGGCATTGATTGGGCTGGCAAAGAGATCACAGCAAGGCTGTCCCCATTTGCAGAAAATCTGCTCCGCGATTTCCTGCTTCAGAGACCATTCTTGAGGCATCAAAATTGCCCGGCTGAGTTTGTCGGCTATCACGTTGGTTGTCCCCGGGATGTGTGTCGCCACCATAAAGCACTGGGAAGATATCACCCTTTTCCAAACTCGAATGGCCTCTCGACATGGTGGGTATGATCTGGTTCCACATTGTTTGTTGATGTACCATACTACTGACATGCTATCTGATTGTATTGCAATCGTCCCAAGAGGAAGAAGGTCATGAAGTGCTTGCAACACCAGGAGCACTGCCCTCATCTCTAGAACACTGATATGCAGGTGAGCCTTGGGATCTTGCCATGTGCCTTGGACAGTCCTGCCTAGATAATGACCCCCACCCAATCTGTGAGGCATCTGTGGTCACAGTGGCAGTGGGTTGGCGAGGGACAAATGGAGTGCCCGTGGTCAACTAATTGGGTGGAATCTACCAAATGAGGTCCTTCTTGCAAGAATCTGTCAGCAGAATGTGATGAGTTAAGGGTAGCTGCTGAAAGAAGCACTGGGACGACAAGAGACACTGAAGAATCCGCATGTGTAGTCTGGCTAGCGACACGATTAGTATGGTAGAAGCCATGGTCCCTAGAAGCTTCAGAAAAGGCTTGGCCTTGACTTTTCAGAGGTGGAGAAGACAGTGAATTTGAAGAACAATATTCTGTGCCCTTTCTACTGGAAGACGAACCAACATGGCTACTGTGTCTATTTCTGCGCCTATAAAAATCACAAATTGAGAGGGCAATAAGGCAGATTTTTCCCAGTTGATAGTAATCCCCAACTGGGCACAAAGTTGAATAGTAGGGTCTCTGGTCTGAAGAAGTACATGCCTTGTGGGGGGGGGGGGGTCAGGAGCCAGTCCAGATACGGAAACACCTGGAATCCTCAACGTCTCAGGTGAGATGTCACTACTGCCATACACTTGAACACCCTGGGGGCTGTGGTGACACCCAAGGGCAGAGCACGAAACTGGTAGTGACTGGCTCCCAGCCGGAAGCGTAGATGACTCCTCAATGCCCTGTCCATTTTTATGTGGTAGTAAGAGTCTTGGAGGTCTACTGAGCACATCCAAGTGTCTTTCCCTAGTAACGGGAGTATAGACTGCAGTGTCACCATCCGGAACTTGTCCTTCTTTACGGATTTGTTTAATTTGCTGCGGTCCAAATTGGGCCTCCAGTCCCCTGTACGTTTTGGCACTAAAAAAGAATCTGGAGTAAGTTCCGAATGCGATTTGGTCTACGGGGACGGTTTGGATGACTTTTTGCCAGCAACCTGTTGACCTCTACAGTTGCTTGATCCCTGCGATTGGGTGGAACATCCGGGATCCTCTTGGGAACATTAGATGGCAGAGAAAAGGGTATGGAGTAACCTCTGGTGATAATACTTCGTAGCCATCCGTCTTGAGTGATACTTAACCAGGCTTCCAGATACAAAGAAATGCAACCCCCGACCGGCTCCAGAGAAGCACAGTCGGGCCCCACATCAGGAACGCTGATAGGGCCAGCCCCGAAATGAATCACGGCCTCCCTGGTTTTGCCGTCCGCCCCTGCCTCTAGGGCAACGTCTACCATTTCCTCCTCTGCCTCTGAAGGAGGAGTCACCCTGTGCATCCTGGAACAACCTCTGGGACTTCTTGAACCACATTTTACCACCTCTCTGACCCTTAGGATATGGTCTAGAGGGGACAGTAAAACGTACTCCCACAGCAGAGTGTGTTTTCGCTTCTTCCTCGCACTGGGTGAGTGTGTCCTTTACCTTAGGTCCAAACAATGAGGAACCGTCGAAGGGGGCATTGGTAAAGGTAGACTTGAACGGTTCCGCAAAATTACAAAAGCGCATCCAGGAATGACACCTTAGGGAAATTCCTGAACCCGCTGCTCTGCTCGCTCAATCAGCTGCATAAGAAATGAGCCTCATGGACAAGTTGACAATAGAGTTCAAGGTGGACAAAGTACAGTTTTGTACCTACCATAAATGTAGATGTTCGAGTGTTCACCCTGCTGCAGTCATCACACTTGGGTTATCCTGCCGTCAGGAGGTCCCACAGTCGGCCAGAGTTCCAAAGTCTTTGTCCGGCGTCGGTTGCTGTCGCTTCCTCCCTGACGTCAGTGCACCAGGGGTATACAAGAGGCATCCGACGCCATTTTCTTCAGTTTTTCTTGCCCCAGATGTCAGGTGCCCCCAATAGGTAGGCAATACATATTGCTATATAAAAATATACATGTAAAAATAAAACAATACTTTCAGTCACAAGCAAATACACCACAGAGGTTGTATAGGATAGAAATGTATGGATAAGTCCAGCTAGTTCAGAGGGGATGGAGGGAGAGTAACCTGGACTGCAGCAGGGTGAACACTCTAACATCTACATTTATGGTAGGTACAAAACTGTACTTTGTTCATCGTGTTATCCTGATGCAGTCATCACACTTGGGTTGAATCCCAAAGCTAAGGATGGGTGGCGGAGTTAAACAGGGTTAGAAGAAGCTAGAAAGACCTGCAAAACTGCAGTGGCAAAGCCACCTCTAGTCTTAAAATATAGAGGTAAGTGATAGTCTTTGGTGAAGGTGTGCACTGAACTCCAATTTGCAGCTTCCAGAATATCCTTGGTTGGCACCCCTCTGAGAAAGGCTGCTGATGTAGCTGTAGCCCTGGTGGAGTGGGGCCTAATGCTAGCAGGTACTGGTTTCCCATGATGCATGTAGCAAAAACGTATGCAATGTCCTATCCATTTTGAAATGGTCTGTTTTGAGATAGCTTTTCCTTGTGATCCTGCAGCATAGCCTACTAAGAGCTGGTCAGAGTTTCTGAAAGCCTTAGTTTTATCCAAGTAGTAACATAATTGTCTGTTAATGTCCAAAGAGTGCAGGAGTCTTTCTCCTTTGTTCTGGGGATTTGGAAAAAAGGTGGGCAAATGCATGGTTTGGTTTAGGGCCACACTGGATACCACCTTTGTCATAAAGGAAGGGTTAGTTTGTAGAGAGACTCTGTCTTGATGAAAAATGAGGAAAGGCTCCACTGCCATTAGTGCCTGTAGCTCTGAGACTCTTCTAGCTGAAGTTATTGCTAGCAGCAGAGCAGTTTTCCATGAAAGAAACTTTAAATCAGCTGAGAAAGCTGGTTCAAAGGGCAGCAGTGTAAGTTTTTCCAGAACAAAGTTGAGATCCCAAGTAGGTGTTGGTGCTCTCCTGGGCGGTCTTATGTTCTTAGCCCCTCTGAGGTACTGTCTTAGGAGTGGATGTGAAAATAAAGAAGGATCCATGTTGTAATGAGCTGAAATTGCTGAGGTGTGGATCTTAATAGATGAAAAGGAAAGTCCTTTGTGCAACATCTCAGTTAAATATTGTAGAATCTGAGGAATGTTTGGATCAAGGGGATTTTGGCCTTTAGCCTGGTTCCAGGCGCAAAATCTTTTCCATTTGTCTGAATAGGTTTTCCTGGTGCTGGGCCTCCTGGCCTCCAGAATGACATCCATAACAGCTTTAGCTAGAGGTGTTGGTTGATTGTTTAGGTAATTTGCCATGCAGCCAGGTTTAAAGTCTTGAGCTGGCTGTGTAGAATTTGATTGTCTTGCTAGGTGAGAAATTTGTGGCAAAATCCATGGTGGGCCGTGGGCCATGTTCTTTAGAAATGGATACCAGTGCCGGCGTGACCAGTCTGGTGCAATGAGTATCATTTGTGGCCTCTCTAATCTGACTTTCAGCAGCACCTTTGCTAGAAGAGGCAGTGGAGGAAAGGCATACACTGTTAATGTTTTCCAACTGATTGAGAGGGCGTCCACTTTCCAAGCTTGTGGGTGGAATGTCCTTGTACAAAATTTTTGAAGTTGGTAGTTTTAGGGTTGCAAACAGATCTATGTCTGGGCGTCCCCATTTTTGAGTTATCATTGCAAATACTTGTGGATCCAGTTTCCACTCGGGATCCATGATGTTTCTGCTTAGGTCGTTGTCAATGTGTTTTTCTTTCCTGGCAGGAATTGTGCTTGTAGTTGAACTTGGTAAGACAGTGCTGTGTTCCACAAGGTCATCGCTTGCTTGCATAGAGAGTAGGAATGTGTGCCCTCTTGCTTGTTGATGTACCACATTACTGTGGTATTGTCCGTCTTTATTATTAGTTGTCCTGGGTGTAAGAGGTCCCTGAAAGCTGATAGGGCATTCTGTACTGCTAGCATTTCCTTTTGATTGATATGCAGATGCCTTTGATCTGTAGTCCATTTTCCCTGAATGCACTGTCCTGCCATGTCTGCTCCCCAGGCACAGTCCGATGCATCTGTTGTCATAGTTTGCCTGGCTGTGGGTAATGTGAAAGACTGACCCTTGTTGAGGTGACATGCCTGTGCCCACCATAGAAACTCCTGTTCAAGGCAGGGAATGAGTGGTATCATTGTTTCCAAGCTGTGACTGTGCTGAGTCCATACACTTTTCAGGTACCATTGTAATTTCCTCATATGCAGTTTTACAAATGGTATTAGTAGTATGCAAGATGACATGAATCCCAAGGTCTGCAAATTTTTTCTAGCAGGGAGTTGGGTCTTTGTTGCTATTATTTTGAAGTATTGATTCAGCTGTTGTTGCTTGTCTGGCATGAGGTAAGCCAACTGGGCCGTTGTATTCAAGCTGGCACCCAGGAATATTATGTTTTGTGAGGGCACTTCTTTTGATTTCTTTTCGTTTACTGTGTACCCTAGGCAACGTAGAAGGTGTTTGACAAATGCCAGATGTTTTAAAAGAATGTCCTTGCTTTCTGCTTGAATAAGGCAGTCGTCCAGGTATGGGTATACTTGAATTCCTCTTTGTCTGCAGTATGCAATTACTGGTGCCAGGCATTTTGTGAAGACCCTGGGCGCAGTAGATAAGCCAAAGGGCAGTGCAGAGAATTGATAATGGGTTGAACCCGCAATGAAGCGGCAGTATCTTCTGAAATTTTGTCTGATAGGGACATGCAGGTATGCCTCCTTGAGATCCAACGTTACTAGCCAAGCCTTCTTGCCCAGCATGGGAAGAAGCTGCTGTAGTGTTAGCATCTTGAATTTTGGTACTTGCAGGCAGGTGTTCAGAATTTAAAGATCCAGAATGGGTCTCCATGCTTTGTCCTTTCTGGGGACTAGAAAGAGTCTTGAGTAAAATCCTTGTCCTTGCTCCTGTGTAGGTACCTGTTGAATGGCTCTCATAGCCATGAGAGCTGTAATTTGTTTTTGTGCCTCTGCCGATTGATTTGGTGCCAGGTTTGGCATTCCTTTTATCCTTGGCAAGGTATGAAAGTGGAATCTGTATCCTTGTGAGACAGTGTTTAGGACCCATTTGTCTTTTGTGATGATGTGCCAGTTGTCTGCAAAAAGTGCTAATCTTCCTCCCAAGGGAGCTGCCAAGAGAGATTTGCTTGGTAGTTGGAGGGCTGAGTCATTGTGTTTGTCTTCTGCTAGCTTGGGGCCTGTCTTCACCTCCTTTCTGGGTTTCAGCACCCCATTGGCGAGGTATGCAAGGGCCTTGTGATTGACTTCTGCCCCTTGGGTGTCTGTATTTGCCCCTCTATGGTCTGTCAGAAGCAGCAGTTTTTTGTTGGCCAATTTCTGCTGAAACGAGGGTGTTGTACCTGTAAAAAATCCTTGACCGTCTGCATAGACTTTTTACCTTATCCTCCATTTTCTTTAAAACCTCTTCTGCTTTGACACCAAATAAGGCATCCTGTTGTAAAGGTGCATCCAATAATTTTGCTTTAACATGATCAGGTAGGGTTTGTTTTTTTAACCAAGCATGTCTGCATATGACAGACCCAGTAACAGCTGCTCTACAGGAAGCTTCCAATGAATCAAATCCACATTGTAAAGTATGTTTGCCCACCTGTTCAACAGCATGCAACAGATCCTGCATTTCCTTGAATTCAGCCTGTTCAGAATGTGTGCTCAGTTTTTGTTTTGAGACATTAGGAATTGCTGATATTTCAGCATGTGAAACTGACAATTTAATGCTCTTATAGCCAGAGTAGCTGAGGTGCATATCTTCTTTCCCCATCTATCTAGGGCTCTGGAATCCCTTTCAGAGGGTACAGGATTTTTAGTCATAGAAGCTTTAGCCCACCCCCCCCCCCCTTTGGGACCCTGGGAAATTGTTTCTGAGTCAGCCAGAGGGCTTTTATAAAGGAATTTGTGTGTGTCAGGTACTCTGTAGTATCTGTCTGGTTTGGCTGGAGCAGGAGGTAGGGAGTCTGGATTTAGACTAGACTAAGTAAACATCATCCACAATATCTAAAACTGGAGGGATAGCAAGTGGTCTGTGCTGGGGTAGCAAAATAAACTCTCGGAGCCTTTTCTTAGAATCAGAGTAGTCCTGGCCTTCCCAGTGGAAATGTTCCCTCATAGTATGTAAAGTTTCCCCAAAGGAGTAGTCTTCATGGGGAGATGCTGAGGGAATAGAGTCTTCAGCATCAGAGTCTTTATAAGGGGGAAAAGCATAATCCTGTTCCTCAGATGAATCTGAGGAAATAGAAACCTGGTCAGAGGAAGCATAATCCTCCTCTTGTCTTGGCCTTTAATCAGGAGGGGAATGGGAACCCCTGATTAGGGTAATCAAATCTTCAGCCATCTTAAGCATCTGTTTCTTAGGCATGGGGCCTTGAACAGGAGACTGATATACAGTATTATTTGGTCTTAATGGAGTTTTTAGCTTAGCATAACATTTAATGGTGAGTGTAGTCGGTCTGAAGACACCTTCTGAAACCGAAGGCGTTTCTACTGCACCGGGATCACCTTCTGCTCCGGTGTCGGAAGGTCCTAATGAAGATGGTTGCGACGGCTTAGTACACTCCACTTGAGAATCTGTAGCTGTCTGGGGTTCCATTTCCGCGGTTGTCAGGGGCTGTGTAGGCACCTCACTGAAAACAGGAGAACCGGCGACAGGCCCAGCAGAGGCCTTGGAGTTTGGCTTGGTTCTAGGCTGCCTGTCCTTATCCTTGCGTTTTTTATGCATGCCGGTCGTCGGATGCTCCGACGGCATGATAATTAAATTTCCTATCAAAGTAATGTCGTGCGAAGTCAAAACTGCGTTTGATAGTTTGTTTATTAAACCTAGCACAAAACCGACAACCTGTGACGTCGTGGACTGGGCCTAAGCAAGGAATACAATAAGAATGGAAGTCCTTATGAGGTATTTGCTTCCCACAAGAAATGCAATTGTTAACTTTTTCTGACATCGGACTGAGGCAAGAAAAAGTTCCCCAATGGGGTACTTGGCTTTATTGAAGACTTTGGACTGAAATTCGATTCGAAAATCTCAGGTGTCGGCACTTGCAAACTGCTTCTGCTTCGGGCACCGGGCGGCAAGAAAGACTGAAGAAAATGGCATCAGATGCCTCTTATACACCCCTGGTGCACTGACGTCAGGGAGGAAGCGACAGCAACCGATGCCGGACCAAGACTTTGGAACTCCGGCCGACTGCGGGACCACCTGATGGCAGGATAACCCAAGTGTGATGACTGCAGCAGGGTAACACGATGAACATCTGGGCAGACACCTTCTCAGGGACTCCCTCAGTGGATCTACCTTGTAGAGTCTCTCCTAACTCCTTAAGGAGATCTCTCTGAAGCCTCGTGAAGTGTGTAAGGTAGTTCAGCGATCTAAGAGTAAATGCCACTGACGAAAAGATATGCTTCCCGTATCTGTCCATCGTTCGAGACTCCTTATTCGGCGAATGGACAGAAGTCGTCTCTGCTAGCTCCTTCTTAATGGCCGCCACCACCACGGCATCTACGGGAACACATTTTGACAAAAATTCCTTCTCCTTGGGAGCAGATAGAAATTTATTTGGTCTCCTGGGGACTGGCTCCACAGCATCAGGAGTATCCCACACCTTCCGACTAACAAGCTCTAACAGTTCTTTGAAAGGTGGCGACACCAAAGAGGCTGAAGGTTTGAGACCCAAAAGCCTTCAGATACACAGACTCCTCATCCGAAGGGGTGACAGTGGGCCAGCCGCACCTCTGCTTAAGGATCTCCAGGATGTCAACAAAGGAGACAACATCAGAGGATGACTTGGGGGACCCTTCCGACCCCTCAAGGTCGGTGTCCGAGGAAAGAGACTCGTCCTGGGAGTCCACATGCTTCCTCTTGCATGTTCTCTTCCATGGGAAGGATATTCCGGGGAGGTCTCAGAAAAATGGGTGCCACCAGCCGGTGGCTCCTGACACTGCATGTCTCTGCTGTCCAGAGAGGCAGTACGTGCTGAGACAGAAGTAGGTGCCCTGGGGGGGGGGGGTATGTGCCAGTACCCCTGTTAGGAGCCGATGATTGGGACAGCACACTCCTCATCATCTCGAATGCTGACCTCTCTGGCTCCGAAGACATCCCCGGTTCTGAGGAGACCGAGGATGCCATCGGTTCCACAGCCATCAGCTCTGAGACAGATGTAGGGTCCAAGCTCACCCTAGCCGATGCACCGAGAGGAAGGCTCAGAACCGAAGAGGTTCGGTTCCAGGCATCCCTGTCGGGGCCAACTGGGGAGCTTTGGCTCCTAGACACCACGGACGGCACAGAGTGTGTCGGAGTGGAACTCGGCTCCAAAACAACCTCTGGGGAAGCTGGAACCAAGGGTTACACCAGCGGTACTGAACACTCTGGCTTGAAAAGACCAGCACGGCTCAGAGGACGAATCACCGAAGGGGTAACGGACTCAAGTGGCCCCGGGACTGACAGGGTTGGAGCCAACAACATTTTAGGTAAAGCAGATGACTTCAGGAGTCTCAGCACTACTCTCTCTGCATCTTCTTCCGATAAACTCCTGAAAGACAGTGTGGGAGAACGAGATCTCTGTAATATGGGTGACCTTAGTGCAGGGGAGATCGGTAAATGATCCGTAGACAGGCTCCGATGTCTATATCATTGGTCGGCTCCGAACTACCGGGTGCTGACACTGTAGCAATAGTAACAGTAGTAGAACCCTCGATCGACTCCAAACTCAGTGGAGCCGAGGAGGCAGCAGGTTTGTCTGATATGGGAATTTTGAGAGGCGGCTCCGATGCACCAGCCGGCGCTGGGAAGGGCCTCTTAGAAGATTTAGATTTCTCCTTTTTAGATCCATGATACTTAGAGAAGGAAGAGCTACCCAGATCTTCCTCAAAAGAGGGCTTAAGGAGACCTTTTATTATGAGTTTATTTTTCCTCTCCTGCAATGAGTGACAAAATAGGCATGTTTCCTGTAAGTGGATGGCCTCAAGACAGTATACGCAGTTACTGTGGCCACCCGTTATACACATCTTCTGTGAGCATTTAACACACTTTTTAAAGCCAGATGGCTTATGATCCTTGACATCCTCAGACATCTCACAGAAGATTGCAAACAGACACACAGAGAAGAAAGGGAAAGTGAGAGGACTAGGTTCTCTAACTTACATGGACCTAGCCCTTAAAGTACCACCAAAGACACAACCACGAAGACTAGGTCCTCTAACTTAAACGGGCCTAGCCCTGGTAGAGAAAGAAGGGAGAAAATCTAGGTCCTCTAACTAAAACAGACCTAGAAAGGAAAGAATCGCACACACACCAGAGAAGAAATACAATCTCTAATAATGCAAAACAAGAGAACGAAGGTAAAAAAAATCCCGTTCTAACTGCAAATCCAATAAGCAGAGCCCTGCAAGCAAAACTATTTATTTTAATCTAAGTATACTGAGAAACTTTATCTAACAAACTAATGCACACACAATCTAAACTACGCACAAAGGTGCCTACAAGCACTTAATATCAACAATATCTGAAACTTGGGATATATAAATATGTAACACAACCCCAGTGAAGAAACTAACTGGCACACAGGATACCAAAGAGAATGATAAGGCCAACGGCCAAATGCTCTCAGAAATACTTAACACCGAAAGAACTCTAGTAACTTGAAAACTATGAAACTACAAAACGACTCTAATAACAGCTATAAGAAGCTATCTAAATATGAAAAACAGCAGAATATAGTCAAAAAATTAGCAAAATGTGTTAGACTTAGCCACGGCCAAGAATAAGAACATCTGAACTCGTCAACACAGCAAAAGAAATCTGGGGATTGTACTGGTGCACAATGGGATACCTACCTAGCCACAAGCCAATTAGAAGACTTTGAGCTTGTAAAAAGGCAGAGTTGGAGCAGAGGATTGGCTCCGAACCCATGTGTAAGAATGAAGGTGAGATAGGACTACAGAACATCAACAGTTTATGGAAATAGAATACGATTTGTACAATGATCTGTTTTTTGCATGCAAAACATACATGTACATATATTTATTTACATTTTTAGATTGCCAAATGGTCTAAGTTGTTTATATTTCCAGCCATTTTTTTTAGTACATAAAAGTGTTATATTATTATGACAGCTACTAAGCAGGGCAGGACCAGCTCGAATTCTAATGTCACACTGATGGGGGAAGGAATGCGAGTTTAATATGTATACCAAAGCGCTGTTTTACAGCGCAATAAACCACTGCCTTGCCTGATAAAAAGTTTATATATATGGTTGGAAAGCTTGTGATGAAACTATTATTCTGTTATTTTTGTTTTACTTGTATCACTTGTCTGTGTACTTAAAGGATTTTCGACTGGAAACAGACAGTCTACCCTGCTTGGAGTACTTATGAAATATTTGTGTGTGTGTGTGTGTGTGTGTGTGTGTGTGTGTGTGTGTGTGTGTGTGTGTGTATATATATATATATATATATATATATATTTTTTTTTTATATATATATTTTATTATTATTTTTTTTTACTCTGGATGAGTTTAAGTTCACTACATCTACTACCATTATCTGATCTGATTAATATGTAGTGATTTTATATATATATATATATATATATATATATATATATATAGATTGAAAATCTTACACGCAAAAGTTTCTTACACACAAAAGTTTCTTACACTGTTTCGATCTATCGTATCAAATGCACCACTCATATCTCCCACAAGAAACTTTGCTTCATTATTTTCTTTATCTATCATTTCTCTAACAATCATTAATAGTTCCTAGCATCCTTTTTCCTTTAACTTCATAAATATTCTCTTCTAATACCTTATCTAGTTTACCCTCTAATCTTACTTGTATTATTTTCATAAATATCTTATAATCAGTATTATTTAACACAACTGGTATCCAGTTTTTCATCTCATCTTTCTCTCCTTTCTCCCAAATAAATTTCATAATTCCAGTGCAAATTTGTGTATAACAAATACCATCATTTAGCCATTTATTAAAAACATATACCAAGATTTCTTTCTGCCACCTCTCCATATAATTATACATTAAACAGCCTATACCATCTGAGCCTGCTGTGGAATTAAGATTTACTTTACCACCAGGTCTAATTCCATTAAAGTAATTTGTTTATCAACATCTTTATTTCTTCTGTAAATGTTTAACCTTCCATTTATTTTCATTTTTCATCTTTTTTTACCATATTACTACAATATTTATATTTCCTTGTTGTTTAACTTTCGCATTTTCATTTCTCCCATTATACCACTTTCTTCTTTTAATATTTTACTTAAATATGGAGACATTTCTTTTTTACTTGCAAAAATACCTTTATTTATGCAATAATGCTTTATTTTTTCTTGATTTCTCTTTTATATATCTTGTCTTCTTTTCTATAATATGCTTTTTGATTTCTAACTTTTCCAATACCTTATTATGAATTTCCATATATTCTTTTTTCTTTGTCTTATTCCATATTATCTTTGTATACAATTCTTTTCATGTTTCTTTTGACATGTGATTCAACATTTTCACAAATTATAAAATTCTCTCATAGTCATATGATCTTTCCATAATTCAAATATATTGTATTTTCCTGTCTTGTTCCACACATTTATTTGCTCTTTTCATCCATTTTTCAATTTTCTTTTATTTTCTTCTATTTCTATCCATATTACCATATGATCTAAAATCTTGTTTCCACTGCTTCTTCTATGACTACTGCTACACTTTTAGCTATGAATAAATAATGGATCTCTGTTTTAACATTTCCTCTCCTATATATTCTGTTTATATTCACTAAATACTACATTTCCACACTACATTGGTTAAATCATTTGGGTGATACTAAAACACACAGGGAATTTCTGTGCCTTTGTCTTTTTCTGAAAACATTGCAAGCCAGCACACACTAAAGCACTGCTATGATTCTTTGCTAGTTTTTCCCACCACCCTCCCTCCCACTGATCTGCTTTTTAAACCTTGTGATGTTAAGTTGCCCACCCTTACTGTAAACTGAACTTAATAAGCTCCTCCCTTTCTACACTGCTGTTCATATTTTGATTTGCCTTTCCTTGTGCTTATATTGAAAAAGTGCATTTTGCTTCTCATTGTATGTTCTACTGATTTACTTGCCCTGAATTCATTATCTAACTAGCTGTTAGAAAAAGTATATTTTTACACTCTAGCAAGCACTTGTTTTTACATGAAGAGGTCAGTGCATTTTCCATTTAGTGCACTGGGAGGTAGCCTGGTGTGTTTAGGTTGGGGAAACGCATGAGATTTCTGCATTTAGTTTTATTGGATGGAGGGCTTATTAATCAGTTTATCCTGCTTTTAGCGTCTTTATAAATTTTGTACAACCGAGTGGCACTTGGCTCATTTACACTAAGCAAAGACTTTTACTGAATAATCACACTTTTATAAGCTACTTAAATTACACTGCTGTATCTGTATCTTTAAGTTTGTATGTGGTAATATTTCAGTCCAGACACTCCTTTACTGTGCTTTTCCATTAGGCGGACTGGGATTATTCACCCACTGGCAGTAGGTGTTTATCTTGTCGGTCTGAGCTGGGGAAGCACACGAAAGGGATCCAAGTATCTTTTCGCATTTCTCTTGTACACTGTGACTGTACATTAGTAGTTTAAAAAATGTTTTGTCTGCTGATGCTTTAAGGAGTTAATTGCACTGCATTACAATGCATCTGTTAGTTGTACGGCTAATGTAGGTAGTCTGTGTGGTAGTGTTACACTTGGGCTCCAAACCAGCTATTCTATATTAAAAAGGTGTTTTTCTGCGCTCTTGTGGCAGAAGTGTGCTGATCTAACTTGTCTGAGTTGGGGACTGCTGGTGGAAGGCTTATTGTGTGCTTCCCTGATTGGTAGTTCGCTTAAAACTTGTTTCTCTTTGTTCATATTTAAGCATCATGTTTGCGTGGTGCCACCCTTCACACAGCAATGATTAGCAGTAGCCTTGTACAGTATTATCTCCTATGCTATAAGAAGTTTCAAACCCCCCTTCAATGCAGACAACATGGACTCCGATAGGTGTACACCAATGCCCTGTATAACCACTTAAGCAGTTCTATGGAATCAGCTGTAACTGAACAGATTAAAACCACATCTTGCTGATAAAAACAAGCCACTCTGGTGGACCTGTAGTATAATCAGGCTATACAACAAGAGGAAAACTAATGTCCAGGAATAAGAGAACTGGCTCAGTAGGGTAAGAAATAAGTAAATTAGAGATCTTGTCAAGTCCTCCTAATTACAAAGCAAAAATAGCCTCCCTAGCTAAGGATAATCATAAGGCATTCTTTAACTATGTCCAAAATCTACAAGGGAATACCCAACTATGCACTGAACTGGTTGTGGATGGCACAACTCATACTCAACTGGAGTGAATAGCCAACCTGCTAGCTGTCAGAGTTAGAGAAAACTTCACCCCCCCCCCCCGTACACTCCAGTCATCCCCCAAAGTACAACTGTCAGTTTTCCACAGTCTTATCTCAAGAATCCAGGTCATCTTGGCAGTCTCCAAGTCTGAGAACATGGCATCAATGGGACCAGACAACATCCCAGGTTGTCTTTTAAACAACTTGAAACGTGACCTAGTAGACCTGCTTGGATCTCTGTTTAACCACAGCCTGAGAACTGGTTATGTTCTGGCAGAATGGAGGACAGCAACAGTAATCCCTCTGCACAAAGGGTGACCCATCAACCGACCCTGGGAATTATAAGCCCATAAGCTTGACTAGCTTCATCTGCAAGACCATGAAAGGAATCACTATGAACCTTATTAACTAGGACATATGTAATCTCCAAACTCTGGACCCAAACTAGTTCAAATTTGTTAAATGAAGATCAGGCTTGTTAAACATGCTTGACTTCTTTGAGAAGGTCACCAAGGCCATGGATAAGAGAAAGACAGTGCATAAAGCCCATCTTGATGTAGCCAAGGCATGTGACACAATTCTCCATTCAGGTATTACACTGAAACTCTCCCAATTGGGAAGTTACCCCTACATTACCAGATGGGTAACCAACTGACTCACCAACAGGACACACACTGTCAAAGTGGGTGACTTCACCTCTAGTAAAAGACCAGTCTCTATTGGCGTACTACATGGTTCTGTGCTGGGCACCTTACTGTTCAGAATTTATTTCTCAGAAGTCCAGGCAAACTTAGATAGCCTATGGCTTGACCAAGTTCACTGACTTGGCAAAGTGGGATCAATCACGGAGTCCCCCAAAGATGTTAATATACTGCAGACAGGGTTATGGAGACAAATAACTAGTGCCAAAGCCACTGATTAAAAATAAATGCAAAAAATAAATATTATTCCATTTGGGAAAGCTAACATCCCCCCAAGTATAGACCCAGCACCAAGTGATCTGAGTACTCAGGTTGATTGCAATCTGAACTTTGACCACCGCGTATCCACAGGAGTAAGGAAATCCTTCTATGTGACACAGCTTATAAGTAAAGGCATCATATCTAGATCTAAGTATGTTTTAACTCCATAACACACTCAGTCCTCATACCAGTAATTGAGTATGCTTCCTTTAGCATGTAACTTTCCAGAAATCTGCAACAACTGGAGAGACTACAAAGGTTTCTCACCAAGAAATTACAAGGTACACAAAACAAGCTTTGTGGTGATAGACTGAAAGCCCAGCCACTACATTCAATCTTCTACAGGTTGCTAAGGGGTGACCTGTGCCTGGCTTATAGGACAGTCTCTGAGCCGGCCCTGATGAAAATGCTACACATTCGTAAATCAGACTGCAGGAGTGTCACTTGCTCCAGTGATCTTAACCAATCCTCTGACATAAATAGGTCATGCTGGAGAGATTGATACATCTCCCAGAGACTGCCACTTCTCTGGAACAAAGCTTCCAATTTATGTGAAACAGAGCCCCTCCCTGACCCTCTTCAAATGCAACCTAGTTCAATGGAGGGGTGACGACAAATTCAGTCCTGAGGTGCCACTCATGTCCTACCTGGACAGAGGAGGTCAGTATTAACTACCACAGGTGGGAGGTTGGCATAATGGTTAAGGTGTTTGCCTTACATACAAGGTGCAGGGTTTGATTCTCACATGGGGTAATTGGCTAAGCTTAAAATGGGGCAGCTCAGATAAATATGGCTAGGCTTGTAAGGGCTCTAGGGCCATGAGCCTAGTAACCTCCTATGAAGCTATGAATATGATTTCTCTCATTTTTTTAATCTAGCTTATCTTATTTTTATTCATTAAGTTACAATTGAAATCTCCTGTTACTATAATTATCCATATTTACCATTACACAATCCAGTATGCCTTGAAGCAACCTTTCTCTATGTTTATATACTACATATTCTTATACTGCTATAAGTTTATAAACTCTATTTTCGCGTTTTATATCTACCACTAAAATTGTTCCAAACCAATTAAAGTAAAATCCAGTATTGTAATTGCTGTACTATATAATGCAGCTATCCCTGAACAGGTTTTGCCTCCCAAATTCCATATTACGCCTCAAAATTAAATGATATACCTCCTCTCCATAAAATTTCTGTTTTAAGTTCTTTCTTTATTAAACTTCTAACATCTTCTAATACTACTGTGCCTATTTCACATTTATTTCACCACTTTAACAATCCAATTCTTTCTAAACTTTTTGTTACTATTAATATTAACAGATAAAATTCTAAAATTATGTTTCCCTCCTCCTTAATCGGTACGAAATTAAATATTTTTATTCATTTCATTTATTTTTTTACTTTCAAGCCTATGCCTTGGAATTTCCTTTTTGTATCTTTTTCCAAAATAATTTTTCTTTTTAACTGCCCTCCAATGCACATCTTCTCCATCACTAACCTAACACCTATTTCGCCTTCCTCTCTTTCCTTTGTCACAATCTTCTTTTTGTATATTAGTGCATAACTTTTCTGCAAAATCATTTCTTGTTGTTCTTTTTATAATTGCATCTTATTTTTTTCACCCTCACTTACATTTTCTTCTAGATAACCTTTTTCTTTTGGCTGTTTCGTATGATCCATCTATAAATGCTCTCTCTACTTTTTAACGTTTCATTTCACATTTTTTGCCTCATGTCCAAACTCCCCACATACAAAACATTTCTTTTTATCACAATTACCTACAAAATGTCCCTCATTGCCAAAAAAAAAAAAAAAATTTTTTTTGATATCCCCACTATTTTACAATAGTTCTTCTATTTCTTCCAATATTAATCATGCTTGGAACATGTAAAATTGCTTTCATTTTCCATTTTCAAAATAACATTACAATCCCATACCCAGTCCATAGTCATCTGTTATCAATTACTTTTGAAATGTTAACGTCTTTACAAAGACTTTGATATATATTTTTTACAGTTTCTCTTTCTGTCTCTGTTCAGAATTTAAAATAATTTTAATATAATTATTCCATGGACGCGTTCATTTTCTTTTACCATACCCCCCCCCCCCGACTTCAAAGATATTATAAACAATAACCTAACTACATGGACTAGTATTCAAAACGATATGGATAGATGGAAGAACATTAATATGTCTCTACTGTCAAAAGCTAGTGTTGTCAAGATGAATTTTCTACCAAGAATACTCTTTCAATTAAATGCTACCTTTTCAAATATTCCCCAAAACTTCTTCCTTGCCATCGAAAAAGCTATATCAAGATTCTTATGGTATCCCAAATCTACCAGAATTAAATATGCAAAACTTGTACTCGCCAAAGATAAGGGGGGATTGGGGTTACCTGATTTTAAGCTTTACTATAGTATAATTGCTGTATACAGACTAATACAAATAATAAACTATGACTCATATATAAATACTTGGACACCCCAGTGGACCAAAATCTGGTATGAACAGTTGAAATCCCTTAGCTGTAATTTAAAATCCTTACCATTCTTGAATTTAAACCAGGCTAGCATATACACGGAGAATTTAGACCCACTAATTAAAAACATGATTCTTACAACTCAGAAACTATTTAAATCACTGCAATTAGCTGTCACTTTTGCCCTTATACAACCGTTACACCCAAAGCCTAATTTACTAATAAATAATAAACCAGTAAATCTAACAAACTACCCCCTGATAAAAGACTACACAATATGGGATATATATCAACGGAAAGATTCTAACACGTGGCAAATGAGATGAACTCAAACTTCCTATGAAATATAGTATTATCCTTAACCAACTTCATCATCTTATAAATGCTAAATTCTCACAAATACACACAGACTTACAGAACATAGATTTAGTTAAATTAATACTTGAAAATCTTGCGATTAAAGGGAAAACAATTTCTAGGACTTATAAAATTATAATGAGTGCAAAACATCATAATTCTTTATTTTCAAACTATTGGCAAACGAAAAATCACTGATTGAAGAAAATAAGAAACTAGCCATTGAAAATACAAATGCATTCCTTTCAAGAAGCTGTTATAAACACAAATTATGGTAAACAACAATCTATATTATACCTTATCTAAATTAAATAAATTCAATCCTAACTTTTCGCCTATATGTCCCCATTGTCAGGATCAAACAGCTGATATTACATGTCATGTGGAACTGTACTAAGATACACAACTTATGGCATTCCTTGAGAGTAAGACTAGAGAAGATGGGATATGAAAAATCAACCCTTACTTGGGAGACAGCTATATTGTACATTAATATCAATCAACTCCCAAAAATATTAAATCATGTCTATTACGATGTGTGCCCTTACTTAATTCATTATTACAAAGAATTGGAATGTCATGTCACCAATTACATGGGAGAATTTTAGCAATCTTGCTAGCAAATATATCTCATCTCACAAATTGATTTATTCAAAAACAAAAAAACAAATGCTATTACCAAAAATATTGGGGTTAATTGCTAGATATAATTCTTGACAAATAAAATTTGCCTACAAATTGTCATGAAAAGCTAACCTTTAAATAAGAAACAAATGTAATATAACCAGTCTTTCTTGCATCTTCTCCCTTTTCTTAGTACGTGTAACTAGATACTTTCCCTAAACATACAAATAAATGGTTAAATTCCTATTTTTACTTTATATATAGACTATCCCCATTCTAACTATCCCTTATGAGACCAAATGAAAATAAGAATCCTCATACTTTACTTGATGTAGTGACTTCTTGTATGTGTGTGTGTGTGTGTGTGTGTGTGTGTGTGTGTGTGTGTGTGTATGTATGTATGTATGTATATATATATATATATATATATATATATATATATATATATATATATATATATATATATATATATATATATATAATTTTCTCGGAATTAGATTGTCTGCTTTCTTTAGATAGGTATTTGTATTGTTTATTTGTGTTTTTGAGTTACCGTATTGTTGTTGTTATTTGAAAAAAGAAAATTGAAATAAAGAAATTTTGGAAGAAAAAAAACATACTACCCCCCCAAAAAAATCTCTAGTCCTGTAACAGTCTCAAAAAAAGTAATATGTCTTTTTTATCAAAGTAAACTCTTATATTTTGTGCTTTGATTCCTAAAAGCATAATCACTGTATCCCATATTTCATACCCATCCACCTATTTTTCTTCCTTACTCTGTATACGAACATACTTTTTTTCTCTTTTCGCCATCTTCCTACTCTTTTTTCTTCTCTCTTCTCTCTTACTGCTTCTGCAAATGTTTTCTTATGAATATCCTTCACCTCTTCCTTTTGAGTCTGGTCCATATTCTCACCACAGGACAGCTCTGTTCCCGTCTCTAGCTTGCTTTGCTCAACCAAGTCCATCAATAAGTCATCCCACAACACTCCCGACTGGAGGGCTGTAATGAAAATGTTCTCTTGTGACTGTTCCTCTCCTCTCAAACAGATTTTTCTGAACTAATTCCTCCATATCCTCCACTGTTCCATCCACTATCGCCTTTGTGATAAACATCTCATCTGAATCCTACTGCAATAGTTCCATGGAGTGGGCATTCGCCTCAACTCATGTCTGTCTGCTATGTCGTGCATTGTCCTCCCTGCCACTAATGTGCTGGGAATGGAACATGCATGCACGCACACACACTGACATAGGGACCATGAGCAGTGTAGCAGTAGGGGATGTTCCCTGGTGTCCTGACCAAATTTCCATAGTAGTATAAATACCGCCTCTGGTCTCCCCTGAAAAGATGCTGCTAGTCTTGTGTAACCTATCCAATCAACAAAGGATTAACAAAAAATAAAATAAACAGTTTTGCTAATTGAAGAGATGACTCTCAGTCACAGATGAACAGCTAGTAAAGCAAATTAAAGTTGCTTGCAATTTTTAATACCGTCCCAAATTTCACAGAGTTACATGGATAAATGTAAGACTTCACTGGCTAGGACACAACAGCATTAACCCATTTGTTTCAGCATTGCCACCAATTTTTATAAAATGATTTCTCCAACATCTTACTCATTGGTCCACTACTTTTAATATGTGCTTAACAGCACTTTAGTGACTTCAGAAAGACAGTTTCAAAACGTAATATTCTCTGATGTGACCAACAGCATGAACAGCTTGGAATGGTTTATTTCTGATGAAGTTTGTAGTATGTACAAAAATGTCAATTTTAATCATTAGAGAGTTAATTTTTACAACTGGTGAATAAATTGTAATGAATTTGAAATTGTTCACTCGACTATTCCAGCACACACATTTTTGGTTTGTGCATTGTGTGGGAAGTGTACACGGCTACAATTTGGATTTTTTTAGTGGCAATTTCTTCATCTCCACTTGGGAGGTGATATGCCCTTAACAATGGATATTACCTTAAATGTATAGCCTTCTGGTGAGATAACATTAACTAGCCGCAGATGTCAGTCTACTGAAAGGAGATCTCACACAGCTTACTGACGTGATTACGCTACCAGGAATGACTTCTCCAACTTCTTGGGATTTTCGAATATCTCTCCACTTCTAGGGTCACAAGATGTTTACAATGCTTCCTAGAGACCTCACAGACATACGAGAAAAGATGAGCATTTTTTTTACACAGAAAGAAACACCACAATGACAGTAATATAGGATATTATGGCTAGCCCACCAGGGAACATTCTGCTTACATCAGGTACTATTCAGTTTGGAAGCACCATTTTACAAAAATGGGCACACACATGATTTTAGTCAATATCCTCCGTTTTCAATAAGACATGTAGAGTGGACTCATTTAAAAATGAGATGTAGTTGGCAATTTGGAAAGTATGATTTATGGACTGGAGAAAAGTTTAATGAAGATTCAAAAAACCTTCAATTAGAAAACAGTTACTTGCAAGAATGTTTAAAATTAAAAATTGTTCCACAAGGTTTACAAATTTACAAAGTCCCTAATGGCATGGGGTTACAAGATAAGTTTTAAGGTAAAATTACTATGTTTGACCAACACAGATTTGAACTTATGGAAGTGTTAATTAAATGCACCAATTGTATTTCTCATTTAATGGAAGAAACCAATACTTTGAATGAACACATTACTAAAGACTTACTATTTGATAGTCTTGATGAGAAATATTTTAGGGTTTTTAAACATATTGATAAGCAGGTGCAAACTAATATACACAGGAAAAATAAAAAGATAGAAAGGGACATTTTACAATACAAATGAAATAATGCATATGTTTTAAAGACCAAAAATGGTACCAATAGGGAGAAAGTACAGTTTTGTACCTACCATAAATGTAGATGTCCGATAGGCATGCATCTGCAGTCCTTACAAATGGGTTGTCCTGTCGTCAGGCAGCCCTTCGGTCGGCCGGATTCCAAAGTCTGGGTCTGGCCTCGGCTGGTGTCGCACTTCACCCGACGTCATAGCTGCAGTTCTTCGGGTATAAAGGCATCAGCCGACGCCATTTTCCTCAGTGTTTCTTGCCCCAGATGCCAGGTGCCCTCTAGGAAAGCTAAATTTGGATAAATGCAAATGTTTCCAAATAGCAGAGAGCAATCAAAAAATAAGCATGTATGTACATATATACAAACAAATACACCATAATAGATTCCCCCAGCTAGCTACAAGATGAGCAAATACCCTAGGAGTACCACAGAGGGGAAGGAGGGTGGGTAATCCTGACTGCAGATGCATGCCTATCGGACATCTACATTTATGGTAGGTACAAAACTGTACTATGTCCTTCAAGGATGCATCTGCAGTCCTTACAAATGGGTAGAATACCATAGCCAAACTGGGGGAGGAGGAGAAATAAGATTATGGTGTAGTTAAGATCTCTTGCAAAACAGCAGTGGCAAAACCTGCTCGGGATCTGGAGTATAAAGCTAGATTATAATGCTTGGCAAATGTATGCACGGAGCTCCAAGTAGCAGCCTCTAAAATGTCTTTGGTAGCCACTCCTCGTAGGAAAGCTGTGGTAGTGGCTGTTGCCCTTGTAGAGTGAGGCCTGATGTTTTCTGGAGTTTTCTTCCCATGGTAGGAGTAACAAAATCTAATGCAATTTCCTATCCACTTAGAGATTGTCTGTTTTGAAATTGCTTTTCCTTCCATTCCTGATGCATATGCTACCAGTAGTTGGTCAGTTTTTCTATTGCCCTTGGTCCTGTCCAGGTAGTAGCGTAGTTGTCTATGTACATCCAAGGTATGCAACAGTCTTTCCCCCCTGTTCTGTGGGTTGGGGAAGAATGTAGGTAGATGGATAGCTTGATTTAAAGATACCCTGGAGACCACCTTTGGCATAAAAGTAGGATTTGTTCTCATGGATACTCTATCTTGATGGAAGATCAGGAAGGGCTGTACTGCCATTAATGCCTGTAGCTCAGATACCCTTCTTGCTGAAGTGATTGCAAGCAGGAAAGCAGTTTTCCATGATAAGTATTGTAAATCTGCTGTTGCTGCTGGTTCGAAAGGGGGGAGTGTTAATTTTTCTAGCACAAAGTTCAAGTCCCACGCTGGCAATGGTGGCTTCCTGGGTGGTTTTACATTTTTAATTCCTCTCAGAAACTGCCTGAGCAGAGGATGTGAGAAGACTGGAGGAGCCAAATTGTATTCTGCTGAAATAGCTGATGCATGAATCTTAATGGAAGAATAGGACAGGCCGTTGTGGAAGAGCTCTGCCAAGTATTCCAGGATGTTGGCTATGTTTAATAGTGACACATTTTCTCCCTTTGCAGCACTCCAAATGTGATATCTTTTCCATTTTGCTGAGTAATTTTTTCTTGTTGAGGGTCTGCGAGCCTCCAAGATAATGTCTTTAACCCTTTGGGATAAATTTGGTGTATTTGGGCCTATGGAATGTTCCAGGCAGTCAGCTGCAGTGTTTTCAGGTTTGGATGCAGGGTGCTGTAGTTGTTCTGTGTTAACAGTAAGGGAACTAGAGGTAGAGTCCATATTTGTTCCCGAGACATGCTCCTCAGTAATGGGTACCAATGTTGCCTTGGCCAGTCTGGAGCTATCAGGATGATCCTTGGATGGTCCTCTTTGATTTTCAATAGCACCTTGTGCATCAAAGGAAGTGGTGGGAATGCATATGCTGTCAGGTTTTTCCAACTGAAAGATAGGGAGTCCACTTTCCAAGCTAGTGGGTGGTACGTCCTTGTGCAGAACTTCTTCAGTTGGTGATTGCGTGGGGATGCAAATAAGTCTATCTCTGGTAGTCCCCACTTTCTTGTAATGGTTTTGAAGATGTCCGGATGCAGCATCCATTCGTGGGCATCTGTGGTAGTTCTGCTTAGTATGTCTGCTAGAATGTTTTCTTTTCCTGGCACAAAAATTGCTTGTAATTGAATGTTGAAGCTCAGGGCCACATTCCAGAGGTCCATTGCCATCCGACAGAGGGTACGAATGTGTGCCTCCCTGTTTGTTGATGTACCACATAACTGTGGTGTTGTCTGTCCTTATCAGCAGTTGACCTTGTCGAAGAAATGGTCTGAATGTCTGAATTGCCAGTTTTACTGCCAGCATTTCCTTTTGATTTATGTGTAGGTGCAGCTGGTCTTGAGTCCATAAGCCTTGTATGCACTTGTCCAGCATGTGTGCCCCCCAACCGAGGTCTGAGGCGTCCGTTGTGATTGTCTGGCTTGGTTGAGTGCTGTGATAGGGCAGCCCCTTGTTTGATTGACAGGCCTGGGCCCACCATTGGAATTCTTGCTTCAGGCATGGGATTATTGGAATTTGAGTTTCTAGGCTGTGCTTGTGCTTAGACCATAAATTCCTTAGGTACCACTGTAACTTCCTCATATGCAGTCTGGCATGTGGAACCAATATTATGCAGGATGCCATGAAACCCAAGGCTTGTAGGACTTTTCTTGCTGTTAGCTGGTTTTGTTTTGTTAATGCCAAGAAGTAGAGAGGGAGTTGCTCCTGTTTTTCTACTGTTAGGAATGCCATTTGTTGTGATGTGTCCAGCTCTGCACCCAAAAAGGTTATCCTTTGGGAAGGTATCAGCCTTGACTTTTTTATATTGACTGTGTATCCCAGAGCTTGCACTAGATAAATGACCCTTTTCAAGTCTTCTGTTAACTTGTTTTTGTTTTCCGCTTGTAACAGGCAGTCGTCCAGGTAAGGGTAGATTTGGATTCCTTGAAGCCTGCAATGAGCAATTACTGATGCCAGGCATTTTGTGAACACTCTGGGCGCAGTAGATAAGCCAAAGGGCAATGCTGAGAATTGATAATGCTCTGATCCTGCAAGAAATCTGAGGTATCTTCTGCAATTTGGTCGTATGGGGATGTGCAGGTATGCCTCCTTGAGATCTAGAGTTACCAGCCAAGACTCCTTGCCCAACATGGGAAGAAGCTGCTGTAGGGTCAGCATTTTGAATTTTGGGACAATAAGAAATGTGTTAAAGCGGACAGGTCGAGAA
The DNA here is from genome assembly GCF_019279795.1 of Protopterus annectens. Lineage (NCBI taxonomy): Eukaryota > Metazoa > Chordata > Ceratodontiformes > Protopteridae > Protopterus > Protopterus annectens. The sequence continues at coordinate 720,751,120 of NC_056732.1, forward strand.
TAGGTCTCCATTGGTTTTCTTTTCTTGGTACCAGGAAGAGTCTGGAGTAAAATCCCTGTCCTTGCTCCATAGATGGTAATTTTTCTACAGCTCTCATTCTTAGTAAGTGAGTTATTTGTTTTAGAGCTTCTGCCTTTTGATTTGGAGGTAGGTTTGGCATTCCTCTCTTCCTTGGTAGAGTAAGTGAAACCGGTAGCCTTGGTCTATTGTCTGCAAAATCCACTTGTCTCCTGTGATGTAATGCCAGTTTACTGAAAATAAGGCTAGCTTCCCGCCTAAGGGTGCTTCTAGTTGTTCCCTGGTAGGCGGTGCCAGAGCCAAGTCACTGTGATTGTCCTGTAGTAGTGGTGGTGGCTGTATCTGTGGCTGTACCTCGCTGGTTGTTAGCCTGCCACTGACGTCCCCTGTAGGCACCTCTGGATTGGCCTCTGCCTCTTGAGCGCCTATTCCTGCCTCTCTGAGCTCTGGAGGTGTCTGGAAAGGACCAATTTTTGGAGGGCCAATTCCTGCTAAACCTTGGAGGTTGGACCTGTAAGAAATCTTTCACTGTTTGGACAGATTTTGCCTTCACTTCCATCTTCTTCAGCACCTGTTGTGCAGGAGAGCCAAACAAATTGATCTTGTCCATGGGAGCATCTAGTAGCTTTGATTTGACATGGTCTGGTAAGGCCTGCTCTTTTAACCATGCATGTCTTCTGATCACTGTGCCAGTCATGGCTGATCTAAAGGAAGCTTCCAGTGCATCATAGCCGCATTTTAAGGAATGATTACTGACCTGCTGTATATTATGTACCATTTCCTGAATAGACTTTTTGTCTAACGGTTCATCCGAGGACAGCTGTTTAGTTAACTGGTCTAACATAAATTCTTGATACTGGATCATATGGAATTGACAGTTCAAAGCCCTAGCTGAAAGAGTAGCAGAAGTGTAAACTTTTTTACCCCATCTCTCTAAGGACCTGGATTCCCTTTCAGAGGGGAGGGGGTTCTTTGTAGAGGTAGCTGCTACTGCCTTAGGACCCTGGGAGATAGTTTCGGGATCTGCAAAAGGAGCCTTATACAAGTGATGGTGTGTGTCCGGGACCCTGTAGTACCTATCGGGTTTAGCAGGGGCCGGAGGTAGTGTATCAGGAGCAGTACAAGTATCATTAAATGCATCATCCACAACAGAGAGGACTGGAGGGATGGCTAAAGGCCTATGCTGTGGTAAATGCAGAAAGGTTCTAAGCCTTTTTCTGGAGTCTGAAAAATCCTGGCCCTGCCACTGAAATTGTTCCCTCATAGCATGCAAGGTTTCCCCAAAGGAAAATTCCTCAGGCGGAGAGGCAGAAGGAATGGACTCTTCAGCATCAGAGTCTTCATAAGGGGAGAAAGGGCCCTCTGGAGGGTTTGTATTATCTGAATCATCAGAGGAGTCATCTGTAGAAACTGGCTCAGGGGCTCTGCTCGAGGCCTCTTCTCTGGAGGAGGGAGAGAGGCCCTGTCTGGGTGAGGTTGGGATCCCCGGATCAAAGAAATGAGATCCTGTGCTAGACTAAGCATTTGTGTAGTAGAGCTAGGCCTGTGAGAGGGGGTCTTAGCAGGCACAGATTTGGTAGATTTAGCTGCTTTAGCCCTGGCAAAGGCCTTAATCGACATGGTTGCAGGTGGCCTAGCAGCTCCATGTGCAGGGGTTGAAATATCCAAGGGTAAAGTATCAGATAATTCCTGGGAACCTGCAGGAGGTGGTATTTCAGAAGCCGATTCCACCAGGTTGGAGGAGGCCTCGGCTGGAGGTAAGTTTTCGGCTGAAGGAAGAACCGCGTGCTCGGTTTCAGCCGAAACCGAGACACTCGCGGTTGGCTTAACCGCGGTTTTGGCCAAAACCGCGGACCGCGAGTGTCGGTCCTTTTCCTTGTGCTTTTTTGATATTTGCGTAGTCGGAGGATCCGACGGCATAATGTAAGCGAAATCGGAGCCGAAAAACTCCTCAGCAAATTCAGACCGACGTCTAAGCGTCCGTCGGTTAAAAGAAGCACAGGCTAGACAAGCTGCTACGTCGTGGTCTGGGCCTAAACAAGGTAAGCAGTACGAGTGGAAATCTTTATGAGGTATTTGTTTCCCACAAGTTAAACAGTTATTCACTTTTTCTGACATCGGCTGAGGCAAGAAAGAGTCCCCAACGGGGTACTTAGCTTTAGAAGTCTTCGGTAGAAGAAGTATTCGTAGTAGCAATCTCTGGTTCTGACCGACCGGCACTTGCGAAAAGTTTCTGCTTGGGCACGCGCAAGAAAGACTGAGGAAAATGGCGTCGGCTGATGCCTTTATACCCAAAGAACTGCAGCTATGACGTCGGGTGAAGTGCGACACCAGCCGAGGCCAGACCCAGACTTTGGAATCTGGCCGACCGAAGGGCTGCCTGACGACAGGACAACCCATTTGTAAGGACTGCAGATGCATCCTTGAAGGACATTACTAGTTTTTCAAATCATACTAACAGTTACCCTAATAACAAAAAAGGACTAATTACTTGGAACATCCAAGAACACCCAGAGAAATTAAAGGTGAATTAGATTTGAATGACCCTTTAGAGTTTTCCCTTTTGTACCTCTCAAGAAGGATAGCAGAACAGAAAGGAAGACAAGATGGGACTACTGGGGGCGATATGACCAATGCACAGGAGGAAGGTATCCAAGAAACAGGAGAGAAAAGAAAAGCTATTAGAAATAAACACTATATCTAACAGTGGCGGAACAATACATAGTAGGAATGGTTTTAATATTTTTAATTATGGAATATTGATATTAATGAGCAGCTTTTCAGTTTATTTCAAAAAGGGTTTTGTTTTGTCCTAAATAAACAGTTCGACACAGTCAATGCTTTATGTAAATTGAAATTATTTACACAAAATTTAAAACTTGCTATTCAGTTTGGATCTGAGGATACCAAAAAAGACAGATCAATACATGAAAAAAGTACCTATAAAGGGATTTCCCACCCAGCAACACAAATGCTTGAGGAGATATGCGATTAGGATATATACCAATTCAGCAAAGACAAAAGCAGATATAAAGGTAGCAGGAATTTAACCAAAAAATGAGAAGGAATTACTGGACAATTTAACAACCAGAATATTAAAGTAATGAAACCTGATAAGGGAGAATATGTGGTTCTAAACAAAAAAAATTACATAAGCTAGACGCTTAACATTTTACAAGATGAAACCACAGACAAAATTAGTTCTATCAACGAATTAAATATAGCATACCACAAGACTGATGTATTCTTAGTTAAAATACCTTTTGAAACAGCATCCTCAACAAATTATTTAACTTTTTACACTCAACATCACCTAGGATACCCACTATGTTTGGAATACACCTCTTTTAGAGCTATAGTTGTGGCCCATGTTGCAAAGACATCCACTGACCACATACACAGATAGGCATTTGAAACTGATTTTCTCAACCTGTACACATATACTAAAAGGTTCACAGGATTTTCTAGGCCATTTAAAGCAAGAATTATGGAATGAAAATCTTATCTTTCTTACAATTAACATTGACTTAATCAGTTGTATTCTAAAAAATGAAGGTTTACATTTGTTCCATGTCAACTGTGATTTTTTTACTGAATGCTGAAGTCAAATTTTTAACTGACGTTATGGAGTTAGTGCTGTGCAAAAGCTTTATTCATTTTGAGGGGAACTATATAGACAAGCAAAAGGTGTAGCTATGGGGGTAGCATGTGCTCCCACTTACGCCAACTTGGTATTAAATACTTGGGAATACGAATGTTTCTAATGTTGAATTTTATTAAATATCTGAAACTATACCCAAGGTTGTTAGATGACATTTACTTTATGTAATGGACCTACTGGTAATATTAAGGATTTTGTTCAGAGGTTATAAACATCTACCTCTTTTTAAAGATTTATTTACCAATTTAAATATAAAGAAATTAACCACTTGGCCAATACTGTTCATATGGGTAGTGACAGCTTCATTTCAAACATATATAGGAAAATGACCTTTAGTAACACAACAGTTGTCACCTCTTTCATGCAAAAAGAGTACTTTTAGGGGTCAATGTATCAGAATAGCTAGAATGGTGTCCTATAAGGATCTTCTAAAGATAGAAATGGAAAAATTTTGTAATATGTTTATCTCCAGAAATTACCCGAAAAGTTTAGTGCACATTTCCAAAAATATAATAGAAAAGTGGGGCAAAAAATTCAAGCACTTGTTAGGTGAGGGTTTAGGTTAGGTACATAAAATTTTGGAAAGATCACCAAGAAAGTTAAATGTTTTGAGAGATTGATAGTTTTAAAATATTCAAGCAATGCAAAAGAGATAAAGATAGTGTGTAACAACTGGGATATTTTTAAGGTAAACACATCTGTATCTTCTATTAGGGAACACCGTTTCATATACAAGACAGCATATGCAATACAAAAACCTCCCAGAAAAGAAACAGAATTTTGGGTTCTCCCATCAAAAGACAAAGGGTATGAGGAAATATGGTAGATGTAATTACTGTGTAGATATTTTAGAAAGTGACAAGATACTTTTAAATAAAACAATCTATGGGCACATCAGATTACAACATGGTACATGTGTCTCTAGTAAAGCAGTATATATATTGCAAAGTGTTTTACTTGTACAGCATTTTATACAGGAAAGAAGAAAACTCAACAGAAGAATTTACGAGCATAAAAATGACAAGTCTACAGAAAAACACTCAGCTGGCATACACTAGTCTCAGTAAAAGCCAACTTTCCACAACAAAAAATCCAGATAGAATATAAGTTTTGTTGTTTGATTATTAACAGCAACTTGGTATCCACAGATGCCTCTTTTTCTTGTTCTAATTCACCCTGCAAGATTTATGAATATCACTCTCAACCAAAGCTTCAAAACTGGAAAGAACAGGGTGGGTAGGCAGGTTAAAAATGCTCTTCTTCCTAAGGCTGTTATAGCTTAGGGTGATGTTTGTACCCTCAAAAAATACTTCTAAATTTAGGTTCCTAATGAATATTTTTGTATCCAAAATCTTAGCAATGGATCCACTTTTTACTCGGACAAAGGTAAACCCCTTCTGAAATTAATCAAAATGTATAGAGGTTAATTCCAAATCACTATAATTAAAAATATGTAAATCCCCCCTAGTATATATGTCCAACATTCCAAATATTGTCACTCACAATATTCAATTCCTCCTGCCCCTGCCTCTCTGCCCCCTGTGGGAACAGATTCCCATAAAAAAAAAGAAAAATGTTAACAGTGCTCTATGTAAGCATGCTACTGTTTGTCCTGCTTTCGCTGGTTTAAAATTTGCTGTTATTGACCAGGTTGAACGTGACCACAGGGGAGGTAGCTGGGAAACTAGGCTTGAACACAAGAGAATTATAGAATGACTGGCCACTAATATTCAAAAATGAGCACACTGATTGGTCAGCCCAACCCATTGTAAATCAAGCATAGAGCAATGGAAGAAAGTCTGAACACCTGGACTTTCTTCTATTAAAATATGCAATGCATTTTACTTTTCTTGACCAAGAAAGCAAGCTAGTAACAGGGCTCCCAAGAATACATGACGACAAAATACCATGTCTTACCCAGTGTAGCCCTAAATCTAGCACTTCCAAATTTTATAAAGGCCAAAACAGAATTCAAAGACTCCTACCTGCTGGACCCACTAATGAAAGTGAAGAAAAAAAAAAAAAAAAAAAAAAAAAGAATAAACCAACACTCTCTTCTACACTATTTTAATTGTGACATTCACAAACTGACCTGCTCCATTTCCAGACATCTACATTATTTCAGAAGAGTAAATGATTTACTCAAGAAACAAACATCTCTGCACACTTCTTTCCAAGGTTAACCAGACAATCATCCCAAAGTACATACTTCTGTCTAAAGATCATGTTAAACTACCCACAAGATTGATGGAAACTCCTCTTTTTAAAAATTTTTATTTTTAAATAAACTTTCAAAAAACAGACACTTCAAAAGAAAGACTAGACAGAGAAAAATAAAAAGAATAATCAGCTATGTTATACAAAACTAGAGAAACGTACCGAATTATCCATTTATCTTCTCTGTCCTCTCTCTCTCTCTCTCCAGTATGTTGAAAGTCTCCAGATTTTTTTTTAATTAAAAACAAACAAAAAATAGTAAAGGCGAACTTCCTTTTTCCTTTGCTTCCTTTACACAGCACTGATGTACTGAGTAAGCGTGGTAACAAAAGTCCCATACATATGCACAGTACATCAGGAAAGCCCCAGGATACTGAGGAAAAATGTGGAAGAGCAGCATGGCGCCATTATACAAGGACACTATTTAAGCAAAGTAATTAACTTTTTTTCTTAAATAATGTCACTGTATAACAGCAATAACCCAAGGCTGGGTGTGGGTAATGCTGGATTTACCCACAGTTGGTTTTGTTTGGTCACTCGGGCTTTATCCTCTTGACCACGCCAACCGTGGTTAAATCCAGCATTACCCACACCCAGCCGTGGGTTACTGCTATATTATATTGGCAGTTAAGATTAAATGCCACTACCTCCCCAGGTAAAAATGAAAGTGTTTCCATAATACTACTTTTAAAATTAAGGGCAGCAAAGTTATAATGGTACTAATTTAAAATTATTTTTGTTTAACAACTAAAACTCATTACAAACTACTTCATCACTTATTGAAAGGACTTTGGTATTTTGTGTGTCAATTTAAATTTTATTTTACTGTATTAATTTGAAGCATGACTAAATTTGAACCATTATTTAAGTATTTTTTCACTTCAGGTACGATTTCAGGTACAAGGAAAATTGTTTTTAATAAGTCCTTTTAAGACCTGTTTAAACAATAAGCAATTTTTAATAATAAATGTTTTTAATTAATAATTGCTCATGTCAAAAGTTAACTGACAGTTTTTTTTTTACATACTGGCATACAAGGGTCAATTTGTATGGAATGGTTTATTTCTGATGAAGTCCATGGTGTGGACAAAAATGCTGATTTCAGTAATTAAAAAATTAATTTTTATGACTAGCGAATAAATTGTATTGAATTTGAAATTAATTAGTCTGTCGATTATTCCAGCACATTCATTTTTAGATTGTTCACTGTTTGAGAAGTGTGCACGGCTGAGCTTTTAGATTTCTTTACAGAAAAAAGGTATTTCAAAACATGAATTTCATGCATGATGAAACTAATTCCATTTTAAAACAAAGTGTAACTGAACAGAAAAAAATAGTGGGACCATTAAGACCTTTGCAAGTGAAAGGTGTAAGTAAAAAAAAAAAAAACAGAAGTACTAAAGGTTTTTTGGATACTATCTAGCTGGTATCCAATGGTGACAAAGGTGACAAAAATACCTATGGGACAGGATAACTGCAGTGGAGGGTCTTTTTCTAGTCTATAATTTTCCTTTTTACAAGAAAGATGCCAAACTATCCCTACTATAATATATTAGAGCTCGTATTGTAAAGTAGACAGCACTTTCATAGGTTCATAGGTTCATACTAGGCTATCTGCCCAAGGGCATTTATAAGCCTAGCCCATAGTTATGTGGCTTTCGCCACCCCTTTAGTTTGAATAAAAACTATGCCTATCATTTTTCTGTGCCTCTGTCAAGCAGTGACACTGAAGTAATCCCTGGGGTATATCTGCGATCTCCCATCCATTGGTCAAGATTCCTCTTGAACAAGGCCAGCGAGGTGCTCTGCCTCACATGTACCGGGATTTTGTTCCACAGCATAGGGAGTCTCTGGGTGATGAATCTGTCCCTCCAGCACGTTCTATTTATAACCGTGTCAAGGTTTAAGTCTCCGCCCTTGTGGTTCTGAGGGATCTAGATTTTTGAGGTGAAGCATATTCATCAAATCTGGGTTTGACATGGCCTTATATGTCAGGCACAGGTCACCTCTGAGCAAGCGGTATGAGACTGAATAGAGCTGGAGTTCTTTCAGTCGGGCAGCATAAGACATATTTTTGAGACCCTTTATCCTTTTGGTGAGGAACTTTTGGGGCCTTTCAAGCTGCAGCAGGTGTCTGGTCAGATACATTCGAACGGGCATTGTACTCAATCATAGGTCTAATGAGTGATGAGTACAGGGGGACGATGACCTCCCTTGATCTAGATGTGAATCCCTTCATGATCAGGTGGGCGATATAGAAGGTTTTCCTAACTACTTTAGCAACATGAGTGCCAAACGAAAGGCTACTGTCAACTTGGGTCCCCAGATCCCTGATGACTTTTTCTGTGCTCAGTGGATTGCCACCTATATGGTAGCTAGGGGTAACCTTGTTTTTCCCAAAGGGTATGACTATGCATTTTTTGGCGTTTAACTTCAGGCCATGGCTCTGGCACCAGTTATCTGTTTCTGTGAGGCCCTTCTGGAGGATATCTGTGTCAGATGTGTTTTCGACTATGGCGCCCAGTTTGCAGTCATCTGCAAACTTTGTCAGCCATAACCCTCCTGTGTTTGCTTGTACTTCAGAAAAGTAGATGCCGAACAAGAGTGGACCCAGGACTGAGCCCTGTGGGACACCACTTGTGACAGGCTTTGAGTCTGTGGCTCCAGCAACTCTGACCCTGTGGGTTCTGTCACTTAGCCAGTTTGCAACCCATCTTGTGATGTATGGGTTTACATTCAAGCTGATGAGTTTTTCGATGATACCTGAGTGGGGTATTGTGTCGAAGGCCTTTGCCAGGTCGAGGTAGGCTGTATGGACTGCCTTTCCCTCATCAATGGCCTTGGTGACTGTCTCGAAAAAGTCAACCAAGTTTAAGAGGCAGGATCTGCCTTTGACAAAGCCAAACTGGGTTGGATCCAAAGTCTGCAAGTTCCCTATGTCTTTATTTATGAGTTCCATTATGATCCTCTCCATGGCTTTGCAGATAAGGCTTGTCAAGCTAATGGGGCGGTAATTTCCAGGGTCTGTGGAGGCACTGCCTTATGAAGTGGGACCACAGTCGCCATGCGCCACTCCTTGGGTACGTATCCTGAGGTGAGGCTAAGATTAAACAGCTGTCCTAACTGTGGGTTTAATTCCTCATTGAGTTCATGAAGCACACAGCCGCGGACACGATCCGTCCCATGGATGCTGTGTTTTTGCCTTAGTGAGGGCAGTTCTCACCTGGGCGTTGGAGATGTTTGGGGGCTACAATCCTCTGGAATAGATATCTCTCCTTTTGGGGGGGAGGGAGGGGGGAGTTTGCACTGAACCTGTCAGCCAGTATGTTAGCAATGTGTGTAGGTTCAGTAATTTTCACATCATTTTGAACTAATTCTGAGCATATCTGGGAGTTTCCTCCTAGGTTTCTAACATAGCTAAAGAAGGCCTTATGATTGTCTTTAGAGTCCTTGGCGATTTTTCTCTCAAAATTTGCCTTGGATGATTTTATGAGAGCTCTTAGTTTTTACTTATAATGATCAAAGGTGTCTTACCTTTCAAGGATTTTGCTCTATCTTGTAGTAGCTTCCTCCTTTTGTTGTAGAGCTTGTTTATGGCTGGGGTCCACCAGACTGGATGCTTGCCTTTGGTACAGAGAGTCTTAGTTTTGTTTGGGATTGTCTGATCCATGCAGTCCTGTAGGTGCTGGTAGAAGGCATTTGTAAGTGATTCAGCGGTTTGAGTAATGTTTACCACTGGCTCAGGGGCCTTAAAGGAGACCACACTAGTTTTAAGAAGTGTGAAATCGGCTTTTGAGAAGTTTTTCACTGTGGTCTTTTTTGTTTCAGGTGGGGGCGGGATGAGGACCTCCAGCGAGATTAGTTTATGATCTGATCTCATCAGTGAGGGGTATACTTCCGGTGTTGAACATTTTGATCCCATGTTCGTGATGATGAGATCAAGTATGTTTTCTCCTCTTGTGGGGATGGTGACTAGTTGTTCCATGGCATTTGAGTTTATGAACTCCAGGAATCTTTGGGTTAGAGTGTTCGGGCTTGAGTAGTGTTCCCAGTCTATATTAGGGTAGTTGAAGTCACCTAGTATGATGGTGTTTGGAGATACATTTATTCCCTCCAATGTTTTCAGGAAGGCCATGTGAGGTTCCTGAGTTTGAGAGGGTGGCCTGTAACATGCTACAAATTGCAGAGCAGTCTTGCCTATGGTTAATTGCACCTGGATGGTCTCTGATGCATCGTGCGTTGCCACCAACCTTGAGGTGTGGGTGTCCTTTATGAATATGGACACCCTCCTTTCTTGGTGTTGTCCGGATTTTGGGGCCGGAACGCATGATATGAGGTGAAACCTGTTAGTGCTGGGGTGCTCTCAGGAGCCTTGAACCAGGTTTCTGTCACAGCACAGACATCGATGTTCTCCATATTGAGAAGGGCCTCGAGTCGTGCATCTTGAGATTGAGACTTCTGGCATTGAGCAGCATTACCCTTAGTTTTTTCCTTTTGGTGTTCTAGGGTGGTAGGTTTAGAATTTGAGCCTTGCCTAAAAAGGCACTATGGGGTGGCAAGAGCCTTTGCCAATATCCGAAGCCCAGGGTGACAGGTGCAAGCCGTCCCTTGCGCAGCGTGGCTTGTCCAGCATGTCATCCCAGGCAGACAGACATTGATCCCCTTTGAATGACACCAGAATTTAAGCCAATTATTAAAGCTGATCATCTTATCACTGTATTGTAGCATCATTCTAGGTGAAGGTAGGATACTGCTCAAGGTCAGGGTCATACCTGCCTGGGCTACATAATCAGAGAGCTCCTCGATGTCCCTTTTCATGTAGTCCAAGGAGGTACATCTCAGGTCGTTGACACCAGCGTGGACAATGACTGAGTCGTACTTGTACCTGCTGTTGAGAGACCTGAGTGCTTGCGTTATGTGGCGGATTCTAGCGCCCGACAGGCAGTTTACTGTGACCTTCTCCTTACTCAGTCTGGTGAGCGGGACGTCAGTGTGTCTGACTATGGAATCACCAATGACAAGTGTGTCTGGCATTTTGTTTGGCCTTAAGGGCTGTGACTGTTTGACACTCTGACTGTGTGGTCTATGTGTTGCATGTGTTGGGTCGTGAGGTGGTAGTTGTTTGGGTGTCTGCTTTGGTGGCCTCTGCTGTTTTGGTAAATTTTTGATCAGAGCCTCGAGTATGTCTTTGTGTGAGTATGTGTATGATTTGAAGTTGTGATGGTACCATGTGTGACTGGGTATGTATTGTGTGTGGTTACCTTCTCCTCCTGTCTGGTCTTGCCAGTCCTATGTTGAGAGAGCTCAGCCTCCAGTTTGGCCGTATAGTTGCATCTCTCGCATGTATTTGTGTTTTGTGGGAGAAGGAGAGGATTGTTCAGGTACATGAGGCAATTGTAACATTGCCTCAATATTCCCAGGTTCACCAGTTGAGCTGGAGAGGACACTAGCAACTGATCCCTCGACATACTAGAAGTAGTAGATAAAGAGACTTTCAAAGGACTCCGGGGGAAGTGGGTTTTAGGCTGGTGGGGTACTATCTATAATAAGAGTGCTTTATCAAGGTGCAAGTACTGTAGGAGTAAGTGCTAGGCTTTACAGATAGAGAATAGTCTACTTGGGAATCAAGTGCCGATCCAGCAAATGAAAAAGGTAACAAACATTTTTCATCGATAATGGAACTTTCTTTTCCACTTATGTGCAACCTCAGGGAAGTTATATTCGGGGGGGGGGGGGGAATAGGGATGCGTGGGGACTTGCACCCTGCAAAAAAACTTACCCCCAAGGTTGAGCAAAACTAGATTTGCTCCTTCTTTCACTCATTTAGCACTCAATGAAAGGGCTGCCAATCAACTGACATGTATCCAACATTTTATTCCCCATTTTCCAATGCTAACTTTTTATTAAAGTGTCAGTACAGTCCAAAGATTACATTAGGCTAATAAATTAAATGCAGGCTACATGTATCAGATTTGGGTTTGACTTCCACAAATTCTGCTTGTTTGCTTTAGGAATTAAAGTCGATTTACTTATACAAAATGTTACACATTACAGACGAGCTTCCATATTTCTTGACACCAGGTTTGTGGTGTCATTCCTTATGGACGTGAGGAGCAGGATAACGGTGTTTGGCTATGAAGACCCATAAAGGCAATCTCTTGTTCTGAACGTATTGGCTGTAATGTTTTGCAGTCATTCCTGTATTTGAGGACATTGTATGTAAACTGTACACTGTATTTTCCATTTTTGCTGCCTTTTGTGGACTACTGAATTAATTCAAAACCACTTAGAAGTACTTGGTTGCACAGTAGTCTAATGGTTATTGTTCATGTAAGTGGTTGGGTCGTTTGGTGCCATATGGAACCGATACAGATTAAGTAGTGCTAAAATGGTTCCAAGCTTTGTAACACGCTCACTCTAGATTAACTTTTCCTGGGCTTTGGGCTTCTTCCATTTATTGAAGGTAACAATTGCATGGACTGCTGCTAATTTTACAGCTGTTCACCTACGCCACCAGGAGTACACTTACTCTGAGGTTGCACAACAGTGGAGAAATAGTTTTACTGTCGATGAAAGATGGTTCTCTCCTTTTTCATTTGATTATTCAACACTTGAAAGTGCTGCCTACTTTACGACAGGAGCCGCAAAACATTAAAGTAGGGATAATTTAGGACTCTAAATCAATTACAAATTACTTTGGCTGCCTTAAACTGAAGCACTGTCTACAAAATACAACTTCAGTATTCAGCCAAATGCATTTGCTGTAGTTGCATATTCCTCATGACTTAATGTGCACAATTCAGAAAATACGAAAAACAAATACTTGTAAACACAAAAAATGAAGTAGCCGTAATCTTCTCAAGACTTTAATGTTAGCGCTTTCGTCTAAAATAATGCTTAGAATTCTTCAGACATCCCTCTCCCAGAATGCTATAGTTTTTATACATTAATTAAATCAGTGATTAATTAATGAAACAATCAAGTATGTAAATGTTTTAAGTTGGATGAGTCCAACCAAGAAGGGACTCCTAGAACAAACATTGAAGTTGTCATACACACAAAACCTTGCTTAAAAACCTTTTCCTTTTTAAACCTGGAACACATTTATACCGAGATTTCATGAACATTAAAATGTTAAGACATTAACAAACTATATTGCATTTAAAATAATCTAAAGCTTTAGAAAAAATACAAATCAATATTCAATAAACATATAACTTTCACCTAATGCTTTCAGCTTCAAAATGCATTTAATTGAGGCATATTCGTTAAAACCTGGGGGAATATGAGCATATGTACGAATCTGCCACAAAAGTTCATTCTCTTCTAGTTTCAGCTCCCAAGGACCCCCCCCCCCCGAGCATTATGTTTTTCCTGATGGAGAATAGTAAATTGTGTCATGGCATACTGGGAGAACGAGCTATTATTCAGAAATTATCTGTTCCAACAGCATACCATTTGGTACACTAGATACCAAGATGATATGATTTTTCTTATTTGCAATGGGAATGCTAGTACAATTGAACCCTTCATAGAAGATATTACAAAGCTTACAGAATTTTTAGAGTTCACCTTTCAATTTGCAACAGAGGCATCAAATTCTTAGATGTGCAGTTGTCAAAAGAAAGGCCAAATAATAGAAATAGGACTGTCATATATAGGAAGCCTACATATTCAAATGCATTCCTGCATTTTTCTAGCAGCCACCCCTTCTAGCAGAAAAAAAATCATTAATGAAGGGGCAGTTAGTACGGGCTGCTAGGATGGTTTCTTCTGAGGCAGATTTTTTAGCAGAATGTAATTTATTGAAGGGTATGTTTTTAAAAAGAGGGTACCTTGAATATTTATTCGATCAAATTTGGGTAGAAGTGTCCACAAAAAGAGCTAGGGGGCATTTTAACCCTATTTTACACAGAGGATACATGGTACCCCAAAATGTTATTGACAATGATGTTACTATACACAACATGATACCAGATTCAGGGCCCATGTTTTTGACAACATATTCACTGAATGCAAAAATGATTTCTAACATTTCATACAAGAACTGGGCCCCACTTTCAGAAGATACCCATATCAGAAGATACCCATATTTGTAAAAAACTGGATGGCCCTCTGCATATAACATACCGACGAGGACAGAATTTAAAGAATATCCTAGAATTTCAAAGTGAAATAACTAATAGATGTTCTGGCGGTTTACTATTGAAATGCCGATCCTGACATGGGCGACTCGACTTGCACGAAGGTGAAAATGCGATCGTCACCGCACCGAATCCCAAATGTGCGAACAGCAAAACCTTGCCCCTTTCTGACCCATGGTAGCATGGGTGTGGAGGTGTTGTGCGGCCGGTAATGTCGAACGTTGAATGGGTTTCGCTAGCGAACAGTTTTCGCGGTTTTGGTTCGGGAAAACACGTCGATGAGGTGGCCGTCCGAACAAAGTGCATTCGCTTATTCAATAGTAAACCGTTCTGGCATGTATAAATGTGGTAGATGCCACCAATGCCAACACATTAAAGTTGAGAATAAATTTACTATTAGAGATATAGAATACTTAGTGAGAAGGAAGTATAACTGTGAATCTAAAGGGATTGTCTATGTTGCACTATGTCAGCAGTGCCAATCTTTCTACATAGGAAAAACAGAAAGATAATTGAAACAGAGAATCTATGAGCATATACATAACATAAGTAAAAAAACAACCACAAATGCTTTAACTAGGTACACCTTAGAAAATCCCACTCACAAGTTTCTATTTACTATTCTCCATCAGGAAAAACAATGCTCGGGGAGGGGGTCTTTGGGAGCTGAAACTAGAAGAGAATGAACTTGTGTGGCAGATTCGTACATGTGCTCATATTCCCCCGGGCCTTAACGAATATGCCTCAATTAAATGCATTTTGAAGCTGAAAGCATTAGATAGGTGAAAGTTACATGTTTATTGTTTACAGTGTTTTTCTGTTAAGTTACTGTTGTTCTGTTAAAAAAAAGCAAAAAAAAAAAAACCAAAAACTATCCTTGTTTTCAGCCTTTTCTGAACTACAGTAGTCCAGATTTCAGGTTTTGCTGAATTCTGGGCTGTGGTATAAGTACCTGTGTTGCCCATATCCTTACTTGGATAGGAGGAAACTTCTTTGTTCACCAATGAGAGTGAGGAGCTTTGAGCAGCCTATCTGTCCCTGGAGGAGTGGTCTCAGCCCAGCAACTAGTAGCTTATTGGCCACTTTGGGCTAATTCCCATCTCTTTTAAGCTCCCTACCTTAAAATCCACATTTGCACAGTTTTTGTGCTTGTTTCAGACTCAGCACAGCTCCTCGTGGTCCTGCTGAGTGTTACAAGCAGCAGAGAGACTTTAAACAGATTAAGTATTTTTTCTCTACCTTTCTACTTGCTACTGCACATTCTCACCGAAAAGCGAGTTTCTAGCTATTTTAAATATCTGTAAAAGCTTGTTTTTGCATTTTTACTGTTCCTGCACTTCCTTAAATCATTTTTGTATTGTTTAACTGTTGTAGGCTACACACTCAAGTATGCTAGCCTGTTTAAAGCATTTACAGTGTTTTCCTGTTAAGTTACTGTTGTTCTTTAAAAAAACACAAAAAAAATCCTTGTTTCTAGCCTTTTCTGAACTAGAGTAGTCCAGATTTCAGGTTTTGCTGAATTCTGGGCTATGGTATAAGTTCCTGTGTTGCCCATATCCTTACTTGGATAGGAGGAAGCTTCTCTGTTCACCAGTGATAGTGGGGAGCTTTGAGCAGCCTATCTGTCCCTGGAGGAGTGGTCTCAGCCCTGCAACTAGTTGCTTATTGGTCATTTTGGGCTAATTCATATCTCTTTCTAGCTCCCTGTCTTAAAACCTGCATTTGCGTGGTTTTGCGCAATTTTGCGCAGCGCCGTTTAAGCTGTTTTAAACTATTCCCGGCTCCACAAAGTCTGCTCTTCAATTTTTCCCTTAGAACTAGTCTAACTCAAAATAAGCACTCTACCTCCCTTCTACAGCCCAGCACTTGCTCAAATACCTCAGAAAGCACTAACAAACTATAGCACTACACCCCCTTTTACTACCCTGAAGTACAAGGATCCCTATTTGTCCATTCCAGACAATCAATAAATCAGTTTTTTTTTTAACTATCCAGGCATGTCCAAAGTGCAGTTTCAGGTATACTCTCCAGTCCAGCTGATGAATCTGGGAATCTTGAGGCAATGTTTCAATTGCCTTATGTGCACAGACAACCCTCTCCTCCTTCCAACAAACTCAAATGTATGTGAAAGATGCAATTATACAGCCAAACTGGAGGGCGAGCTCTCTCAGACCAAGACTGGCACAGTCAGTCTGAAGGAGAAGGAAACCACTTGCACCACACAACCAGTCTCACACAGACCAATCGCATCAGCAAACATGACAAACTCACAAAAACATACTCTGAGGCTCTAAATAAAAATCTGCCAAAGCAGCAGAGACCTGCAAAGCAGACATCCAAGCAACCACTACCCCACAACAACTTTCACGTATCACATACTTCACAAAGTCAGTGTGCCACACAGAAACAGCCCTTAAGGCTAAATAATGCACCTAATACACTAGTAATAGGACACTCTATTGTCAGGCACACTGATGTCCCACTCACCAGACTGAGCAAGGAGAAGGTCACTGTAAGCTGCCTGTCGGGTGCCAGGATCCGCCACATAACACAAGCACTCAGGTCACTCCACAGCAGGTACAAATATGACTCTGTCATTGTCCATGCTGGTGTGAATGACCTGAGACGTACCTCCCTGGATTACATGAAAAGAGACAGAGGAGCTCTCTGATCATGTAGCCCAGGCCGGTATGACCCTGACCCTGAGTAGCATCTTGCCCTCACCAAGAATGATGCCACAGTACAAAGATAAAATGATCAATTTTAACAATTGGCTAAACTACTGGTGTCATTCAAAGGGGATCCAGCGTCTATCAGCTTGGGATGACATGCTCGACAAGCCACGTTGCTTCGCCAGGGACGGCTTGCACCTGTCAGCCTTAGGTTTTCGAATACTGGCTAAGGCTCTTGCCACTCCCATAGTGCCTTTTTTAGGCAAGTCTCAAAATACAAGACCACCTCCATAGACAATGCCAGAAACAAAAAAAACAAGGGTAATGCTACTCAATGCCAGAAGTCTAAACCTCAAGATGCAAGCACTCGAGGCACTCTTCAGTATGGAGAAAACAGATATCTGTGCATTAACAGAAACCTGGTTCAAGGCTCCAGAGAGCACCCCAGCACTACCAGGATTCAACTCGTACCATACTTTTCAGCCCCAGAACTCGGACCAAAATACTAAAGGCGGGGGAGTATCCCTCTTCATCAAGGATACCCACATCTCCAGGTTAGTGGCACTGCACGAGGCATCGGAGACCCTCCAGGTGCAACAGTGGGCAAAACTGCTTTTCAGTTTGTAGCCTGCTACAGATCACCCACCTTGTCTCAGGACCCCCACTTGACATTCCTGAGAACACTGGAGAATATGAAGGTCTCACCAAACACCATGATATTGGGGGATTTCAACTGCCCAAACATTGACTGACAAAACTACTCAAGTTCCAACTCTTTTGGCCAATGGTTCCTGGAGTTTATATACTCAAATGCCATGGAACAACTGGTCACCACTCCCACAAGAGGGGACAACATATTGGGCCTGGTCATCACCAACATGGGGACTCAATGTTCCACACCAGAGGTAAACCCCTAGTTGGTAAGATCAGACCACAAACTAATCACAATGGACATCCACATCCCGACCCCACCCCCGGCTAAGGAAACTACTGTGAAAAATCTCTCAAAAGCAAACTTCACACTTCAAGACTGAGGTGGAAAGTTTCAAATCCCCCGGGCAAATGGAAAATGCTATCCAAACCGCAGAATCCCTTACAAATGCAATCTATGAGCACCTACAGGAATGCATGGATCATGCCATCCCAAGTAAAAAGTACAGTTTTGTACCTACCATAAATGTAGATGTTCGAAGATCCACATTGCTGCAGTCCTAACACTTGGGTAGTCCGCTGTCCCTCGGTCGGCCCGAATATCAGAGTATAAGGCTGACGTCGGTCAAGGCGCATTTGACTGACATCAGAACGTCAGGGTACAAATGCGCATGACCGACGTCATATCCTCAGTCTTTTCTTGCCCCAGATGTCAGAAGACCCTAAAAAGAAAGGTCCAAACCCAAAAACAACAACTAAACAACCAACCAAAAATATGTACAATACACACAATATGTATACAATATACACAATATAACTCAGATGGATAACTCAACCCACACAACCACCTCAAACTACAGAGGGGAAGGAGGGAGGGTAAATTGGACTGCAGCAATGTGGATCTTCGAACATCTACATTTATGGTAGGTACAAAACTGTACTATGTTCTTCATCTCACATTGCTGCAGTCCTAACACTTGGGTAGAATCCCAAAGCAGAGGTAAAGGAGGATGGCTAAATTATATAGAAGCAGGAGCTGCCAAAATGCCCTGCAACACAGCAGTGGCAAAACCAGCCCTGGATCTAGAGTACAGTGGAAGGTGGTAATGCCTAGAAAAGGTATGCACTGAACTCCAAGTGGCTGCCTCCAAAATATCCTTAGTTGCCACCCCCCTCAAAAAAGCTGTTGAAGTGGCAGTAGCCCTAGTGGAATGAGGCCCAATCCCAGCTGGAATCTGTTTGCCATGATGGGAATAACAGAAAGCAATGCAAAATCCAATCCATTTAGAAATAGTTTGTTTTGACACGGGCTTGCCCTGAGAGCACAAAGCAAAAGAAACCAATAACTGCTGAGATTGTCTGAACCCTTTAGTTCTGTCCAAATAATATCGCAACTGCCTGTGTACATCTAAAGTGTGCAAAATCTTTTCCCCTTTATTTTGGGGATTTGCATAAAAAGTAGGCAAATGAATAGTTTGGTTTAAAGCCACACTAGAAACCACTTTAGGCATAAAGGAAGGATTAGTACGTAAAGATACCCTGTCCTTATGAAAAATTAAGAAAGGCTCAACTGCCATAAGGGCCTGCAATTCAGAAACCCTTCTTGCAGAGGTAATGGCCAACAAAAAAGCAGTTTTCCATGACAAATATTTCAACTCAGCAGTAGCTGCAGGCTCAAAAGGTTGTAGAGTGAGTTTCTCCAACACAAAATTGAGATCCCAAGCAGGAGTAGGAGCTCTTCGTGGGGTCTTATATTCTTTGCCCCTCTAAGAAATTGCTTGAACAAAGGATGAGAAAACAATGGTGGGTCACAGTCATAGTGAGCTGAAATTGCTGCAGCATGAATCTTAATAGAAGAGAAGGACAAACCTTTGTCCAATAACTCAGTAAGATATTGAAGAGCCACACTTAAATCAGGCTCAGAAACATCCAAATCCTTAGCTGCACTCCAAAACAAAAATCTCTTCCATTTATCTGCGTACACTTTCCTTGTACTAGGCCTTCTAGCTTCCAAAATCACATTCAAAACTTGTTGTGGAAGTTGAGACCCTCTATGGTTTAAAACAGAATATGCCAGGCTGTGAGGTGAAGAGAGTGAAGTTTGACATTGAGCAGATGGCTGTCCTCCTGGGACAACAGATGTGGAATCAAAGGCAAAGGCCATGGAGGCTTCCGTACTAGACTTCTCAGTAATGGGTACCAGTGCTGTCGAGGCCAATCTGGAGCTATCAAAATCATCCTTGGCTTGTCCTGTCTGACCTTCAGAAGTACCTTTGGGAGGAGAGGCAGAGGTGGAAAGGCATACTCATGAAGATTTTTCCAACTGAAAGAAAGAGCATCCACTTTCCAAGCTGTGGGATGAAACCTCTTCGTGCAAAAGTTTGGCAGCTGGTGGTTTAGTGGAGAAGCAAAGAGATCTATGTCTGGAGTTCCCCAGGACACTGTCAATTTCTGAAATACATGAAGATCCAGTTTCCACTCGTGGGGATCCATGATTTGTCTGCTTAACACATCTGCTAAGGAGTTCTGTGCTCCCGGCAGAAACCTTGCCTGAAGACTTAGTTGTAAACTGAGAGCAGTCTCCCACAAAATCATTGCTTGCCTGCATAGAGGATAAGAATGTGTTCCCCCTTGCTTGTTGATGTACCACATGACAGTTGTGTTGTCTGTTAGAATCAACACCTGCCCTGGAAGAAGTAAATCCTTGAAAGCTATTAATGCAAACTGGACTGCTAACATCTCCTTCAAATTGATATGTAGATGCAGTAGTCTGACAGGCCACTTGTCTTGTATCCACTTTCCGTTTAGATGAGCTCCCCAAGCTTTGTCTGAGGCATCTGTTGTTAGAATCTGACTCGCCTCTGGCTGGGTCACAGAGAGTCCCTTGTTTAGGTGACATTCCTGAGCCCACCACAAAAATTCCTTTTGAATGCAAGGTATTATTTGAATGACAGTGTCCAGATCCTGGCAGTGCTGTGTCCATACATTTTGAGATACCATTGCAACTTCCTCATATGCAGTTTGGCATTGGGAAGCACCAGAATACAAGATGCCATGAACCCTAAGGCTTGAAGGACTGTCCTTGCAGTCAGCCCGGACTGAAGAGAAAGATGATGGAAGTAAAGGGAAAGATTCCTTTGTTTGTCCGGGGTTAGAAAGGCCATCTGGGATGCTGTATTCAGTCTTACACCCAGAAAGCACATGTCTTGAGAGGGTACTAGACTGGACTTTATTTCGTTCACAGAATACCCCAGGCATCTTAGCACTGCTATCACATATTCCAAATGACGAAGAAGCTCTTCCTGTCCTTGAGCCAGAATCAGGCAATCGTCCAAATAAGGATAGATTTGTATTCCTTTTAGCCTGAAGAAAGCTATCACTGGAGCCAGAACTTTCGTAAATACCCTGGGAGCAGTAGATAAGCCAAAGGGCAATGCAGAGAACGGATAGTGAGAAGTCCCAGTCCGAAAACGCAGATATTTCCTGCAACTTAGTCTGATAGGAACATGAAGGTAAGCCTCCTTGAGATCCAAAGTTACCATCCAGTGATCCTTGCCCAGCAGAGGTAAAAGTTGTTGTAACGTCAACATTTTGAATTTGGGAATGTCCAGATAAGTGTTGAGGATTTGGTCTCCACGTGTTCCCCTTTTTTGGTACAAGGAACAGGCGAGAATAAAATCCTAGGCCCCTTTCTGGCATAGGAACCGGCTGTATGGCCCCTATTTGGAGTAACAGAGAAATTTGCTTGTGAGCCTCTATTCTTTGTTGAGGAGGAATGTCTGGCATGCCTTTGAAAGGAGGCAAGGTATGGAAATAAAACCTGTAACCGTGATGTATGATATCCAACACCCATCTGTCTTGGGTAATCAAACACCAATTTTCTTTGAAAAGTGCCAACCTTCCTCCCAAAGGTGCTGCCAGGCGAGAAGGTTCTGGCAGCTGAAAAGGTAGGTCATTGGGTCTGTTTACAAAAGGACTGACCCCTGCCCTCACCCGAAGACTGTGCAGGAGAACCCCCAGTTCTAGGCCTGAAAGAGCCCTGACCTCTGCCCCTGCCACGTCTAGATCTACCCCTAGACTGGGAATCATAGGAAGGATACGTCCACCCCTTAGTAGGCCAATTTCTACTAAACTTTGGAGGCTGAACCTGCAAAAAATCTTTTACAGTCTGCATAGACTTAGCCTTGTCTTCCATTTTCTTTAAAACTGCCTCAACAGGAGAACCAAACAAGACATCCGATTGCAAAGGGGCATCCAAAATCCTAGTTTTAACATGGTCAGATAAATTTTGATCCCTCAGCCAGGCATGCCTGCGAAGAACTGACCCAGTGGCAGCCACCCTAGAGGAGGCCTGTACAGCATCAAAACCACATTGCAAAGAATGCTTACCCACCTGTTCAGAAACATGCACTAAATCCTGTAACTCTTTACAATCAATACCTTCCGCTAAAGCATCAACCTTAGATTTCAACTGTGAAAGGAGATAATTTTGATATTTTAACATGTGAAACTGGCAATTCAAAGCTCTCATGGCTAGAGTGGAAGAAGTATAAACTTTCTTTCCCCATCTATCCAAGGCCCTGGCCTCTTTATCTGCAGGAACCGGATTCTTGACAACAGAAGCCTTAACACCCTTAGGCCTCTGGCTAACAGTTTCAGGGTCTGCCCTAGGACTCTTAAAAAGACACTTATGAGCTTCAGGCACCCTGTAATACCTATCTGGTTTAACAGGAGCAGGAGGCAAAGAATCAGGATTAAGAGAAGCCTCTGCAAACACATCATCCACCACATTCAAAACAGGAGGTATAGCCAAAGGCCTATGCTGGGGTAAAAACAAAAACTCCCTAAGCCTTTTCCTGGAGTCAGAGAAGTCCTGACCTTCCCATTTAAAATGCTCTCTCGTGGAGTGAAGGGTCTCTGAAAAAGAAAAATCCTCAGGAGGAGAAGCAGAAGGAGTAGAATCATCAACATCAGAATCAGAATAGTGAGAATACTCCTGCAAGTCTTCAGCCGAAGACTCAGACACATCCGAAGCCTGCTCATAATCCCCCAACACTGGCTCCATCCTAGGCCTCTTATCAGGAGGGGGCATAGAGCTTCTAATTAAAGTAATTAAATCTTCTGCCATTTTAAGCATGTGCTTCTTGGGCACAGAACCTGAAGAACTAGGAGTGACACCCACAGTAGCTAAACTGGACCTGCCTCTAGGAGAAGCCTTGGAAGCAGAAAGAGAGGGCCTAGACACCTTAGGAAGGGAGGGGAGTAAAGTAATCTGAGAAGCCCCTATAGCCTGACCTGCCTCCTGGGAGGCCACATCCTGTAAAATCAAAGTTTCTCCCTGGGACTCCAGAGAGGCCTCCGTCGGAACCACCGGTTCCCCTGACGCCTCTAAAGAACCGGTGTCCGGTTCGGACGACTCCTCTAACCTAGGTTTAACTGCCTTGTCCTTGCGCTTCTTTGAGGAAGCCGGCGCCGGAGCATCCGACGGCATATTGTAATTGCACCGCTTCCCAAAGACCAACCTGGCACAATCCAATCTTCGCTTTATAGTGCGTTTATTAAACCTAGCACAAAAGCGACACCCAACAACGTCGTGCTCAGGTCCCAAACAAGGTATACACAAATTATGGTAGTCCCTATGCGGAATCTGTTTCCCACAAGAAATACAGTTATTCACTTTTTCTGACATCCGGTAAACCACTGAGGCAAGAAAAACCAAAATATTCCCCAACGGGGTACTTAACCAACTCTGACTTCGGTCTGAAACTCCGAATTCGAAAAATTTCAGAACGCCGAACGGCACTTGCAACACTGCTTCTGCATCGGACCATGCGGCAAAAAAGACTGAGGATATGACGTCGGTCATGCGCATTTGTACCCTGACGTTCTGATGTCAGTCAAATGCGCCTTGACCGACGTCAGCCTTATACTCTGATATTCGGGCCGACCGAGGGACAGCGGACTACCCAAGTGTTAGGACTGCAGCAATGTGAGATGAAGAACATCCAAGACTCACCCCTCCAAACACAGGAAACCAGTCTGGTGGACACCGGCCATAAATAAGCTATACAACAGAAGGAGGAAACTATTACATGATACGGCAAAATCCCAAAAAGGGAAGGCATCCCTGATCAGTATTAGCAAGAAACTTCGCTCAATCATAAAATCATTGAAGGCTAACTTCGAAAGAAAAAATCGCCAAAGACTCTAAAGATAATCACAAGGCGTTCTTTAGCTATGTCAAGAATCTGGGTGGCAACTCTCAGATCTGCTCTGAGCTGGTGCAAAATGGCACAAAATACACCAAACCCACTGACACTGCCAACATCCTGGTGGACAGGTTCAGTGCAAACTTCCCCCCAAAAGGGCCTGTGTCTATCCCAGAAGAATTCAGTCCCCCAGTCATCACAGACACACAGGTGAAAGCAGCCCTTTCCAAAGTAAAAAACATAGCATCAATGGGACCGGATGGTATCCCGGGCTGCATCTTACACGAGCTCCAAAAAGAACTAAACCCTCACATAAACTCACTGTTCCAACTCTGGCTTACCACAGGTTATGTACCCAAAGAATGGCATACAGCAACAGTAATCCTGCTCCACAAAGGTGGAGCCACAATGGACCCCAGGAACTATCACTCCATAAGCCTGACTAGCCTGGTCTGCAAGGCTATGGAGTGCATCATCATGGATCTCATAAACAAAGACATTGGGAGCCTCCACACACTAGACCCTACCCAATTCGGCTTTGTTAAAGGCAGATCTTGCCTCCTAAATCTAGTTGACTTTTTGAAATAGCTACCAAAGCCATAGATGAGGGAAAGGTAGTTCACACAGCCTACGTGGACCTCTCAAAGGCCTTCGACACAATATCCCACTCTGCCATCATAAAGAAGCTTACCAGCTTAAATATCAACCCATATGTCACAAGATGGGTTACAAACTGGCTCAAGGATAGAACTCACATGGTCTGAGTTGCGGGTGCCATGTTTGACTCTAAACCGGTTACAAGTGGGGTCCCAAAGGGCTCAGTCCTGGGACCCCTCTTGTTTGGTATATACTTCTCCGAGGTACAGGCAAGCTCGGGAGGACTGCGGCTGACCAAATTCGCAAATGATTGCAAGCTGGGAGCCATAATCGACTCTCCGGCCGACACAAGCATCCTCCAGAAGGGTCTTACAGAGACGGATACCTGGTGTCAAAACCATGGCCTTAAGCTAAGTGCATAGTCAACCCCTTTGGAAAAAACAAAGTGTCCACAAACTACCACATAGGAGGTAATCCACCAAGTACGGAAGAATTAGAGATCTGGGGACCCAAGTAGATAGTAATGTCTCCTTTGACAATCACATTGCCAAAGTGGTTAGAAAAACCTTCTATATAGCTCACCTAATCACAAAAGGGCTCACATCTAGATCAAGAGAGGTCATTTTGCCCCTCTACTCATCGCTCATCAGGCCCTTAATTGAGTACAATGCCCCATTTGGGATGTATCTTACCTGACACCTGCAACAGCTAGAGAGACCTCAAAAGTACCTCACCAAGAGGATAGTGGGCCTCAAACAGATGCCCTATGCTACTCTACTAAAGAAACTCCAGCTCTACTCAGTTGCTTACCGCCTACTCAGAGGCGATCTCTGCCTGACATACAAGGCCATGTCTAACCCAGAATTGATGCACATGCTCCACCTCAAGAAAGCCAAATCCATTAGAGCTACACGCTCCATGGATTTAAACCTCAGCACAACATAAACAGGACATGCTGGAGGGATAAGATTCATATCCCAGAGGCTTCCCTCGCTTTGGAATAGAATCCTGGTTCATGTTAGGCAGAGCCCCTCGCTGACCCTCCAACAGAAATCTTGATGAGTGGATGGGAAATCGTAAATTTACTCTTGGGATCACTTCTATTGCCCTGCTGGACAGAGGCTTGGGAATCTAGTCTAAAAGGGTGGCAAAAGCCAACACATTCTGGCTAGGCTTATAAATGCCCTAGGGCAGATAGCCTAGTACCTACTGATGAACCTATGAATATTGGTTTGTATTTTTTATAAAGCTTTAGATTATTTTAAATGCAATATAGTTTGTTAATGTCTTAACATTTTAATGTTCATGAAATCTAGGTATAATGTGTTCCAGGTTTAAAAAGGAAAAGGTTTTAAGCAAGGTTTTATGTGTATGATAACTTCAGTGTTTGTTCTATGAATAATTAATGAATGTATAAAAACTATACCATTTTGGGAGAGGGATGTCTGAAGAAGTCTAAGCATTATTTTAGACGAAAGCGCTAAGATTAAAGTATTGAGAAGATTACAGCTACTTAGTTTTTTGTGTTTAATGTGCACAATTAAATGATAGACTATTTATCTTGGTCTACATCAGTTAATTTATGCCTACTTTTACTGTTCAAGTCTGATATCTTTATGACAGGAGGAGATTATGTGGACACCTTTTTTGGTTTAATGTTCTTTTCCAGCTACAATCTGACAATCATACTGCAGATGCAGTGTTTTTTGTCCATCTTTGATCTGATGATCACAATGCACACTCTTTACTGACCATAGTCGCATAAACACACATGCAGACAGCTACTATCCCTATTGTATTGATTTCATCTTTAGTTAAAGAAAGCCTGGAGAAGATGAGTTCAAGTTTTACATTTGCGTAGACTTAAAACTACTCTCATACAATGCAAACATCTTATTCTGCTCGATTCCAAGGATTTTCCATTATATCAGATGTTTTATTATCTACCAACACATCTTTTGCAACTCTAACATCTCTGTGCATTAACATTCGTACAAACACATTCTTATTGCTGGCTGATGCATTTCTGTACTGGATTTTTACAGCAAGATTACTACTTTAAGTCAGTTGTGTTAAATTGGTTTAAGGCAACTCTCCCCAGTCATTCCTTAACCGTATACCTACAATTATGGGTCTTGTCTAGGCAGGGACTTATAAACAGCATTCTGTTTTTTCACGGTTTGAGGGTTCTAAAAAATACACTCAGGTGCCAGTCACTGGAAACAAACCAACTTTAAATGGTGCTTCTGGCACCTCAGCAAACAGCCTCAAGGAATAACATAAGCTATCAGCCATTCCTATTTTATGTCAAACTGCTCCAATTAAACAATCTGGGATGTATTAGAAACAGGAATTTGGACAGCCCAGTAGCTGGACAATTTATTAATGCACATGGGGGTTCTGATGTTAGTTTCTTCTTTAGTGTGTTGGATACACCTTTTCTTGAGAGGGGTGGGGATTTTTTTTGTTAGTTTGTTAAAAATGGAAAGCAGTTTCATTTTAAATTACAACACTTTAAAACCTAAAGCTGTGAATCTGGGTGTGAATTTAAATGTATAAGTTATAATATTGTATATGTGATGTTTTGCTACTTATTGTATATGGAAAAATATTTTACCCTTTTTATGGTATGTTTGTTTAAGCAGGCTCTTGTAGTAGATTATTGGGTGATGAGATGATTGCTTAATTGGAGCAATTTGACGTAAAGTGGAAATGGCTGGTGGCTTGTGCTACTCTTTGAAGTCTGTTTGCCGAGGTACCAGAAGCACCATTAAAAGTTGGAGTTTATTTCCAGTGACTGCCTCCTGAGTGTATTTTTTTGGGATATTTTGTGTTGCTGTGTGTTTGGATTTGCAGGGTTCAAACAAGAAACCACTTTGATATGAACAACTATGGTCCTGAATATGCATGTGGCATGAATTTGTTAAGGTCACTTTTTAGAAAATCACTCTGACAGGCTGAATTAACTCAAGATTAGGGTAATTCAGCACCGTGGGTTAAAACTATGAGTCAAAAGGCCACCCCTGTGTCTCCCTATGCTAAACACACAGACTGGCCATGGGATTTGTGTTCAGCCACCTCTAATAAAGGGCACTGTATACTGGTAAGAGGTCTGTCTGCAACAATACAAGTATAATTTCTGACTTGTGAGAGTGCCTTTGAATTTATAAAAGATTTAGTTTGTTTGTTTATTTGAATTTGTTTAATGTGGTGGAGTACTGATCAAGTCTGTCCAATTTCAGTCGGTGCAACTTCACTCTGTGATTGGTAGGGCGGTCTCAGCAAGAGCCTTAATATTCAGTGTCAGATGGCTGCCAGTCCAGCCAATTATAAGGGTTACTCTTTGGACTTGATTTTCCAACTAGCCACTCCCTTAGTCTGATCTTCATGTAGTCTACTTCATCTTGGAACTCTCTTCTATGGGGCACTTGATCCTTAGCTGGTAAATCAAAGGAATACGAGTGGTGTAACATGCAGTGACCCAATTCCTGTGATTGACCACCTCCCTCTAGAATATAGTACACAAGATCTTAAGCAATTGGATGTCTTGACTAGTCTGTTCTATATCCTGTGTACCCCCAACACACACACACACACACACCTCTACTGTCATGCATTAGCCCTGGTATCAGCAACAGCTTTGAAGTCTGAAGAAGGAATTTACTGGCACTGGAGATGAAGCAGCCTTGAAGGCAATCTTACCATGGAAGAATACTACTTTGTTTACCAGTCCAAGAACTCCCGTTAGGATACAGAATACCAGACTCTAGTCATAGGGACTCCATTGTTAGGCTGGTAATATTGAAATAAGGAACGGCTGTCAAACTAACAGGTTCATAGTTAATAGCATCTCATCCAAAGCAGGGCACACTCAGGAATGCAGCACTCCCCCAACCCCAGTTAACATACATGGCAATATCGGCAGTCCAACTACATAGTATGGGAGTAGAACCCACAGCATTCTACATCAAAAGCAAGTATACTACCTATTGTGCTACTAACACTGCTTTCAAACTGTATAGCACAAACACTGATGGCCATTTGCAAAAATATAACATTTGCGCACTGAAAAAAGATTTAGCATGAGCATTGGCAAACTTTTCTTCCCTTGAAACTCTCAATTCCTTGAAAAATGCACTGAAACGCTTAGGTAGTCTGGTAGTTTGTGCAGAAAATTCAGGCTCTTGTTTCCTGTACCCAAGGCACAGGGTTTGAGCCTGAGCAAGTTAATTACCTCACCTGCCTTTCCTAACTAGGGCATTACACGCACCTTACAGAAAGGCATAATGTGTCATTATGTTCCTAGAACACTCGCGCAGAAGAGAGAAAAAGGAAGCAGCAGCAACATCACACTGCTTCTCAGGAATGTAGACATGCATGCTTCGACGCAAGCACAAAAGCAGAGAGTGTTGCATTCTTAAAGAAGATGCATCTTTTTTTTTTTTTTTTTAATTAAAAGTTAAATTTTGAGGCATCCCTCCCAGTCAACAGGCTCCAAGCAAATGCCTAGGTCGCCTAATGCTGTTGTATCTGGCTGTGCCTGGTTGTCTCCTGAAAACCTAAAACATGGCCTATCAGGACCACTTGAGGCACTCTTGAAAGACAAGCTTGGAAAATACTATGTTCCAAGTGAATGGAAGACTCCAACAGTCATCCCCCCTTCACAAAAGCAGACCATCAACTGTCCCAGGGATCTACAGACCTATCAGTCTAACAAGAATAATATACAAAGCCATGGAACAAATTATCATGGAAATGATAAACAAGGACATTGGCAACCTACAGACACTGGACTTATCCCAATTTGGCTTTAAGGGAAGGTCATGCCTACTTAGACTGGTTGACTTCTTTGCGTGGGTCACCAAGGCAATGGATGAGGTTAAAACAATGCATATTGCATATCTTGCCCTGGCTAAGGCATGTGATGCAATACCCCACTCAGGCTTTGTTGACAAGCTCTCTAAGATGACCACAAATCCCCAAATAACTCACTGGATTGCCTGCTGGCTCACAGACAAGACCCAAGAAGACAAGATCAGCGAGATCACTTCCACTAAGAGTCTAGTCATCAGTGGAATACTCCAAGGCTCCATGCTGGTCCCAGTCCATCATAAGTCAAGACTAATATTCAAGGCCTCTGACTCGCACAGTTTGCAGATGACTGCAAAGTGGGATGTATTACAGATTCCCCCCAAGACACCAACATCTTTCAAGTGGGTTTAACACAGAAAATTAATGGTGCCAAAACCAAGGTCTAAAACTTAATGCCAAACAATAAAATGTTATGTCTTACCATAACTTGGTATCTGTGTTGTCTCTTCACTCCTCCTCTGACTCAGCCACATTCCTCAGACTTGGATCAGACTCTTGAGCTCATCCCTCTTACCCACAGTGCACCACTTGAGCTCATCCATCTTACCCACAGTGCACCACAACCACCCAAGCACCTCAGATGAATATTGGTGTCAGCAAACTCAAACACTCAGACAGCACAGGAACACCTGATGAGGCTCAGACACAGGACCTATGTTGTCCCTTCATGTTCCATGATCCTCTAGAAGAAAGAAGCGGGATGGTTGGGTGGGAAAGTGAGGAGGAATGAAGACAGATGACAGATTCCAAGTTATGGTAAAATATAACATTTTAATCTGTTGTCTTCTTCACTCCTCCTCACAATAGGGTCAGAGGCCAAGATACAGAATTTCTGGGTGTCCCACATGGAAGAGTATAACGGAGCACTGTCGAGCCAAAGGAAGCCCTGCTCCTAGAAACTATATCTAACTTGCAATGGGTTACAAAGGTATGACTGCTGGACCATGTTGCTGCTGCACAATCATCAATGAAAGATCTAGATAACAATGCAGAAGTAGCCATAGCCCTAGTGGAATGTGCCCTGGGAGGACGAGGTAGTTCTAGACCTTTTTGTAAGTAAATGAAGGAAATGCAGCTAGTTATCCATCTAGCTAAGATAATCTTAGAAACCGCTTGACCATCTTTGTTAGCCAAGAAGGCTATGAACAATTGGTCAGACTTCCCGTGCTGCTTAGTCCTCTGCAGACAGAAATATAGAGGTCTATGAACGTTGAAAACGTGTAACACACATTCCCCTTGGTTACAAAAATCTTGGGGAAAAATACTGGTAAATGAATGGACTGACTGATGTTTTCCGTGGCTACTTTAGGCATAAAGGAAGGGATGGTATGTAAATAAACACTATCCTTATGAAAAATTATGTAAGGAGGTTTTGAGGACAAGGCTTGCAGCTCATAAATTTTCTTGGCCAAAGTTATAGCTACTAAAAACACTGTCTTCTATGACAAAAATTTCATATCGCAAGTGGCAGCTGGTTCAAAGGGTCTGAGTAAAAGCCTGCAGCACAACAGTGAGATCCCAAGTGGGGAAAGGTCTTTAATAAGAGGCCTTAAGAGAAAAATGCCTTTCATAAATGATTTGCATAATCTAAAAGGAAAAGAGAACAAGGTTGACTAGCAGCATGAAAATTAGAAACAGCGGCTAACCGAAGCTTGATGGTAGAAAAGCTAGCTCCTTCTTCAAATAAGATACTAAAGAAGAGTAAAATATCCAATACGGGTCTATATCATAAGAGCGAAAGCTCAAAAAAATGAACGCTCAAACATCGAAAAAGTACAAACATCGAAAGTTATATTATGGGGGGCTGCGCCAGTGAGCAAAGGGCAAATATTCCTATCCTCACTGTACTGCAACCCCAGAAAAAATGTTTCGACGTCTGGCATTTTCGATCATAAGAGCGTTCGTTCTTTTGAACTTTCACTCTTATGATATAGACCCATCCAATACTGGTGCCAAGAAGGGGTTGATATCTCGGTTTGTAGCCCAAATGCCAAAATGTTTCCATGTACTGGAGTAGACTTTCTTAGTAGAAGTCTTCTGCGAGGCTAGAAGAATTTTTCGAACCGAGGAAGTGAGCCTGGACTGCCTAGTTAGAGTTAGAAGTGGAGAAACCAAACGGTCAGTTTGAGGACGCAAAGATTCTAATGATGCATCCCTAACGGATGAGCGAGGAAGCCCCGCCTTGGCTCCAGAATCCATGGAGGATACTTCAGATGAGACCAAAGAAAGGGGAACCAGACCTGACAAGGCCAAAAAGGGGCAATGAGGATGACTAAACTCTTCAGCCTGCTTGCCTTTTCAAGAACCGTCGCGATCAGCGGGAGAGGAGGGAAAGCACACAGGAGACTCAGGGGCCAATCGTGGACCAGTGCATTCCTCAGGGACTCCCTCACAGGGGGGGGGGGGGATCAGAGCAAACAATTTTCTGCATTTGTTGTTGAGGGGAGAGGCAAAAGGGTCACAGTATGGTTGACCTCAACGACTAAAGATCACGTTTGCCACTGACTGATTGAGGGACCACTCCTTTGGAACCAGGATTGATCTGCTGAGTCTGTCTGCCAAGTTGTTGGTTTTCCCCAGAATGTGTGTTGCAACTAGAAGGTGGTCTGAAGATATTGCCCATTCCCAAACCCTCATGGCCTCCCTACGCAAAGGGTATGAATGGGTTCCATCCTGCTTGTTGATGTACCAGACAACAGACATGTTGTCATCATAAACTGCAGAAGTCCCCAAGGGGAGAACTTCCTGAAAGGCTTGCAATGTTAGGAGAACTGCCCACATCTCTACGACACTGATATGCAACTTAGTCTCAATAGGGGAATATGTGCTTGGACAATCTTCCCACTGTAAAGCCCCCCCACCCAAACTGGGAGGGGTCTGTGGTCACAGTGGCCATGGTGGGGTTGGTTAGGGAGGGCCTTCCTAGAAGGAGATTGTCCGACTGAATCCACCAACTAAGAAGACACTTGCAAATCGGTGTTAATCTGATGGGAAAGGAAAGTCTGTAATAAAGAATGGACCACTGCATCGCCAAAGTTCACTGGAGAACCCTCATGAAGAACCTTGCCAGAGGGACTAACTGGATTGATGCTGACATGGATCCTATGGCTTGTAGGACCAACAGTGCAAGGGGGCCTGGTGGGAAAACTACTCCTGGACTTGATTTCTCAGTGTTGTTTTGCAATACAAGGTGAGAGAAGCTACCTGATCCCTCATATTTAGCTGTGTCCCTATGAATTCCAGGTTCTGCACAGGACTGAGACTGGACTTGAAGTTTATCGTGATGCCCAGGGAGTGTGAAAGTTGGATTAAGTCATCTCTGGCCTAGGTGAGCTGATGCCTCGTGGTAGTAGTAAGGAGCCAATCGTCTAGGTATGGAAACATCCAGAATCCTTTAAGCCTCATTGTGAGCTGCTACCACTGCCATGCATTTGGTAAACACCCGTAGGGCTGTGGTGAGCCCAAAGGGCAGTGCCCTGAGCTGGAAATGATTGGCTCCCAGCCGAAGGCACAGGTATCTCCTGGAGTGCCTATTTTTATGTGATAGTACACATCCTTGAGATCTACTGAGCATATCCAGTCGTCCTTGTGCAACAATGGCAGAATGAACTGCACCGTAACCATTCGTAACCTCAACTTCTTTACATACTTGTTTAACTTGCTTAGATCCAGAATGGGTCTTAAGTCCCCAGTCTTTTTCAGCACCAAAAAGAAGCAGGAGTAGGTTCCGAATCCTCTTTGTTCAGTTTGAACCTCTTGGATGACATTTTTGCAGTAGTTATTGAATCTCCTGTGCTGCCTGCTCCCTCTGACTACGTGGCATATCGGGGAGGTTCTTGGAACTTGGAGGAAGAAGTGAAAAGGGAATGTAGTAGCCTCTGGATATTATGCTTAGCATCCAGGGGTTTTGAGTCAAGTGAGTACAGGCTTCTGAGTGCAAAGCTAGTCAACCCCAGACTGCCTCCAGAGACAGACAGTCTGGCAGCGTTTAAGGAGCACTGATAGGGCTTGTTGGAAAAGGTCCCCTAAAGTCCTGGTTTGTGGGCCCCCTCTGCCTCTAGGGTGGCACCTACCAGCAAACCCTTCCTCTGCCTCTAAAGGGTTACCTGCGTAGATCCTGGAAGGCCTCTTGGGATTTATGAAAACTACATTTTCTTGCCTCTGCATTGGTTCCTGGAGAAGGACCGCTGGGGAATAGAATAGAAAATTTGATTCCTATAGCAGAAAGGGTCTTCCTGTCCCTCTCGCTGTGGTCGAGAATATCTCGAACTGATGGCCCAAACAGAGAAGAGCCATTGTAGAGGGCATTCATAAAGGATGCCTTAAAGAGCTCCACAAAATCTCACAGCCTCATCTAGGCATATCTCCTTAGAGAGAGGCCTGAACCAGCCGCTCGTGAGGTACCTTTCTTGTTGCATGGGAGATTAACCTCATTAAGGAGTTGGAGACTGAAGATAGAGTGGTCAGCTTGGAAGAAATTTTCTTAAATTCCTCCACAGGCGTGGACTCGGAGATACTTAAAGTTCCTTGATCACGTCCCTCTGTAGCCAAGTAAAATGGGCCAGGAGTTTAACAACCTCAGCACCAAAGATGTAAATGAGTTTTTCTATCTTGTCCAACGCTCTAGACACCTTGTTAGGTAGATGGACATTGGCGGTCTTCTGCCAGCTCTTTCTTCATGCTTAATGCTTCCAGTCTGCCAGAGGAACCAAGAACCTATCACAACATTTAGGGCTGGGCTCGATAGTGTCCAGTTCCTTCCATGCCTGCCAGAACACCAAATCAACGAGGTCATCCCCCCAGGGGAGTCACCCAGCTTGCAGACGGGCCCGCGCCAAACACCTCCAAACACACTGACTCCTCAGAAAGAGGAGGTTGGACAGACCACCTACCTTTCTGTTTCAGGATTTCTAGAATATCCCCGAAAGAAACATCCTCATGTGGGGATTGGGGGGGGGGGTATCCTTCCCCCACCATCAAAGTCAGTGCCTTCAGTTACGGACTCCAAAGGGAGTCAGTGTGTCTCCTTTTGCACATCATCTCCTGGGGGACTTCCTCAGAGGGGTACTCTGGGGAAGTGTAGGAAGATCGGGATTCCTCCTGGGCAGGGAGATCTTGGAGACTGCTTGGGATGGGTTGACTCATGGCAGGACAAAAGGGCTCAAGGTCCTGACCCAATGGGGGTACAGGGGTGAATTGCGTGCCTGTGGTGAAGGATCTCCCACCCAGGAGAAAACCCTCTCCACTATCTGCAAACCTGATGGGCCCAGTGAGATCCTGTCCATCTCCGCCAAAGCCACAGAGGGAAGACAGCTACATCTCACACTGGATTTGTGGCCTCCAGAAGGGATTGAACCTGAGCTGTCAAGTGCTGAGGTGCCTAGAAGAGGAGATAGCTCAGACAAAGACGGAGCCAACCCAGTCCCCACTGACCCAGCACCAATGCCACGGTTCTGAGACTCGCTCTGCTCCGAGAGGATCACACCAGGGCTAATCAAAGGTAATACTGGTGTCGAGGAAGGTAGCTTCCCCTGTACTGATCCTGACATGCAGGGGAGTCCCAAACCTTGCAACTCTGAAACCAAAGGCTGGATCAGAGGAGTCCTGATGGTATGGCCATGGTAGCTCATAGATCCGACAGGGGATGGAGCCGAGACTACCCCCATTTGGATTTGGGTCTTGAGGAATGTCATCATCCTGTCTATATCGACCTCAGACCAGCTTCCAGAAGATCTGTACAAAGCTGATGAGGGGGGTCGGGAGTGCTTCAATTTTACTGAAAACACTGGGGATTTGGATGAAGCTCTTGGATCCCAGGACACTGGATCCGATACCAGAGACAACAATGGAGAAGGAGGCAAAAGTGAAATTACTTCCCTTGGACCTGAGGATGCTAGCAGATCTGAAGGGGTAGGCATCTTCTTCAGATCCAAGGTGGTCAGATCCAAAGTTTTCTTTGACTTAGCTCTAGGCTCTAGAGGGTCTCTTGAAGAGACAGGGAGAGACCTCATTTTTGCCTCTTTAGTGGAAGAGAATGAAGTGGAAGCAAGGAAGGGCTTCGAGCCTCCAGGGCCAATGAAAGAAGAAGAACCCCAGAATCAGTTTGTTCAATCTATCTGTGTTCAAGGATTAAAGGAGGCACAAACAGAACACTTTGCTTTTAAACAAAATACATACTCCTTGTGGGCATCCTGGTTGGAGATTTTGTGCCCGCAAGAAGTGCAACGTTGTTTGTCCGACAGCATACGGACAGAGTCTGCAAAAACTAATGGATAGTTAAGGTATAAATTACTTAAAAAAAAACTAAGACTAACATTACAGATAAATGTTATCAAAAAGCTTTAACTGTAACTTTAAGCTGTCGACTACAATTTTAACTTTAACAAATCTAACTCAACTCTTTTTTTTTTTTGTACAGCTAGAGGAAGAAGGACAGAGTTTCATGCATGCACACACACACACACACACACACACACACACACACACACACACACAGAAAAGATAGAAGAGAGAGGACTTACAAATACAACAACAATTTAATTTCCCCGAAAGATAATATGGTCGGGAGTGCAGACCCGCATCTGGACACTGAAGTGGCAAATGAGATCTGAGGTGCTTGGGTGATGTGGTGTCTTGTGGGTTAGAGGGAGGAGCTCGAGAGATGGATCCAAGTCTGATGAATAAGGCAGAGCAAGATCAGAAGGTCTGATCAGAGACCCTATCGTGAGGAGGAATAAAGAAGACAACGTCAGATATGCTTTATAATGTCCTTTGGGAAACTGTCAACGCAACTTAATTATTCCATCAATAAAATGTCCTTAAGAGTTGACCCAGCAGTAAGGGATCTGGGAACACATGCAGACAGCAAACTGGCCTTTGACCAACACATACCCAAGATAAGAAAATCATTCTATGTTGCCCTACTTGTAGGCACCAGTATGTTATCCAGGTCCAAGGAAGTTACAGTACCACTCTTCTTGGCCATTATCACACCCCATTATTGAATACAATGCCCCCTCACAGATTTCATAGATTGTTATTAGGCTAACAACTCAGGTGGCATTTCTAAGCCTAGCCAAGGTTTCCCAAAAGAATAATGATGTCCTTTATCCAAAGAGGACAGGGCCAGGCACTTGCACACTACCTCTGTCCACAAGGGACATGGGTGCCAAGCCCAGTATAAATTTCCTATTCCCCATCCACTGGTCTAGGTTGCACTTAAATTGGGTAATGGACAAACTCACCTTCACAAGGATGGGAAGACTGCTCCACAGGAAGGGCATGTATCTAACTAGACACTTGCACCAGTTGGAACTCCCACAAAGATTTCTTGCCAAGAGAATTCAAGGCATGAATACCCTGTCCTACACTGACTCTAAAAGCTCCTTATGTGCATTCAGTCTCCTACAGGCTGCTGAGAAGTAATATTTGCCTAGCTTTTAAGGGCTTTCTCAGACAAAGCCCTGATGGATCTTGTTGCAAGTGCGCAAAATAGACAGCACCAGAAAAAACACTACATCCAGGGATCTGAACTTCACTTGTGCCATAAACAGAATGTGTTGTAGAGGCAGACATGTGTCCCAAAGAATCCCTGCACTGTGTGATAGTCTCCCATCCATGTAAAACAGAGTTCATCCCTGACCCTATTCAAATGAAACCTTGACAACTGGATGGGAAATATTAAATATACTCTGGGCTGGTCTATCCTAACACCTCCCCTACAAATCCTTTGCTACCACCTTACTAACATGCCAACGATACTCGGGACCCAAATGGTTTGGGGTGTGTGGCTAGGCTTGTAAGGGCCCTAACAGTCGTTAGCCTTGTAACAACTTGTGAATACATAGAGCCCTTTTAAGAAATGCCATATTGACAAAACCTTCTAACACAGCAAAATCCAACCAAGGAAATCTAAAGATGTTATTGCTGAATTTCAGGAGTCTAAACAAGAAGCTTCACTCCCTCCAAACTCTCCTCACCTTGGAGAATGTGGACATCTGTGCTGTTACCAAAACACAGTTTAAAAACCAGAGAGTACTGCAGCAGTGCAAGGTTTTAGGGATTTTCACACATTTAGACCAGCAACTGCACAGACAGGGACTAGAGGTGAAAGTGTCTATCTACATCATTAACAAGCATATTAGTAGGATTTTAAACAGATTTTCCTAACTTGATGTTGCTTGTGTGTCTAGTTAGTTTACTGTTGCACTGGTTCTTCGCTTTTGTGTTAGCTCCATACTTCTTGGAGGGATGGCTTCACCTAGACATTGTGAAAGCATTAATACCGGACGGCACAATGTCAGGGCACGTCTATGGGCTAGGCTTGTAAAGAATCCAGGGCCATTAGCCTTGTACACATCTATAAACCTATTAATTCAATTGAAGATG
This sequence comes from Protopterus annectens, assembly GCF_019279795.1. Classification (NCBI taxonomy): domain Eukaryota; kingdom Metazoa; phylum Chordata; order Ceratodontiformes; family Protopteridae; genus Protopterus; species Protopterus annectens. Next base: position 720,788,549 of record NC_056732.1, read on the forward strand.
TTTACTAGGAATTTAAATTTTAAAATATTTTTTTTTCAGACAAAACCCAAATTTCTTCTTCTATGAGCTTGACTAGGAAAGTGTATTTATACCACCAGTGAACCCCTGGATTGCAGTTTTTGAAATGGCTTGTGGGGATCAGTTTCAAAAATTTTCCATACAAAAGGTTCGTAAGTTAAGAAATTTAACATCAAGTGAAAGGCAATGTTTAACTGAGCTTGCTAGAAATCAAAACAAATGGATTATGAAGCATGACAAGGGTATAGGGGTTGTCATCATGGAGAGTATGCATTACTTGAGTAAAATGTTTCAACTATTTTCAGATGAGAATAATATTAGGAGCGTATTGAGGAATTAAATTACTACAGCCTACAACAAAGCTTAACTTCTTCCTCAATGATAGTCTATCAAGGTATTATGAATTTTGAGACCTTTCAATTTTTTAAAGTATCCAGACCTGTTCCATCAATGTTTGGGATTCCAAAAATCCACAAATGCCAGTGAGACCCCACCCAAGACAAACTGTGGCAGCCAGTAAGTTTAAAACTGAACCACTGGCAAAATTGATAGATTTGAAGGGCAAAGGACTGTTTGGGGCTAAGCCACAGATTTTGAAGGACTCTTGGCATTTACTTGAAAATTTAAACACCTTGGTGTATGATAAAAGTGTATTATTTATTACTGTCAATATTGTCAATTTATGGTAATTCCTCATTCTATAAGACTTGATTGGTTCAGAATATTTTTATGTGCTCAGAACGTTTTTGCCAACAATGAATTCCTGATGCCTGAGACCCTGCTAGAATTCGTTTTGACCAATAATGATATATCCTTTGAGGGTGAATATTTTCACCAAGTTTCTGGAATGGAAATGGGGGCTGCATGTGTCCTGATGTATGGCAATTTGATGTTAGCTGTGTGGGAAGAGTTACAAGTGTCTACATTGGAATTTACTTCCCACATTTATGCCTATTACAGATATCAGGATAATGTAGTAATTTTGTAGAATGAAATGGGAAGAGTTTCTTGCTAAATGGGAGGAATTCACCAATTTTCTTAGATTCACTTCCCAAACAAATTGGTCTAGGATTAATTTGGATGTTATGATAGCACAGGATACCCGTGGTAAAAGATACACCTCTGTTATGTTTCATACAGAGACATTTTCCAACTCCTATTTGCAGTTCACTAATTGTCACCCCCACCACCAAAAGCGGGGAATAATGAAAGGTCAGATGGTATGTCTATCTAGACTGACCACGGATGACATCGTTTTTGAATTGTATCCTTTACTTTTAGACAGGGGGTATCCGAGTGGTTTATTGCACGACATCAAGGATGACATTTTGAAACAGCATCACTTCGAGTTTGCATCCATTCTCAACAGAAGAGATGATGGGGAGGGCCAGGGATTTTGAACACCCCTAGACAATCTGTGTACCAAGGCTGCGGTACAAAACACATGTACTAATTTCCCTGTAAATGGGTCCTTCATAATTCTACATAGTTGTGATGTGCACAGATACGGTGAAATCTTTAAAGAAAAACTGAAGTTTAGTTTTCAATGGAGATGTGAAATTAATTTTAGGTGACCACCCAGTTATTGTATTTAGTAGAGGGAAAACTGAGAGGGATTTTTTTTGGAAAGTAACATATAAACAATTTACTAAATAGAGGTAACAACCTTGTATTTACTTGTGGATACTGTAAATATTGTAGATGTATACATAGACCTTACACAGTAGTGAATGGGGTATGACAGGACCCTCAAGACCTTGTAGTTTTTTTTGTGACACCTCTTGGGTGATTTACCTTGCAGACTGCAAGGTATGCAATGCATTTTATGTTGGCAAAACCAACAGAAAATTAAAGCACAGGGTTAGAGAGCACCTGTATGACATAAAAAAGAATAAGTTAACAAATGATTTGAATGGACATCGGGCGTATGTTTGTTTTAAGACATCTGAGGTTTTTGTGTGATTGATAGGACAGTTAGGGTTGACACAGGGGAAGATTTAGATGTGTTGCTTGAATTCAAAGAATTGACCTAGCAGTTGATATCGAATGCCATGGTTCAGGTCTTGATAATAACGTTTCGATTATGAGTGTTTTGAAAATGAAACCTAACACTAAGAAACTGCATTTTAGATTACTTGGTTTGTATTTTTCAAAATATTGTTTTTAATAATTAGCATCACAGAGCTAGTATTTAGTTAGCTTGGCTCAATAGAGGTCAGAGCGCCATAACAATATTATCTCATTTTTAATATTGTTTTGAATACGAGTCGGTTGATATATGAAGTTTTCATAGAGTAAATGTTTTTAGTAATTTTAATTGATTACAATAACTTATTTACATAGATACTCATTGATTTTGATCATGTTTAGGATAGTATTCTAGCTACTCCATTAATTATTCATGAGGAGGTGTTGTGATTGGTTTATGTATTTAAACTTATGTGTTACGAATGTTATTAACTCTGATGAAGTCCCTCTTATTTTGGACTAAACTACTAAGTTAGTAACATTGGTTTATAAAGTTGTATTTATTAAAGCAGAGTGGATTAACCTAACTTGATGTTTATTGTGTGACTAGTGACCAACTATCCCTCTATAAACTGGAAATCCTACACATCTCAAATTTGTAGGGCAGAGATTCCTAGACTTTGGAAACACAAACATCCTGGACCAGTTACTGCATACACCTACTAGAGGTACAAACATATTGGACCTGGTACTCACAAATATGGGAGAATGCTGCACCCCACCCTACTCCAGTGTTATTTCCTCTTGGTGCACAAAGCAGTCTCCTTCAAAATTAGAATCAATTTTGTAATCCCCTGTATCAGTTAGAAACTACTCCAAGGCAAACTACCTTTTATTAAGTAATAACCTGTTAAAATGTCAAGCCTCTCCATGTCCAGATAACACAGCAGCCTATGTGGAATTATTCATAGCTCTGTACAACTATATCAATGACCGCACAGAGGCTGCTGTGCCTACCAGAAGTAAGCCAAAAACTAACTCAAAAAATAAACCATCCTGTTGAAATCCAAAAATAAACAGGTTATACATCAAAAGGAAAAAAAGTAATTGCTAAAATTAGGAAGTATCACACCAAAAAAAGATATACACTCATCAAACTGAAAACTTAACTAAGAGGAAATTTGAAGGTAAAGATAGCATTCCAGGCCAGGGACAACCATAAGGCTTTTTTTTTTTTTTTTTTTAGCTATGTCCAAAATAAGCAGCTAACTCTTGTGCAGAACTGTTGGTAAATGGAGTCACATTCATGTACCCAGGAGATGTACCAAATCTTCTGGATGAAAAATTCATTTCCAGCTTTACCCTCTCTCACTCCAGCACCCAATCCAAGAAATAACATCTAACATAACCCCTCCAATTATCAGTAGGGAACAAGTCTTAGACACACTCTCTAAGGTCAAGAATACAGCATTTATGGGCCCCAACAAGATCCTGGGATGTCTCCTAAACAGCCTGAAGCATGACCTATCAGGGCCTACTGGAGTCACTATTTAACCATAGCCTCTGTACAGGCTTCATGCCATATGAACGTAAGACTGCAATGGTCATCTATCTGTCCAAGGGCGGATCATCAACAGATCATGGGCACTACACAGCCCCATTTGTCTGACTAGTCTCATATGCAAAGTCATGAAAAGAATTATCATGGAAATATTAACAATGACAAAGGAAACTTTCAGAGGCTGGGCCCAAACCATTTTGGTTTTGTAAAAAGCAGGTCATGCCTACTGAGCTGGTGAACTTCTTTGAAAAAGTCACCAAGCCAATGGATGATGGCAAACTGGTGCATACTGTCTACCTTGACCTAGCTAAGGCAGTGAACAATACCCCACTTGGTCACTGTAAGCAAACTCACAGAATTAGGCATAAACCCCTATAAAAATCACTGGACTGCCAGCTGGCTCACAGACAAAACCCAGCTAGGACTGGACAGACCACTGCCACAGAGGTCGGTCACCACTGGAGTCCCTCAAGGTTCTCTGCTGGGTCTACTCCTCTTTCACATCTATTTTTCAGAAGCCAAGACAAATATCAAGGGACTCTGGCTTACTAAGTTCGCAGAGGATTACAATGTAGGAAAGAGCAATCAGAGGCATCCCCCCCAACCAGGATACTAACATCTTACAGAAAGTCCTAACACAAACAAATAACTAGTACCAACAATGCAGCTTAAAACACAATGCCAAAAAATGCATAAAAGTAGATTTTGGGAAGCTGACCACCCAGGAAAACTACTTCATTGATAAAAGACCTCTAAAAGTAAACAGTAGTCAGGGGTATGGGACTTGTGTAGATAGTAACCTGGCTTTCTACCAACATGTGTCTAAGGTAATAAGGAAATCATTCTATGTCACTCAACTTATAAGTAAGGATATGGCATCTAGTCCAGGGAAGTCAGTGTGCTACTGTACTCAGCCCGTGTCAGAAACCTGTACCTGATCAGGCATATGCAACAACTGGAATATCCAAAGAGGTTCCTCACAAAAAAAAAAAATACAGGATGTAAACACAATGTCCTATGCAGATCACATCAAATCCCTATCTCCATACTCAGTTTCCTACAGACTGTTGAGAAGCAATTTATGCCTGGCATACATGCATCCTTGGATCTTGCTCTGACGGACCTTTTCGCATACCTGCAAAACTAACAGCACCAGAACTACTAGATCTAAGGATTTAAATTTTGCTTGTGACTTAAATAGGACATGTTGGAAGGACAGATATATATCAAAGAATAACAATTCTCTGAAATAGGCTTCCCATCCATGTGAAGCAGAGCCCTTCCCTAACCCTATTCAAGTACAACCTGAATAAGTGGATGGAAAATCAGAAATTCACCCCTGGTCTGAAACCTATGTCTGATGGACAGAAGCAGCAATTAAATCATGCCCTAACATGCACCTCTTAAAATAATCGCTAAGGCATAACAACTTGCGGGATACATTTGGGTTGCATGACTAGCCTTAGAAAGGCTCCAATGGTTGTTAACCTACCCCCATAATGCACAATCAGCCTAATCTGACCATCTGACTGGCTAAAAAGCAGTGGCAAAACAATTACCACTGCCAAAAGATCCATTTAATTAACCAGAAAAAAAAAAAGAGGGAAAAATAAAAAAAAACAGAACTTGCACCCATCAAGAGATGGGTGGTAAGTTCACAATATATTTTTAAATTATACATTTGCACTGCAGGACAACAAAAATCTCCCAGGCCTATTTTAATCTTTCTCACAGGCTAATAACCACCAGCAAACTACTATAACATGGCAGCTCTTGTTAATGCTAAAGAGGATCAGTGACGCATACTGCAGTCTAGAAACATACTGCACTAGCATGTGCAAGGACATGTACAGATGTAGAACATCTCCAAAAATCTCTTGCTTCAGTGCAAACATGCAGAAGGCCATAGGAATGCCATGGCACAGGTGAGCTTTATAAAAAATAAGATTTCTGTTTTTTAAATAACAGAAATAAAATCACGACGGCCACAACTGAATCTGTGAGTCATTCAGGCTTACCTAATCATAGTACCATTTACCCACTCAATCTGAGGTAAACCAGTAGGCTAGCAATTATCGCTGCTTTATTATGCAACACTAAACACAGTGGGACAATGGATATCAGTTGCCTCTCCACCGGTTCAGTTCTTGGCTGGGGTACCTTCTGTGCATAGTCTGAATGTCCTCTATGTTCATCTGGGTTTCCTCCAGGTACTCTGGTTTCCTCCTACTTTCTAAAGACATGCAGTAGGTGGAATGGATGCACTAAATTGTCCATAAGTGACAGTGTGTGGCATGGAAGAATAGACATGGCAGGGCTAGCCATTCGGCTGTGTGAACCTTGGCTGCAGATTATAGTCACTGTTGAAGTGCCACCCCGATCCTATGTACAAAAATGGGAAAAGGGGTTGTGGATGTATGGATTATGCAACACTAAAATCCATATCTGCCATATCCAACAATAAGAATGTAAAATAAATGATGCTGAGAATCATACCTTAGGAGAATTAATAAGACCAAAATTTTAATGAGACATGAAATTATGTCAAAAAGAAGTTAGTGGTACTAAATTCACCAACTCAAGACAGTTACTAAATATGTCAGCTCAAATGGTGCAAAGGCAAGAAAGCCCCGACTGCAACCTAGGCAAACCAAATGTGATTAATGGCTCAGGCACTGGATAGAGCAAATGGGGGTTGGGAAGCAAATGATAAAACTTTGTCTGTTTACCTCTCCCTGGGTGGCAAATGCGGAAAATGCTGAAGGAGAGTGGGGCTCTCGCTACAGCCCTCTACTAGATGATGGGGCTTAGAACAGTTGCTAGACTGTGCTAGAAGATTGGCTGGAGAAGCAGAAATATCCTAGGGTCAGAGCTGTATGCCACGCCTCATTGCCTGCCCATGCATTATATAATGGTGATGCAAGTAAGCATTAGGGCTTAACTAACTAATCAGACAATCCCGCCTTCCCTGGCTGCCATACTGGTTTTGATGTTTCCCACCAGACTCAGAAAACCTGCTGTTGCTGGTGAAAATGTGCACTGGGAATTCCCACCCTGAGGAAATAAATGCCCAATGCTGCTAAAAAGTGACTAGGAAATGGATGAGGGGGGATTAGGGGAGTCAAACATTAGCAAGACAAGAACATACCAGACCCACATATAAGGGAATGGAACACACACACACACACACACACACACACACACACACACACACACACACACACACACACACACACGTACATAGTTATTACATTTTAAAAAGAAACTATTTTCACAGAATAAACACTGTAAAACAGACTTCACTTACCTGACCAGGTTTGCAGGAACTGACTGACTGAATTTCTAAGTAGCTGAAAGACACTTCGAGCTAAAAAAAAAAAAAAAAAAAAAAAAGAAATAAATGTGTTAAAGTACAATAAAACACTGGAATGCTGTTAAACTCCAAGGAATGCATTATAAAAATTGTATTTGTGATGCCCGCATTATACTTTTTATTTATATAATTTAAAACATAAACCGCATGTTCATTAAATTGAATCCAGTTTATAAAGCCAAGACAGGTGTGGTATTACTTCATAAAAATAAAAAGACTTGGGCTAACAAAAGCAATTACTATGTAAAGTAGTCAGTTTTCCACACCCGTATGAATACAATTACATGCCAAAAGAAATGTCTGCTTTAATTAGCTTTCTCCTCTTTAATCAGGATTCACTGACTGGGCTTTATAAATGACATCACATTGATACACAGCTGGTTATGTTAAAGCAACAGTATTTAATGTTGAAACAGGTGCCCTGTAGGAAGGTAGCTGGAATAAAGAAGCTGAATCACGACAAAGTAAAATCATCATTTTTACCTTCCTACTGGGCACATGTGTTTCAACATTTTCAACTTTTGGGCTGGTTTGGATTTATTTGTTTGCAACAGTACTTAATGCTGATTTCTGCACTATACCTTTACTGTAAAATCAGATTTACAGACTCCTGGATCTGTCTGAAAAGGTCCATTAAAGATTACGCCCACTTAGCGACCAAATAAATTAAATCAATCATTGTTTGAGAATGCTGCCACTCAGTAGGAAGTGTGATTTCTTTTCTTTAAATCAATGGTTTTGTAGCAAAAATAACACTTAAGCAGAGCTATTAACTAGCAAACATACTGTATATACCAATAACCACTGTGGTTAAATGGACTGATGAAAAGGAAGTGAAAATTAATTCAAGAAGTGCTAATAACCAACACAAAGAAACCCAAGAATTATTTATATAATGAAAAAGCTGTTTTCACGTTCATGATCATGTTTTTTTGTTCTCTTAAGATAGCTGCCCCATGGGTCCTTAAGAGTAAAGAAAATAAATGCACTTTTACTATTAGCAACTGTAAAAAAAAAAAAAATTTTACAGTCAATAAGTTAACAAAGACTTCATTATTATGTGAAGGAACACCTTCACACCTCCTTAAACTGACAAATTAAGAAACATTCTGATTTTCATGTTTTCCATAAACTTTGGTCTTTGCTTATTGCAAAGATTTCATTACCCGTAACTCCCGTTCCAGAGCACAAATGTCAAGTTCATATTATAATGAAGCAAACTGCCACAGTGTGGGGGGCACACAACTATAAATGATCAGTAGGCCATTACAGAGTCTGCTGCAGTTCATAATGCACATTTACATTGTCTACATGGTACGTATTTTTAATACTACCACCCTGCAACTCACTTAAAATCATGTAAATCTAGGAAACAGTTTCTCATATTACATTGATCTGTTAAGTATTCTAATCATGTCTGTAATTCAGTGATAATGGCTACAACGATTGTGCCAAGTTGAGTACATCATTAAAATGTGCTCTTTTCAGTTCAGTTGGCTTATGCACAGGCTCTCCAGCAATAGGCATCTGCCACAAAATATGCTATGACAGTGGAGGACAAAATAAACAGTGCAGTACAAAAGCAACAAAGTTACAGATATCTGAAGTAGAAAAATATCAACAACCTTCACACATTCTCTCAGCAAAAGCACTATATTCTCTACAAGATGAAAAGATACGTACTCTACAAGCACAGTACATAGGTTCATAGGTAGGTACTAGGCTATTGGCCCAAGGGCCTATATAAGCCTAGCCAAAAAGGTACCCTGGCTTTCGCCAACCAAAAAATAATTTTCCTGTGCCCCTGTTGAGCAAAGCCCCAGAGTTGATCCCCGGGGTGAATTTCCTATTTCCCATCCAATCATCAAGATTTTTCTTGAAGAGTGCTAATGAGGAGCTTTGTTTGATATAGATACGTAGTTTGTTCCAAAGTATGGGAAGTCTCTGTGACAGGAATCTATCCCTCCAGCATGTTCTGTTTATTGTGGTGACAAGGTTTAGGTGCCTAGAGCATGTAGCTTGGAGGGATTGCGATTTCTTTAAGTGGAGCATGTCCAACAGCTCTGGGTTTGACATAGCTTTGCATGCTAGGCAGAGATCGCCTCTCTGTAGGCAATATGCAATGGAGTAAAGCTGGAGTTTTTTTGAGAAGGTCTGCGTACGGCATCTGTTTGAGGCCGGTAATCCTCTTTGTGAGGCATTTCTGTGGCCTTTCCAGTTGTTGTAGATGTCTTGTGAGGGGCATACCAAAAGGGGCATTGTACTCTATAATGGATCTAATGAGTGACGAGTAGAGGGGAACAATTACCTCTTTTTTCCTGGATGAGAAACCTTTTGTGATGCGGTGTGCAAGTAGAAGGATTTTCTGACTACTGTGGCAATGTGATTATCAAAGGAGAGACTACTGTCCACCTGTGTCCCAAGGTCTCTCATCACACTTTCAGTGTCAAGTAGACTACCACCTATGTTGTAGCTCATGGGTATAGAGTTTTTACCAAAGGGGATGACAATGTACTTTTTGGCACTGAGCTTGAGGCCATGGCTTTGACACCAGGCATCTGTCTCAGTAAGGCCCTTTTGTAGGATGTTCACATCATTATGAGCTTCGATTATGGCTCCTAGTTTGCAGTCATCTGCGAACTTCGTTAGCCAAAGACCTTCTGTGTTAGCCTGTACTTGAGAAAAGTAGATACCAAACAGGAGAGGACCCAGGACTGAACCTTATGGTAACACCACTTGTCACTGGTCTGAAGTCAGATTTGGAGTCTGCTACTTTCACAGTGTGGGTTCTGTCAGTGAGCCAGTTGACAACCCATCTTGTGACATAGGGATTTATACCCAAGTTTAGTGAGTTTATCTATAATTCCAGAGTGGGGGATGGTGTCAAAAGCCTTGGCGAGATCTAGATAGGCTGTGTGAACCACCATACCCTTGTCTACGGCTTTGGTGACTGCTTCAAAGTAGTCTATCAGTTTTAGGAGACATGATCTGCCTTTTACAAACCAGAATTGGGTGGGGTCCAGAGTTTGGAGATTACCAATGTCTTTGTTTATAAGTTCCATGATGATATGTTCCATGGCCTTGCAGACCAGGCTCGTTAGGCTAATGGGGCGGTAGTTCCCGGGGTCCATGGTGGCTCCCCCTCTGTGGAGTGGGATAACCATCACTGTGCACCATTCAGTGGGCACAAAGCCTGAGGTGAGGCTATGATTGAACATGGTGCTTAGGTGGGGTGCCAGTTCATTCTGTAGTTCATGTAGAATGCAGCCTGGGATGTTGTCAGGTCCCATGAATGCTGTGATTTTGGCTTTGGAGAGTGTAATTTTTACCTGTGCAGCCGTGATTACAGGAACTTTGCATTCTTTTAGTATAGAGATGGGCCATTTAGGGGGTGAGAGGGGGGTAAAGTTAGCACTGAATCTATCTGCCAGGATGTTGGCAATATCAGTTGTTTCTGTATATTTAGTGCCATTATGCTGTAACTCAGAGCAGATCTGAGTGTTGCCATTGAGATTCTTGACAAAGCTATAGAATGCTAGCTTTGGAGGATTTTATGAGGGATCTCCGCTGCTTACTGAGGCCGACCAGTGATTTCCTCCAATCGTGGGATTTTACTCTTGTTTTGCAACAGTTTCTTTCTTCTGTTGTAGAGTTTGTTTATGGCAAGGGACCATTGGCTTCCTTTTTTTGGAGGATAGCATCTTGGTTCTGTTAGGGATAGCACGATCCATGCACTCGTGTAAGTGCTTATAAAGTGCATTTGTGTAGGATTCAGCAGTCGTACCTCTATTGTCCGTCTGCATGGGTGTCATGAAGTTTGCCACTTCTGTCTTAAGAAGTGTGAAGCTGGCTTTGGAGAAATTTTTTACGGTGGTTTCCCTAATGGGGGGTGGGGGCGGGATGTGGATGTCTAGGGTGATTAGCTTGTGGTCGGATCTGACCAACGAGGAATAGACCTCTGGTGTGGAACACCAGTCACCCATGTTGGTAATGACCAGGTCTAGGATATTGCTGCCCCTTGGTGGAGGTGTGTATAAGTTGATCCAAGGCGTTGGAATTTATGAATTCAAGAAAACGTTGAGCAAAAAAGAGTTGGGTACACGAATAGTTTTCCCAGTTAATGGTGGGGTAGTAGAAATCACCCATTATGAGGGTGTTGGGTTGTACCCTAATATTTTCCATAATACAATAGCCTTGTTGTTCCCTGCTTTATCTCCTTACATTTATTAACAGGTTATAGATCAGTTATGCAGATAAATTGGTGTCATCCTGGGTACATTAAACGCTGCCAAAAAGCCTGTTAAACATCATTTTCCACAATCATCACTGCTTTAGGACAGACACTGCAGCTTTGCCAGCAGAACCTTCATTTGTTTTTATGCTGGGTTTTATAACCAAGAAGGTTTAACTAGGCACTGCTCACTATTAATGGATTCTAAGACATAAAAGCTTCACATAAATAACAGATAATATGCAAGTTACACAGCGAATAACAAATATGTTGACATTCTGTTTAATAATTCAGTTACAGATATGTTACATGTACACATAAGGATGCAAATGCAGCGGGAAGAACAATGACACAATGCATTTACATTTCATTAATACAGGACAGCACAAGAACTTTTTTACCAGCTCTATCTTATAAGCAAAATACCCGATTAAAGCAACAACTTCTTTGGACTTGAGGTAAATTTATTGAATCCATTTCCTGAACACAGTAACAATTTGGTTGTGATTAGCAACCCAATCATAATCCTCTATGTTTGTGTCTAAAATATTACCTACCTTCTGCTGACTGTAATAAATAAAATACTAAACCTAAAAAGCTTATTTAAAGCAGTTTTTGTAAGTAATTTCTCCCTTTTTTAGGAAGTGTGCAACAATTCCTTGAACAAGCTTGGTATTGTGATATATAAAGCAATGCACATAGACCATTCATGTAAAGGTCATGTGAAGACACTAACCTAAACTGAGGCTCATGATACCCAGGCATGTAGAAACATGTGCCTTCAATTAATTTGCTTTCTAAAGCAGGCACTTACACATTTTGCATAGATGTGACATCTAACACAAGAAATGTACCACTCAGTAATATGTGGGTTCAGAAGTAACGCAACATGTTACATGAGAGAAAATGCAGTACTTTTAGGAGTGTCAGTGGGGTTACTTTTAAACTGAGGCACAGAGATCTAAAATCAAAAGTACCTGACCAGAAGTATCCAAATTCACATTAGTCATCAATGTCGCAAACCTCCTGAAAAAAAAAAACTAAATTTCCAACAAAGTGACTGCAAAAGATAAAGATTCATGCAATAAAGCAGATGACTGCAGCATAAAGTCGGTTTCCAAAAGTTTTGTTGACAATAAAAAAGTGACGGGTTCAAATTAGCAGGCCACAGCTAGACAGGAAAGATGAGAAGGACATAGGCTAACAGTCACCTCTCTCTCTCTTGTCTGTTGAGTGATGGGGGGGCTACATCTACTACTGCTACAGAGCTCGCTCAAAGAGACAGTAGAGCAGGGGACATTATACAGCAGCCTGCAAAGAGTTACTTTACATTGGCAGGGCACTGTGAGGACTTGCTTGCTTTATGAAACAAGTACATCCTCAGCATGGCGCAAATGCAGCACACAAAAAGGCACACGTTTTACTGTTCTGAGATGTTGATGAAAGCCACAATCCCTCACACATACACATACAGCTCAACTATGCCCAGTTTTGCAGAAAATACAGATTTTGTGACTTAAATAACAGGCTGCCACAAAATACAGAATGGCACACGTAAATGCTGACTTTATGGTCTTTTTTTTTTCATGGCAGCTACAACTTAAAGGCAACTTTTTTCCATGCAGCTGTGCAGGCCTGCATGGTAAAGACAATCCAGAGAGACAAGGGCTCCAGTTGTGGGAGACATTGAATGCTACAAAACACAGTGTTTACAGGAGAGTGAGAAGTCAAAAGGGAGGTTACAACTGGAAGAGAACTGATTTAACAGACATGATGAGAAAGTGATGCCTCCTGCTGCAAGATTTTAATTTAACTTTTTTTTGCTGTCAGTTCTTGAAAGTCTTAAGATGGTAACTGTTCTAACGTACTAACTTTTTTTAAAGAAACATCTTTATTAAATTATCACATATGATATAAGCAATGTTACATGTATATAAATAAAAATATACCATCCCGACACAATTTCACTTGCAAACATTATACATTACAAACCATGCTGACAACTGCAGCTGCAAATCACTTACAACATATCCAATCATTCTCAAACATTACATAACTCATTCAAATCCTGCCTTCTTTTAAACCTCTTTCCTCCTCTGCATGTATTTTTTTTTTTACAGGAAACATTTTTATTAAACTGTGTGTGACACAGACGATCTTACATTTATAGAAGTGAAAATAAATCATGGCACAATCTCAGTTGCAAACAGTATACGTTACAAACCATGCCAACACAACGGCAGCTGCAAACATTATACATCACTTTTAATATAGCCAGTCATTTTCAGTCACCCCGTTGCATAGATCAATCAGATCCTGCCTTCTTTTTAAATATCATTCCTCCTCTGCATGTAGTGATCCCAAATTTCCCATTTTTTTCCTGTGTAATTTACTACTACCTTTTCCTAATGATCCCAGTTCCAGTTGTTTTATCTCTGTTACTATCTTTGTTACTTCTAGTAAAGTTGGTTTAGACTTTGATTTCCATTTTCTAGTTATTGCTTTTTTGGCAGCCATCATAATTACTCAGCATGGCCTTACTATGTCTAGGCAATTCCAACTCTGTATCATAGCTCTAAAAAAATGATTTCCCTACTCACTCTAATTTGCTCACCCAGCATCTCCGACAGAGAAATCTACAGGGAATCTTTAAAGTCAGCCAACTCATTGCACTCCCAGAAAATATGTTGCTAGTTGCCCTCTTTCATCTCCATCACATCTCCAACATTTGCTGTCTACCTGAAGAAAGATACTTTTGAAGCCTGCTTGGGGTATAAAAATATCTGTGTAAACACTTCCATGCAAAGATCCTAAATCTTCTAGATTTTGTTGCACATTTGGGAGATGTACATATATCCCCCATTGTTTCTTTGTGAATTGCTTATCCAATCTCTCATCCCAAGTCTTTCAAACCTCTTCTGATTGATTCTTATAGTTGTTATGAAATATTTTATATGCTCTACTAATTATTCCTTTCTTAATGGTCACTTCTGCTCTAGATTCTACTAAGAACTCTACCAGTGCTGGTCTTTCTTTTAGGACCCCCTATTTCTCTCTTTGCTATACTCTGATATCAATCCTTGATATGAAAGGCAATCTCTAACCTGCAGTCCAAATAAGTTCTTGGCATCTTCCCATTCTATTACCTTTCCCTCTCCAGTTAGTTGCTCCAAATACTTTGGTTCCTTTGCCAGTTTTCTCCAATATATGCCTGGCCCCTCTTGCCTATTGTCTATATCCTTAATTGCAGTAACCCCTATCGGCAGAGTCTCCTTTCTCCATTCTCGTAATGATTTAGTTCTTAGAATACCTTCTGCTATTTCATAAATATAATATTCTCTAGGATTATTGTTGTGTTCCTTAAAGGTTTGCATCCAAAATCCCAGTCTCTCCCTGTTGCTTGAACCCCCCCCCCCCATTTCTTCATCATCTCTTTCCATTTTGAGTTATAGTTTTCTGCTTGGGCTATGAACAGGAGCCTTAACCGTGTTCCTCTGAAATACCCCTTCAAATTGGGTAATCCCAATCCACCCAGTTCTATTGGAAGAATAAGCTTATCCTACTTGATTCTTGCAGTGTTCCCATCCCAGATTAAATACTTCAACTCAATTAATATTCACAACTTCTCTGGTTGATAAAAATATGTCTGACCTGTATACAAGACTAAAGGGACTAAAAGCATTTTTACTGCTTGTATGTTGTTATCAATATCCATATAACAGAGCTTCAATTTTCGCAATTTTTGTATTAACTTTTGTTTGGTCTCTTCCCACATATCCTTAGCTGCCACACTGGTATAATTTAATTCACACTCCCAAATACTTCACTTTATCATGTCCCCTTAAGTATGAATATTGCTGAACCAATTTATATGTGGGTACATACTTTACTGCTATTGCTTTTGTTTTGGCTTCATTAATGTTGTATCCCGAAAAGGTACATTTGTACTAACTTGAAACAATGCAATTATAGTCAATGGCTCAACTTAAATTAAAATATATTTACATATATTTTGTATTCCTTCTGATATCAGGTAACAGTATTTTACATGCATATCAAAACTGATGGTAAAATGTGAAGCTTTTCTGACCACGCCTCTTCTTCCCCAGTAAAGATAGATAGATAGATAGATAGATAGATAGATAGATAGATAGATAGATAGATAGATAGATATAAACAAAGAACTTATGTACTTACCATAACGTTCCATGTGTGTTGTCCATCTCAACCTTTATTTTTACTGATGTGTCGGATCTGTCTTGGCCTTTTCAGAAGCTCAAGGTCTTCAGCAAAGCTCATGGGCATTCTTCCCTACCCACAAAGCAGTTTCCCAAACTTCCTCAGATCTTGCTCGCCCAGAAAACATAAGATGAGCAAAAACTTGTCTTATATGAAATAATAAACACACTACCTATATTTATCAATGGGCCAAGGGTAGTATTTCTGAGGGTATGGAGATTCATGAATCCAATATCTACTCAGTCTCTCAGGAGTTTTGGAGAGGGTGGGTTGTGAGAATAAAGGCGGACAACACACATGGAACGTTATTGTAAGTACATAACTTCTTTATGTGCTGTTGTTAATCTCACCTTTATTCTCACTGACGGGACTGCGTCCCAAGCAACCTGACTCTTGGGTGGCTCATGGGAGTATATTCCTCAGAACTGTAGAACCAAAACAGGCTCTATTCCTGGAGGCAAAATCCAGTTTGAAAAGTGTAATAAAGGTATGAAGTTTTGCCCACATAGCTGCAGCACAGATACTGTCCCAGGGTAATCTTGCATGGAAAGCTGCAGATGTAGCTACGGACCTGGTGGAGTGTGCTTTAACAGGAAAGGGAAGAGAGCTGTTTTTAGAAATGTAGGTGTAGGATATACAGAATTTGAGTCATCTAGATAGGGTAACCTTTGAGACTGGTTGACCTTTTCTAATTTCAAGATAGAATATAAAGAGTCGACCCAATTTCCAAGTAAAAGCATAACTGTCTATGTTCAGAAGATGCAAAAAGAGTATTCACCTTTGTTCTGGTAATTCGGGAAGAAAACTGGCAGCTCAAAAGATTGGTTTAAGTTACTTTCCAACACAACCTTTAGAAAAAAGAAAGCATTAGCGCGTAGAGAAAATCTGCCCTTAGGAAAAAACAGGTATAGGGGCTTGGTAGACAACGCTTGCAACTCAAACTCTTCTGGTTGAGGTAATAGCCATAAAAGGGACGGTTTTCCAAGACAGAAATTTTAGATCACATGTGGCCAAAGGTTTAAAGGGGGGACAAGTAATGCTTGTTAATATGAAATTCAGATCACAAGGAGTTGTTTTTGTATGGGGGTCTAATCATTGTTGTTCCTTTCAAAATGGCTGAACAGAGTCTGCGCAACAAAACTGTAGAGCCGTTTTCTCCCGCGTGAAAACATGAAATTGCAGCCAGCTGGACTCTAATAGTAGAAGCAGCAACATTCTCATGAAAACGTTTTGACAGGAATTCCAGTATAGAATGCATGGGTGGAGAAAAAGGATCTATTATATTTACTCTTTTACAATCTTGTGTTGAAGTTTTATGAGAAGAAAACAAATTATGTTTTACCAGGGAGGAAAGAAGAGGAAACATGGCTGATCAAAGGAAGTGGAGCAGCCAAGCTCTCAATTTCAGGTTGTGTAGGCTGGGATGTCCCATTCCCAACTGATGCATCAGAAGTTGAACTGGGTCCAAAATCCATGGTTCATCCAGAACATGAGGCTGTAGGAAGGGACACTATATTTGACGAGGCCAATACGGTGCAATCAGGATTATCATAGTCTCCAACAAACTTGCTTTGTGTAGTAACTTGGGAATTGGAGGGAAAGCGTAGAGGAATCCCGGAGGCTACTTGTGAACAAGTGCATCCCTTGGTGACTTCCACATGGGAGGGATCAGGGCAAAGAATTTGTTGCATTTGGCATTGGTGGGTGATGCAAAGAAACAGCAGCAAGTCTGGCACAATTTTTGGAAAGTCTCTTCCCCAACTTTCTGATTGACTGACTACTTGTGCGGCCATAATATGGCCCTGCTCAATTTGTCTGCAATCATGTTGGATTTTCCCAGGATGTGTGTTGCAATCTGAAAATGGTTGGAGGTAGTTGCCCATTGTCAAACCCTTACAGCTTCTCGACAAAGGGGATAAGATCTGGTTCCTCCTTGTTTATGTACCTGGCTACTGACACGTCTGACTGAACTGCTATCGTTCCTATAGGGAGAATGTCCTGAAATGCTTGCAGCGCCAAGAGCACTGCCCTTATCTCTAGGATGTCTATGTGCAAGTGAGCCTCGTGTTCTTGCCAGGTGCCCTTGGACCGTCTTCCACAGATGATACCCCCCCTACCCAATCTGGGAAGTGCCTGTGGTCACCATGGCTTGATGTTCGGGGGGGGATAAAGGGACGGCCTTGAGATACTGAAGGAGAGTGAATCCACCACTCAAGATCCTTTTTGTTGGTTGTGAGAATCTTGTGGGACCACTGGTAATTCCAGGACTGACCACTGTGTGGAAAGTAACTACTGAAGTATCCTCATATGTAAGCTAGGGGAATAAGTATGATAAATGGTGCCATCTTTCCCAGAAACTGTAGCACTTGTTTTGCAGTGGCTCAAGTTTTCCTGATTAAGAGTTTCACATGTAAGTGGAGATTGTGCACTCTGTAGTGAAGGAGTCTTGCTATCAGCATGGTTGTATCTATCTCTGCTCCAATAAATATTAAGTTTTGAAATGGCTCTAGAGCAAATTTGTCGTAATTTAGGGTAATACCTAGGGAAGAGCAAAGCTTAAGTGTATAGTCCCTGGCCTGTAGCATGAGATGCCTGGTCGGGGCAGTTATGAGCCAGTCTTCCAGATACGGAAACACTCTGAATCCTTGCCATCTCAGGTGAGCTGGCACTACTGCCATGCACTTGGTGAACACTCTTGGGGCTGTAGTATGACCAAAGGGCAGAGCTAGAAACTGGAAGTCACTGGCTCCTAGCCAGAAGTACAAGAACCTTCTGGATCGCCTTTCCATTAGGATGTAGTAGTACACATGCTGAAGGTCTATAGAGCACATCCAATTGTCTTTTTCCATGAATGGAAGTATTGACTGCAGTGTCACCATCCAAAACCTGGTCTTCTTCACTGATTTGTTTAGTTTGCTGAGATCCAAGATTGGTCTTCAGTCCCCTGTTTTCTTTGGAACTAAAAAGAATCTTGAGTAAGTTCCGGATCCTCTGGTCTACGGGGACTTCCTGAATAAATCTTTTTCTTAGCAACTTTTGAATTTCTAACATTGCTTTTTCCTTTTGACTGGGTGGAACGTCTGGAACTGACTTATTTATGGGAGTGGGAAAGAAGGGAATCACATATCCCCTGGATATTAGGTCTTGCACCCATTTGTCGTTTGTCATCTTTCACCAGGTTTCAAGGTGCAGTGACAATTGCCCCCCGACTGCCTCCACAGTAGGGCAGCTGGGCACTCCTTCAGGAGTGCTGAAAAAGTCTGCCAAAGAAAGTTTCTCTCGAGCCCTGATTCTGCCGGCCTCCTCTGCCACGATGGCAGCATCTTCAATTTTTCAGCCCTCTGCCTCTGGGGGTACTACCACCTTGTGTGTCATGGTAAGACCACTGTGACTTCTTGAACCATATCTTTCCACTACCTCTCTGACCCTTTGGGAATGGTCTGGTAGGTGGAAAAACGTACTCTAATGGCAGACAAGGTCTGACCTTCCTGCTCACACCTGGTGGGCGTTTCTTTTACTTTAGGCCCAAAAAGAGATGAGCTGTCAAAGGAAGCATTAACAAAGGAAGACATGAAGGGCTTTGCGAAATCACAAAGGCGCACATACAGGTCTATCTCCTGATAGACATGCCTGAACCTGCTGCCCTACTCGCTCCTTCTGCTGCATATGACATGAGTCACATGGACAAGTTGACAACAGAACTGAGGGTAGCAAGCTGTACGTTGACCTCATCTGCCACAGCTCCCTGGAGGGAGACGGATAGTTACTTTAACAGATCCCGCTGAAATCTGATGAAATGAGTAAGATAGTTCAGCGACCACAAGGTAAATGCCACTGAAGAGAAGATGGGCTTCCCTTATCTATCAATCAACAACAGGTACTGTTATGACTCTGTCATAGTCGAAGTTGGTATAAATGACTTGAGACATACCTCCCTGGACTATATGAAGAGAGACATGATTGAACTCGCTGAATGCGTGTCCCAGGTAGGTATGTCCCTAGCCTTAAGCAGCATTCTACCATCACCCAGAAGGATGCCTGAATACAAACAGAAAATGACTGACTAAAAACTGGCTTAGTTTCTGGTGTCATTCCAGGGGGAGCCAGTACCTGACAGCCTGGGAAGATATGATTGACAGACCACAATGCTTTACCAGAGATGGCCTGCATCTGTCTCACCTGGGCTTCAGGATTCTGGCAAAGGCTCTTGCCTCTCCTGTAGTGCCTTTTTTTAGGAAAAGTGATGAGGTTAAAACTGCAAACATAAACATTTCCACAAAACACAAATTTAAAGGTCATGCTGCTAAAAGCTAGGAGTCTAAACATGAAACTGCACTCATTGCAAGCATTCCTAACCCTGAAAAAATGCAGACATCTGTGCAGTCACAGAAACCTGGATCAAAGGTGCGGAGAGCACCCCAGCCTTACCTGGTTATTCATCCTATCATACATTCAGACCCCAAACTGTGGGTAGTAAAGCCAAAGGAGGTGGAGGTTCAATATATATTAAAGACGTATACACCTCTAGGCTGGTCAAACAGTATAATGAACAGGAGACACTCCAGGTGCAATTAACTATTGACAAGACTCCTATACAAATCATAGCTAGCTACCGGCCTCCAAATCTGACCCAAGATGCCCAAACTGCCTATCTAGACCTCTTCGAATCTATCAAGATTCAACCCTTTACCCTGACCCTGGGTAACTAACTACCCAAACAGACTGGAAGAACTACTCTTGCCATAACACAAATGTCCAGCAATTCATCCATTTTGTCAATGCAAATGCTTTGGAACAGCTAGTCGATACCCCCCACAAGAGGTGATAATATCTTAAACTTGGTATTAACCAACATAAGTAACCACTGCAGCATCCCTGCAGTATCATCCTCCCTTGTAAAATCTGACCATAAGGTGGTCACGATTGAAGTCAACATCTCCTCTGACCCCCCTCTAGCTAGGGTCAATCAAAAAAAACTTCTCCAAAGCTGATTACAGCCTCCTGAGAAATGGTATAAACAGCTTCCAAGCCCCCTCCCCCTCTCTAGCAACTGGAAGCAGTATCCAAAACTATACCAAATTACTATACGAACATTTATATGGATGCATGGAATCAGGAATACCTGACAGGACTAAATCATCCTTCGCAAGGAAGAGCAAACCTGTTTGGTAGACATCTGCAATAAGTAAACTCTATAACAAAAGAAAAAGATTGCTGTCCAGGACCAAGAAGGAGCAGGTGCCCAATTGGAAGCGATCTCTCCTTAGCCTAAACAAGCAAATAAGAGCACTAGTGAAATCCTCCAAAGCAAACTGAGTCCAAATTGGCCACCTCTACTAGAGACAGTCATAAGGCCTTCTTCACATATGTCCCTAATCTCAAAGGTAGCACCCAGATTTGTTCAGAACTGATGGTCAAGGGCACCACATATACAAATGCCGTAGATATAGTAAACTTTCTGTATGACAGATTTAGCGAAAATTTCACCCCCTCTGTCCTCCAATCAGTAAATCAGGACATTCCCAGTACCTGCCCCCTTCCCCTTATATCTAGGGATCAGGTCATCACTGCTCTCTCAAAGGAAAAAAATACAGCCTCCATGGGACCCGATAACATCCCAGGCTGCATACTACATGAACTCAGGCTGGAACTTGCAGCACCATTAGGCGTCCTATTCAACCAAAGCCTGAGTACCAGTTTTGTCCCAGCTGAGTGGAGGGCAGCCACGGTCATCCCTTTTCACAAAGGTGGAGCGTCCACTAATGCAGGAAATTATAGACCCATCAGTATAACCAGCCTGATCTGCAAGGCCACAGAATGGATCATCATGGACCTCATTAACAAGAACATTGGCAACCTGCAAACACTTGATCCCACAAAGTTTGGCTTCATCAAGGGGAGGTCATGTCTGTTAAATTTGGTCGACTTTTTTGAGGCAGTCACCAAAGCCATGGATGAGGGGAAGACCATGCACAATGCCTGCCCTGACCTGGCCAAAGCCTTCAACATTATTCTTCACTTGGGTAGATGAACTCTCTCAACTAGGCATCAATCCATGTGTTACCAGATGGGTAGCTAACCCGTAACCCCAGGGTTCGGTCTTAGAGCATCTTATTTGGGATATACTTTACTGAGGTATAAGCCAAAACCAGTGGGCTATGCCTGACAAAGTTGCAGATGACTGCAAGTCGGGAGCTGTCATTAATTCCCTTAGTGACACAGACATCATGCAAGAGGGTCTCACCCAAACAAAAGACTGTTACAAGAAACATGGCCTCAAGCTGAATGCAAAAAAAAGCATCATCGTCCCCTTTTGGGGGGGGGGGGGAGTTGTCCCCACAAATTATCACATTAATAACAACATTCTAAGCACGCAGTTAGTCGTGAGGGATTTGAGCACCCAGATGATAGCAGCCTGACTTTTGACCACCATGTTGCTTCCATTGTACGGAAAGCTTTCTACATGGCCCACCTCATAAATAAGGGTATCTCATCTAGGGACAAGGAGGTCATAACATCCCTATAGTCTTCCCTTATAAGGCCCATTGAGTACAATGCCCCATTCGGCATGTACCTCGCAAAGCACATGCAGCAGCTGGAGAGACCACAGAGGTTCCTCACCAGGAGAATCCAGGGCCTCAAAAATCTACCATACACAGATAGGCTAAAAGCCCTATCCCCTCCACTGTTTCATACAGACTCCTCAGAGGTGACCTATATCTGGCATACAAGGTTATCTCGGACCCCGCCTTGATGGGACTGCTGCATATCCACAAGTCAAGCTCCACTCCAGTAGCCTGCACACATGGCCTCAACCTGGTCTGTGACATCAATAGGACTTGCTGGCAGGACAGATTTGTGTCCGAGAGATTCTCCCATCTATGGAACAGGCTCCCTTTCCACGTCAAGCAAAGTACCTCTTTTCCCCTTTTTAAGCGCAATCTGGACAACTGGATGGGAAACAGAAAATACATCCCTGGGATTCCACCCATGTCCCTGCTGGACAGGGGCATCAGGTGCTGATTTGTCTATGCATGGGCTAAACTCTTGGCTAGGCTTATAAGGGCCTCAGGGCCAATGGCCTAGTAACTTCCTATGATCCTATGAATAGTCCTGGAATCCTTATTAGGACAATGGTTAGAGGAACTGGTCTCGGAAAGTTCCTTTTTCACAGCCACCACAACCATGGTATCAACTGCTACACCTTCGGTTAAGAAAGCTTTATCCTTAGGAGCTGTAATATACTTGTTTTGCTTTCCGAGTGGGCTCTATGGAACCTGGGGTCCCCCAAGCCTTCCGAGAAATTAACTCGGAAAGCTCATTGGAAGGCAGTGTCACCTAAGAAGTTGAAGGGCATGATCTGGAGGCCTTCGGGTATACTGACTCCTTGGCCAAAGGGGACAAGGACTAACAGTCACCTCTCGGTTTTAAAATTTCTAGGATGTCTCCAAAGGAGACGTCCTCAGGAGGTGACCGTGGGTACACTTCTGCTTCATCAAGGTTGGTATCAGAAGTGACAGACTCCTCTGGGGAGTCTAGATGCTTCCTCTTGCATGATTTCTTCTGAGGAACTTCCTCATTGAGGTATTCTGGGGAAGTTTTGGAAGAGAGGGGAGTACCCTGGCAGATATCCTGAAGCCTGGGATCCCTGTGGTGCTGTGGAAGGGAGTGAGAAGGTAAAGACACCCGCGCCAATGAGGGAGGAAGATCAAAGTAGGACTATGCCAAAGACTGGGGAAAAGTCATCACTCTCATCATGACTTCAAAAGCAGACTGCCCCTGCTCCGAAGAACTCCCCCAAACTGACAAACCAGATGTCAGGGCCGAAGTAATCTGCGGAGCAAAAGACAGAAGCTCTGAAGATGACGTGGGAGCTAAACTCATCCTCACCAAGGCCCAGAGAGGTATGGTCAGATCACAGGAGATCCAAACTGGCTCCGTGGACTTGACCGGTGAGTGTTGGCTCCCAAAGGTTTCCTGCTCTGACTGGGTGGAAATGCTCGGGGTAGACACCAGATCTGAGGAGCCAATGGGCCCGGTCCAGATACAGACACCATTTGGATATCTTATTCTTCTGGCTCCAAAACTGAAGGATGGATTGGAGGAGGAGCAGACGCTGAAGGGAAAAGACTGTCTGATCTGACTCCTTTGGGTTTGGATCCAAAAGTAACTTGGCCAAGGCAGGTGTCTTTAGAAGTCTCTGCACCACCCTAGCCACATCTTCATCTGAGAGGCTCCTAGTTGACCTGGTAGACAGTGTTGGTGATATGGATCAGGTCAAAAATAGAGACGAGAGCAGAGAAGTAATTTGCTCCAAGGATGGAGATCAGCTCAGATATCAGTACTCCGTAGCCAATTGGTCTTTCAGACCTGAGGAGTCAGTGTTAGACTTCAGAGCCGGAGGTTCCTTCTACTTTGATAAAGTCACTGATCCAGAGATTCCTGTCTACTCTGAAGATTCTGTTGAGCAGATATTTTTGGTTGTTTTGATTTTGGCTCCAAAGAGGCTTTCAGAGCTGGAGAATGTCGTTTTCCCACTCTCGTGGACTTATTTGATTTCCGAAAGGAGGGAACAGGGGGGAAAAGCCTCAGAAAATGGGGTTTTCAATAACCCCTTCACGATCAATTTATTTTTACGTTCCATAAGTGCTCTCTGGTTGAATGTATGGCATATGGAACAGGATTTGTGCAGATGAAGGGGCCCCAAACAGTACACACACACACACACACACACACACACACACACACACACACACACACACACACACACAGTGTGTGAATCACTGAGGGGCATCTTCTAACTACACCTTTCACATTTTTTAAAACCTAGAGGCTTTCCTTCCTTCTGCGACATACTGGAAGAGTACAGCCACAAAAACTAAGCAACAGCACACCAACTAATTAAAGAGAAGATTTTTTTTAAACAACAAGAGGGAAGTGGGGGGTGGTCCTCTAACTTAAACGGAACTGAGTATGACACCCTCCAACTAAAATGGACACAAACCAGTACCAGAAAGGAAGCAACAGACACTACTAACTGTTATTAGCAAATAAGAGAAAGGAAAGGGAAAAGGAACACCCTCTAACTTAAATGGGTGTGAGTTAGACATCCTCTAACTTAATGTGACCTATAACCTGCACAATTCAAGTAAAAAACAAATATGTTGGGGTAAAAAAAAAAAAAAAAAAGTACAATAAGCTGGTTGCACAAATGTGCACACCCTTAAACTAATACTTTGTTGAAGCACCTTTTGATTTAATTACAGCAATCAGTCTTCTTGGGTAGGAGTCTATCAGCATGGCACATCTCGACTTGGCAATATTTGCCCACTCTTCCTTGCAAAAATGCTCCAAATCTGTTAGAATGCAAGGTCATCTATTGTGCATAGCTCTCTTGAGGTCACCCCACAGATTTTCTATTGGATTTAGGTCTGGGCTCTGGCTGAGCCATTCCAAAACTTCAATTTTCTTCTGGTGAAGCCATTCTTTTGTTGATTTGGATGTATGCTTGGGGACATTGTCATGCTGAAAGGTGAAATTCCTCTTCATCTTCAGCATTCTAGCAGATGCCTGAAGGTTTTGGGCCAAAACTGACTTGGTATTTGGAACTCTTCACAATTCCCTTCACCTTGACTAAAGCCTCAGTTCCAGCTGAAGAAAAGCAACCCCAAAACATGATACTGCCACCACCATGTTTCACCATTGGCATGGTGTTCTTTTGGTGATGCAAAGTGTTGTTTTTGCTTCAAACGTACCTTTTGGAATTGTGGCCAAAAAGTTCAACCTTGGTCTCATCAGACCATAACACTTTCCCACATGTTTTTGGGAGACTTGATATACTCTTTTGCAAATTTTAGCTGGGTCTGGATGTTTTTCTGTGTGAAAAAGGGATTCCATCTTCCAATCCTACTTCATAGTCCAGACATATGGAGAATACGGGAGATAGTTGTCACATGTAGTACACAATCAGTACTTGCCAGAAATTCCTGCATCTCCTTCAGTGTTGCTGTAGGTCTCTTGGCAGCCTCTCTGATCAGTTTTCATCTTTTCATCAATTTGGAGGGACGTCCAGTTCTTTGCAACATCACTGTTGTCCCATATTTTCTCCACATTTTGATGAGTGTCTTCACTGAGTTCCATGGTATATCCAATGCCATAGAAATTTTTTGTACACTTCTGACTGATACCTTTCAACAAAGAGATCCCTTTGGTGCTTTGTAAGCTCTCTGTGAATCATGGCTTTTGCTGTACCAGGCAACTGAGTAAATGTCAGGGAAATCCTACTAGGCCAGCTGAACTTTATTTGGGGTTAATCAAATTCTCCTTAACTGATGGCAGGTGTGTACCAAAGAAGACTCAATGTTGTAATTAAATCAAAAGGTGCTTCAACAAAGTATTAGTTTAAGGGT